>NC_084590.1:21763723-22363723 GCF_033807715.1 Cololabis saira | reverse complement strand
AAGTACTTTCATATAAATTGATACATACAGTATGTTTGCCTAATAGACTTTCTGTAAACTCATATTTCATTTATTAAATGGTTCCCCCTCATCTTGCAGGGGAAAATGAATTATGGATTGTTGGAATCTAAGTTGCAGAACTATATAAAGTAATAGCAATAATTGCAACACTTTGTACTATACACAGTTTTGTAGAAATAGTCAAGGATTTTGTTGCACCGATTGTTAAAATTATGATTCAATTATGATTTTTTTCATCCTGCAGTTCTAATCATCTAAATCAAGACCCATTAATACAATATTGAATGTCTCATCTTCTATCTAGCACATTTTGGGAGATTACACAAATGGTCATGCATTGATTTACCACTAGGTGGCAGTCATCACGTGTTCACTGTGCTGTATTACACCACTTAAGAGGAGGTTTCTGTACTATGCAGTGCACTTGCTTTGTACTGCAGCCATCACTGTTAGCAGCTAACTGACCTCAAGAGTTACACAAGCTTCAAGACAGGTGTTCCTTAGAGGAAGAGACAAGACACATCAAGACACCCGGCAGAAACCAAAATCTTGTTTTGAAAAGGTAAAAATGGCATGCGTTTGCTGCCTCTTTAGATTGCTAAAACCAGATCACCTTCCTTTTACATAAAGATCTAGTTTGTTGGTCATACTTTAGTATAAAAGTTTTTCTGTTATTAATTTAGTCCTATTAACCATATATAAATAAATCTGGAGATGAGGAATAATTGGCTCAATTTTAGAAAAGATTAAAAAAAATATATCAAGTTAGGGATTATAGTAAAGAAAAGCTAAACATGGACTGACAATAGGAAGTGTGGGCACACACAGTTTTGTTCTAGATATGCATCGCAATCCCTGCATGAAGCAGCCCTACTGTTCATCATTGCTAATATTAGGGTTAAAGGGTAGGGAAAGTACAGCAGACAATAAACAGACAGATAAACTCCTAAATATTGCTTTACCCTACAGGAAGACTTTGTATGTATATATGCACCTTCTTTACCAATTGATCTGTAATTGAATGGTGTGTGCATGTGTGTGCATGTGTGTGTGTGTGTGTGTGTGTGTGTGTGTGTGTGTGTGTGTGTGTGTGTGTGTGTGTGTGTGTGTGTGTGTGTGTGTGTGTGTGTGTGTGTGTGTGTGTGTGTGTGTGTCTCTACATCCATAATATTCACTTTCTAACAACATAACAGGAACACTGTATGACATTAAGGAGTGAACAGTTGTTACGGTGTTAGGTGCTGTTACAGTACCCACAGTACATCACCACCAAGCAACTCAGTTTTATGAGTACAGATTGTTATTGATTCCATTTACACCCAGCTATGAATTCCACTTAAAATGTATTAAATGTGTAAAAATGCCCAGCAAGTGTCATCTGTTCCCTCTTCTTTCTGAAGCATCTGTGTTGTACCGGGTCTATGATGAAATGTGACTGCATGAGCCTGTTTAGCAGATAATATGAGACACATTCAACCAGACTGAATGAAAAGTCTCCTCAAAATATTCATGACAAGAACAAGCCCAATTCATTACATCATATGTCGCCAACTAGGAACTATTCCACAGCTGAGATGCGAAAGCACAACGTTCATTTGGCTCAGAGTGGTAACGATGGTCACTATGGTGGCAACGTGGGCTGACATTATGTTAATATGGTAAAAATGCAATCCATTAATGTCATGAGGAGCAAAGGAAATCAGTTGCCTTGCATGGTGCTTGGTGTCAAATAAAGTGTTCAATCTTTGGATCCCGTCAGTACTACAGTATATCTGAATTCTGTGTAAATGTACACTGATGAAACTGTAACACAAGTCAGTGCATGAAAGGGATTTATAGCATAGCTTTGTGCTGAATCTGCTGCTGAAGCGTCTGTCTGCTAAAGCGAATTTTATGCCAGTTGTAAATGGAATCCATTACATATATTTCCACAGACGATCTGTCTAATGTAGATACACTATCGTGTTGTCGATAGTTCAACTGAGTTGCATTTGTGTGGTGTAGATACATACATTGGTACAAGGAGAAGTGCCTTGGACAGAGTTGCAACCAGTCCAGACACATCAGTAAAGTGCCTTCTAAGAGGTTCTTGCATAATCTGATGTCTGTTTTATTGCTTCCATTGAAAGCATGGGGGGGCAGTTAAAAAAATAAAACCAGATCTGGTCATGTGAGAAAACCATTTTGATGCAGTGCTGTTATCAGCCATGCCATCACAATGTAAAACTGATTGTTATTAAAATACGACACATATATATCTATATATATATATATATATATATATATATATATATATATATATATATATATATATATATATATATATATATATATATATATATATATATATATATATATATATATATATACATACACATATATATATACATACACATATATATATGTGTATATATATATATATATATATATATATATATATATATATATATATATATATATATATATATATACTTTATAATTTAGTTTTAGTTTTAGTTTTTTTTATTTTCAAGAAACTACTTTAGACTCTGATAAAGTGTTTTATACTTATACTCTATGCAAGGAAGGAGCAGAGACTTTCACTCAACAACACCCGTTTGATTTGTTTGTGCTCAAACATGGGTATTAACTAGAGACCAGACTAACTGAAGTCTGGAAGAGAAACACTGCTTATGAGTATTGACAGGTTATTTAAAATATAGAATACAGCTAGTCAGTAAACAATGAATAAATATTGCAACATATTTGGATAATATTTTAACTGACAGTCTTTACATTCTTTTGCAGTGGTCTGTCCCTCTACTGTGGGAAATGGGCTTGTCTGGTCTGTTGAACCAAAGGTTCAAGGTGTTGTCTATTTTTTGTGTTTTGTTGAGGTTTATCATCAAGGCCGTGTTAAAAGCATGCCAACAAGAGTTTGTGCATAAAAACTGAGATGTGAAATCAAACAGGGTTAAAGAACTACATTTGTTGCTCTCCTTTTTCTGTTTCTATCCGGTAGCTGCTAATGCCAACCTCTGCTAAGACCAACTTCTTATTCTAAGTCTGACTTATTCATTGTATGATTTGAAATTAGGGCTACTAAATCACTCTTAAATTTTTAAACCAGGACAGTTCTTTAAAAGTTTCCTTTTAATTGTCCTGACTTGGCTAAAGCAGTTAAAAAGGTTGTTGCAACATTGGCAGGGGCACTGACAGAGATTTCAACAATTCGGGCTGATGTGGAGGGTAGAGTGATTTGGTACAGAGACACGCAGAAATGTTTCTGTACTGTGGCACAACATGTACTCATATGAAGTTATACAAAATGCACACATGCTTAAAATGCATTGGTTATTAGTCAGAAGCAGCATAATTATGGTAATTCCTCTCTATATGGAGCTGGGTAGTCTGGGATTGTCTCTGAAGAGGGTTAGTTTTTTTGTTGTTTAGTGTTTTTTTGTTTTTTTTTAGACATATTTTTGTGTTTTTATCCTCCCACCAGCAGAGGGAGCAAAAGCAGAACAGGCACCTGTGTTTATCTAAAGCAAAACAAGAAAATCTGTGCAGCACTGGATCCTTCCATCACCCAATAAAAAACTCAGTTGTTAGCCTTGGGTTGCTTGCACCCCAAATGTGTCACAGAGAGCCAGTGTGATTGAGACAAAAGTGCTTACATGAGTTTAACTTGAATAAATGAATGAATAAATAAAAATCACCAAGTGATTTAAGCAGGTTTGTCCTGTTCATCACAGCAGCTGATGTAGACTGTGGCAATTTAGTTAGTTGTCAAAAGTACGTGTCCGGTTTGTACTGGTCCATGTTTGGAAAACTTAAAATTATAACGATAATTAGTTTGAATGTATACCTGAACATTAAAAAAAAGAAATTAATGGGTATGGACATCACAAATACATCAAACTAGAATCAGTACTTCATGTCAATAAAGTGTTGGGTTCGATGAGAGAAGAATCCAGGAATAGGCTGCACACCGTGCAACAAATGAGCTCCTTTTTGGTGAGAGAGTGATCGAGGCCTTCGCACATTTCCCACTTCCCAAATCTCAAGCATGAATTAAAAACGGACATTTATAAGGTGTTTTTGTTAGCCTCTAGTAAGATAAAACAATCCACTGATAACAGCTTTTTTCTCTGAGCAATATACATTTGTCTAACATATATACAAACATACAGACATACTGCACAGTTTGCTTAAGCCTTTGGTGTCCCTTTCTTGTCAGCTTTGGCCCCTGAAAGTCCGTTTTCTGTGTTGTCGTTCCCTGAGGAGCTCACCAGGCACTCTTTACTGTACGGGGACAATAAACAATGATTAACATGAGGGGGAAAGATAATTGTGATGAGAGATTAAAGAAAAAAAAAAGTATATATCTGTCCTGATCTCTTAAGAGATATGTCCCTATCAGTATCCAGTGTCTACTGAATTGTTCCTACAATATTTTGTGTGGGTAAATAAAAGCGACAAACAAACACGCTGAGGACCTTTCAGTTGATTGCGAGACTGTTCTTTCTTTTTCACAGAAGCCTAGTCTGTAACAAGCCTATTACTTTCCATGATCAGTTGTATCTTTTCATATTCCTGTAATGGCACTAGTGATATACTCACTTCTTTTCATCATCCTTATGCAGGAAGTGGACAACCAAAGCCTTTATCGCCATGAAAATGACGATTAAGCCAATGACTCCACCCACCGCTGAGACAATCATGGTTGTCAGTGTGTTGTCAACCTCCTTCACTAAAAAGAGGGAAAAGGGGAAATAATTGTAAGGACAGGGAGCGAAAGAAAGGGATATTTTGTAAAAAAAAAAAAACAGTGAGATAGGATGCTAACAGTGGAACTCTCTTGTCTAAGTGTAAAAGTATTGATTTTGGTTGGAGTAAACTAATATTTTTGTTTCCTAGGTGAAAGTGCCCATCTGTCACATACTTTGGTCAACCACTCTCAAAATCAAGCGAGCAGTGTGGTTACGATTCTTCTCCTTTGGGTTTCTGGCAAAACAGGCATATACTCCTTCATCCTCAAACGTGATGTTCCACAGCAAGATGGAGATGTTGTTAGTCTTTGAGGAGCCAACAAACTCTACACGATCATGTGTGACTTTGACCTTTGGCTCCACGTCCTCCGAAGGAATCACTGATTCACATAACTGCAGTCAGAAATATCTTCTCAGTTACACAGCAAAGGTATATTTCCAGGTTATCAAAAATGTCCATTAGCATGCGTTCACCTTTAAATAAACTGATGCTCAACCAAGATCGTTTTTATTTTGTTTTTTGTAAGATATAAACATGTTGTTGGTGTGTATTGCAGTTGTGTGTACGTGTATATGTATGTTTTTATACCGTTACGTCGGATCCGTTGTTTTCATATTTCCAGCTGAAGTAAAGGTTTTTGATGCCAATACAAGAAGAGTATGAGCAGGGCAGCAGAACTGTGGAGCCATTTAATGCTTCAATTAATGACAGTTTACCGGTTGTAACCTCCAATCCACCAACGCCCCACACACCTGAAAATTTGGAGAAGAGAAAGGAAAGGGAAGGGAAGGGGAATCAGTTTGGCATATAAAATTGTTGTTGAATATTTTAGATTAAAAGAAAGACAGAAGAAAAACCTCAATGAACATATATACGGCAGCTGGTACAAATTAATTACACTGACCAGGACTGCTCTTACTGGGACTGTGGACCGTTGGTTACTTAGGGGTGCTGTAAAATATGAGTTAATTAAGATACTTAATGCCATCCGAATATATGGGCAGACACCACTTAGTCTTAGGCTTCCATTACTTTATTGATGGTATACCAATTCTCTTTGGGCCCTTTTTGGTAGGTACCAGCAAGAGATGGAGACACAGCAGCAACTGACTTGTGATCTCAGACTACAATTGTTAGTATTTCATTTTTCCACCACAATCTCCTGCCTGTTGCATTGTCATTCCCCTCTCTATTATCAGACGCCCCCTTGCGCCTCCACATTCCGTGACCACATCAGCAACAATGGCTAATCCAAATGTCTGTGCATTTTGTATTAACATTTGGCCATCTTACCTAAACACCATACACAATGTGTGCACTTGCAGAACTGAATATGCTGAACTGATGGCATGTAATTTTATCCATCTCAAAACTTCCTCCAAATGGCATCCAAGTTGCTTATATCAGCACCGTGGACTGTTTGCAAACAGAGATTAACCTGATTAGGCTGGTGTTAGCATAAAGTTTAGATTATTATTATTGACAATTATTATTATTGTTCGCAATTCACATATACCCCAGCATTTGTTTGGTGACAATAGAAACAGACCAAGGCTTAATTCTCCCAATCTCCTGCAACTATTTGTGCAACATTAGTTTCATTACATAATGCAATGGATATTAATCAAATATTAAGATGTCATAAGTGATGATAACCCTGTTTCTGATTTGAAGTCTTTACATGTAGCAATGAAATTATTCTAAGTGGACTGGATGACATGCAGGAGATCATAGAATACTGTTCACAGACATAAGCCTTAAAACTAGTCTCAGATTTCACAACTTGATTTGTGAGCATGTTTGGTACAAGGCAATACACAGTTTATCAGCTGCAGCTCTGAAGATGCTTCTTTCTTCATGCAACATCCCTGGATGAAGAATTTATTGTTCTGGTCTTGAATATCAGAATATGTATCTTGTCCACTGCTGGTCCTGATTTTAACATCTCAAATATGTAAATAGAAGCACTGACACTGATTATTCATGGTACAGCCAAAACATTTTAGTTCTGGAGGTATTTCAAATGTCTCTGGAGAGACATTTCATTCCATTTTGTACCTTGATAGACATATTGTGTGGCTTTTTCAGCAGCAGCTGCTTTAATTCTCAGATTGTTGCTCTAATGTCTATCAGACACCCCACCTCTATTTATAAACTCCCCGACACTGACCTGAACAGGATCACATTGCATTGGCACATGGTTGAAGCACATGTGTGTTTGAGTGTCTCTAAAGGGCTTACAGCACTTGTATGTTTGGATTTATCTCATTAGCAGCGTGAGAATCAAAAGCATTAGAATCCCTCTGGTCATTTTGTAATTTGTTTTGTAAATGTCATTGATGACATCTCTATTTACTGCTTTAAAAGGTTTTGCAACTCTATAATGAGTTCACTTTAAAGAAATAATATGGTTTGCTGTTATCCATCTCATTCCTTTTATGCTCTGGAATGTGGTATTTCACAAACAATAACTAAGCTAAAATGCAAAAAAATGTCTCAATGTTCATAAAAATTATTAGAATCCATTTTTGGGCAGCTTTGGCGTAGTCTGGCTACTCATTAGAGTTTAGAGGTTAGGTCTAAGTTTGAGTCTGATTTGGGCTGCCCAGTAAGGGTTTTCCAGTTTAAATGTGTGTATATACTGTATATATATTGTGTTTCCATTTCGGGGTTTGTAGTTTTTTTGATTCTTGTTCCGTTTTTGCCATCCTGCTAAGCAGCGCTTTTGTTTGTTATTTACAATAAATCACTGCTTTTTGGAACTCCTTCCTCCTTCTCTCCTACATCTGGGTCTGGCACGCACCTGTCCCTGTCCCTGTTCCCGAGGTAGTCCCAGACGCACCCGTCCCTGTTCCTGAGGGGGTCCCGATCGCACCTGTCCCTGTTCCAGTGGTGGTCCCGGACGCACCCGTCCCTGTTCCAGTGCTGGTCCCGGACGCACTTCAGCCAACACCCAGGCCCCTGCCAAGGACCCGGTGTCCCCCTCAGCTGGCCCCTCGGATTCTGTCTGCCCCTCAGCCGGCCCCTCGGATGCTGTCCGCCCCGACGGTGGCCTCCCGGATCCTGTCCGCCCCCCTGGATCCTGTCCACCCCCAAACCGGCCCCTCGGATCCTGTCCGTCTCGAAGCCACCCCGCGGATCCTGTCCGCCCCGAAGCTGCCCACTTGGACTCTGCCTGGCCCCAAGGTGGCCCCCCGGACTCAGTCAGCCCCATCCCTAGAAACTGCCTAGTCCCAAGAACGCCCATCCGCCCAGTCCCGAGAACACCCATCTGCCTTGTCCCGAGAGTGGCCCTCTGACCCGTCTGCTCAGTTCCGAGACTGGCCCTCTGACCCGTCTCGCCGGTCAGCCCGGCCCTGAGGACGGCCCCCTGAATTGTCTCGTCTGTCTGCCCGGCCTAGTGCCCAGGCCCCCTGAGCTCTGGCTGTGTGTTGGCCTGGGTCCGACAACAACCTAATTTCCTAACATTTACTTTGACATAATGTTGCAGAATTAAGAGAAAAGGAGTCTGTTAATTTACAATGTCTTTTACTTATTTTACTTTTGATATATCTAAAAAAGAACAGGGATATTGTTTGACTCCTATCAATGCATGGGGTTCTTCACTGAATTTTGCCTGGGAAATTTTGGCATCCAAGTCTCAGACTATGTTCATGTGTAGCATTGTTTTTTCCCTTTTTCTTTTACATTTTTCTTCTATCTTAAAAAGTGTAAGGCAACTCAAGGTCTGTGGACGTTTTGAGTTGAGCTGCTTCCAATTAACAGCCATGCCAAGAACTATTGTAGGCAAGAAGATTAGATTTATTGCATCAATTTGCCTGCAAACTATTGCTTAATGGATTTTTTCCAATATGCAGGAAAATGTGCAAGAATGGCTAAAAAAAGAGAGATAAAATGAGGGGGATAATGCAAATCAATTAATCATCATAATAAATAAACCATCATCATACTGAGTCAATATTTTGTCATAATGTATTTGCAAAATTTAGAAAAATAAAAATTCAGACGGTTTTTGAGAAACTGACAATACCATCCAATTGTTGAAGACCATATAGAGATTACGGATCATAAACCCCAGGCAAATTCTCCATGGGATATGCTTATCTAAGTTGTATGTAAAAATGTACAGTTATTTCCATTATAATAGACATTCAACTGCATATAAGTCTAGTAGTTGCCAATAATATTTTAATGCACTACAACAGCCATTAAAACTTAAACAACTACTCTACATAAATGAAAAAGATTTAACCTAATGCCAAGGATGAAAGACATAAAAAGTGATCTTAGAGAAGCAACTGGGGCTGCCAATGGAAAACACTGAAGACAATTGCCTATCTCCTTATAAATGGACATCCCAGCAAGTTCTTCAAATGGTCAGAGATTTTCTTTAGAATATACATTTCTTGAAATGCTTTATCAGTTTTACAATTGAGCTTCGAAACATTTTCTAGATGTGGCAGGGTGGAGGATTGGGCTTGGTCTGCAGGGGAGCAGCACACAGGTGGTGTGAGCCTGGTGGTGTGGGCCTGGTTCGAGTGATTGGTCCGGCGGTGGTCTTGGGCGCATCGCCGGCGGTGGCCCCGGACGCATCAGCCCCTGCTGCGGTGATGGTCCCGGACCCCCCGCAGCCAGCGCCACGGACCCGGGTTCCCCCGCAGCCTGCGCCACGGACCCGGGTTCCCCCGCAGCCAGCGCCACGGACCCGGGTTCCCCCGCAGCCAGCGCCACGGACCCGGGTTCCCCCGTAGCCAGCAACACGGGCCCGGGTTCCCCCTCAGCCAGAGCTGAGGACCCGGGTTCCCCCTCAGCCGGCTCCTCGTATCCTGTGTTCCCCGCCAAGTCAAAGTTCCCCGCCAAGTCAAGGTTCCCCGCCAAGTTGTCCAAGCCCCACGCCAAGTCTTCCAAGCCCCACACCAAGTCTTCCAAGCCCCACGCCAAGTCGTCCAAGCCCCACCCCAAGTCGTCCAAAGCCCACGCCATGTCGTCCAAGGCCCACGCCAAGTCGTCCAAGGCCCAAGCCTAGGCCTCGTGGACGAACCCCAGAGCTGTCTCGCCGGTCTGCCCGGCCTCGAGGAGGACCCCCCGAGCTGTCTTGCCAGTCTGCCCGGCCTCGTGGGCGACCCCCGGAACTGTCTCGCCGGTCTGCCCGGTCCCGAGGACGCCCCCCGGAACTTTGGCCGTGTGTTGGCCTGGGCCCTCCTCCAGGCCCCCTTTACCCACCCTGGGTGATCTGTCCATAGGGGACATCTGGGATCTGCCCCTTGAGGGGGGGGGGGGGGGGGGGGGGGGTTATGTCAGTGTCTGACATTTCCCCCACTTTGTGTTTCTGTTTTGCCCCGCCTGTCTTCCATCTGCCCTGATTGTTCATACCTGTGTCTCGTAACATGTGTATATCTGGTCTTGTCTTTCCCTTGCTCCTTGTGGTTCCGTCCTGTTTCCTTCCTCCATGTGTCCTGCCAAGTTTTTGCTCAAGTTTTTTTGATCCCTGTTTTGTGTTACGTTTGATCCTGCCAAGCAGCGCTTTTGGTTTTTGGTTTTGGTGCAATAAACCCTGTTTTGCTGAACTCCTGCCTCTGGCTCTCCTGCATCTGGGTCCTCACCACACCAACCTGACACATGTAGTCTCATGGTGCTGGACTTGATATGAAATCCTCTTTGCATTGTGAGCTTCCTTGTTTTGATATCATAGGCTACCACCTCTTTCTGTGGCCAGGTTGCTAGACCAGCAGGGTGCCTTACTGGCAGGACATAGTGTTGACGGCCAAGACTTTGTTCTTTCCATTCAGCTGGCTATTCGGAATCTATCTGACTCTTTTCAGATATTTGGCTGTGATCAACTTCTTTGCAGCATCCTTGTAGTTGCGATTTGCCTGAGGAATCCCCAGGTATATACAGTAGGTAGCTGTCATGAACATCCAATAAGTTGCCCTCTGGTAGGTCAACCCCCTGAGTTGTTGATAATCTTGCATCTCTTGGACACCATCCAAGCACATTTATCCAGCCTGAATGAGATGATATATATACATGCATACATGCATACATACATACGTACATACATGCATACATACATACATACATACATACATACATACACACATACATACATACATACATACATACATACATACATACGTACGTACGTACGTACGTACGTACATACATACATACGTACGTACGTACATACATACGTACGTACGTATGTACGTACATACTGTATATAGACATAGATGTGGTACTTTTTAGTTTTTCTTTGTTGTCTCACACAAAAGTGCATAGCAAAAATATTAGTGTTAAATGGACACTAGAAAGTGTGTATACAGTATGTGTCTACTCTTTTATAGTGTTCTTTCAACACTCATAACAGTTAATTATCTAACACTGATCCAAAGTTACTCCAACACTGTATGGTGTCAGGATTAATACTGCTGAACACGAATAGGTGTTGAATACATGATATTGGAAATAGGGTGTGGTCAATTATCACTGCAGGTGTTGGAAAACATGTCAAATTCAAAATATATACTTGATGAAATTTACTCTGTTACTTTTAAATTAAACAATGTTAGAATAATGGCAAAAAAAGAGGGGGCACATATACTCACTTTTTAGTGTTAAGTCAAAATTGGTGATTTTGCTATGTACAATGCAAGTACAACAAATCTGCTGAAACCACTCCAGAAAACAACCAAACAAAGGAGACCATGAAGAAAGAAATATGGGAAAACGTAAACATCATCAAGACAGTTTTAAGTCTTGCATTTTTTTGTAACGGCTGTAATTACAAAAAGTTAAGCTCAAACTGGTTTCCAAAAAAGTTAGCTGCTATTATGGCATCTACGTTTGTCTTTTATTTATACGGTTTGAGCACAGCCCCCGAGTTGATTTAATCATGAAACAACATACTGTACATGTCACCAATCCACGTGTCTGTTTCATAATTTATGAACTCTATCTTTTGGAGGATGGGGGTAGGGATGTGGCTGGAGGGACAGAGGTCCGGATTTTATATTGGCTACTCTCAGCCCGTTTATCGCTCACCTCACCTCTTATAGCCTACCCATATTTACACATTATATTTTTATGTCTACTGTGTTGCTATCAAAAATAGTTTCCTTTCAAATTTAAAAGAGGCCGTTAGTATTTTGTGTTGTGTTTGTTCTGTCCTTGTTCTGGTTTTACTCTTCTTTAATGGGCTCTTACTTCTGTTTTTTTTTTGGAAGCACTGCACACTTTCCCCCCCAACACTCTTATTTTAAGCATTCGGTCTTACTTGCTCTCACAACCTGCTCCGTAGGGATACTGTAACTAAATAAGAACAAGAGAGATGTGGTGTGCTTCTCCATGTTTGTGTGCTTTAAGGTGGAATGGAATCGAAGAAGGCGTAGACGTTTTTTAAAGTCGTACTTTTAAACTCTGAGTCAAGTAAACCGGTGGATAAACACTGACCCTCTATGAATACATGCTTGGAATGTAATGCTTGTATTTAAAAAGAAAAAAAAAACAAGCAAAGAGGTCCAGAAAGCAAATATAAGGGCTTATGAGTGAGGATTTAAGTGAAACACATTCTATCATCATCAACTGGAAGCATTATTGGTTACGTGTCTAAGAGGAGTGTCCTCTATCGTACCTAAAAATGCACCATTTCTTGGTAGGCTACCAGGTAGGAACAGCAAGTGTGGACTTGCAGTAGTTCAAATTTGGCAAGTACTTTGGAGAACATTGGACATCAATCTTTCAGCTATTGAAATGACAGTGTCCTTGATGACATCACAGCTCAGCTAGCAAGCTAACACATATTTAAAAATGTAGTAAATTGAACATCAAAAGAGAAAAAAAAACACACTGGACATAATTAAGACTCAGTACTGCTCTGGTAAAAGTTCCTATAATTGTTGCTTTGCATTAGACTGTTTTTAAAAATGGCTGCATGCTTTCTATTTCAACCATGAGGAAAGTAAAGTTCTGTTGAAAAGGTTTCTCTAGCTGCCTGAACGAAGGGGAAGTTTGAAGTTAAAAGAATTACATCTTTACATGAAAAAAAACTTCTTTAAACAACATTCTGTTACATAACAATGTTTCTTTAAGCTTTCTCCTCTGCCATCCCTTGCTGGTTCATTTTGGGATACTTAGTCTACTCAAAATCTCCAGTAATGCATACTAAAAGGGGTGGAGCAGGAACACATGGAGGATTTTGAAGTGGAAGGCCAAATAATGGCACGTACAGAGGAACACCAGTGCAGACAAGCTGGCATTCTAAGAAATAGTTATGGACTGCTCACCTCCATCACTTCACACTTTGCACTCAACACCTTTGCACAAACACTTTCCTTTCTATCCCTTTACTCTTTTTGTACTCTCCTCTCTGTTACCCCTTTTACACCAAGCTGGTTCCAGGGCTGGTGCTAGTGCTGGTGCTAGAGCCGGTTCGCGGTTGGTTCTAAGCAAGAACCGGTTGAGAACCGTTTGCTTTTACACAAGCTGGTGCTGGCCAGCAGCTGGCCAGAGAGCCACGTCATCACGTTACTGTATACGTCTGTGTACGTCACCATTTCCCGGTACAACTACCGCCAAATTCAGTCACCACAACAAAGACGGAGGACTACGCTGTGCTGCAAGTGTTGCTGCTGGCTTCTCAAGCCTTTCTTGGACAGCAAAAGTTTGTGATCCAGCAATCCATCCATTATTAAATAAATGGATGTAATAATAAAAGAGTCTGCTAACTTAACCGCCGTCTTCAACACTCGGTTGTTTAAAATGGCGCTGTTCCGTGTTTACTCTGCTTTGGTTGTTCAGTAACACCGCCCCCAACCCCGCCCCCAGCCCTTGACGTAAGCACGTAGCCCCCGACGTAACGTGGTTCTTTCCTCTAGACCAGCAAAGAGTTGGTTCTTGTCTAGCACCAGTTTTGAGAGCCAGGAGCCGGTGCTTAGGCTGTGTAAAACCAAAGAACTGGTGCTAAGTCTGGCTCTAGCCCAGAACCAGCCCTGGAACCAGCTTGGTGTAAAAGGGGTATGTGTGGTTGGGCAGTATGTGACACTAAACTCTCGTCTGTGAATACAGCACATACTGTATATGAGCACTTGTGAATATGTGTACATGAGCAATAGGCTGGAATGTGTTATATTTTTAGCTCCACTATCAAGTATCTCCTTGTCCCAGTTGGGAAGCATCAATATCTGAATCACTGATGGTATGAAAAGCAACTCTGTGTGTGTGTCCTTGGTTGATTGTCAAGGTGATCTTTCTTTTTTTTTTCTTTAAGTAGGCCATAGACTGAAGAGTTGGTGTATTTCTGAGTGAACCCATAGAGAATGGAGTGAGGACACCATTACTTCTATGAGAGAGTGAGGAGTGACAGGAAACATGGGAGAGAGGAAAGGAGGATGATAGAAGAGAGAAGTGAAAAGGGAACTCAAGGTAACATATGAAGTCACTGAAAGAGTCACAGAAAAAGAAAAAGGGATGGAATGGGAGAGGACATGTGACATCCTCAACCAGGTAAAAGAGGGACAGCGGGGAAGAGCATAACACTGGTGTGAGGGGGTGAGGCCAGTTCACATTTAGACTCACTACGCATACAAAGTAGGTGACATATGATAGCTAAATAAACAATTAACAACATACAGTATAATAATAACATCTCCATGCCAACAACTGGTGAAATGTTTCCGGTAATTCTGTATCCTGTCGCCTCTTCGTATTGGGTTACAGTACTATAATGGTTTTGGTTGCATGACTCTCTATTACTTTAGAAAAAGTTGTTGCATAATATAATTTTATTACAGTTGCAGATATTAAAAAAAAAAATTTTAAACACTGTCATGAGATGCCAACACAGTTTCACTACAGTTTGTGAATTTATACCTAAACCCAGTTTACTTTTAATTTATTTATAATGTGTATGACTACTATTTAAAAAGGATCTTTTCTAGTTCTTCAGTCTTTAGTTTTTAGGCATTGAAGGGATTTTTCTAGAGGGGTGTATGAAGAAGCAACGTTTGTTTGCTGGATTTCTATCAACATAAAATATGTTCTTCTAACCTGGTTTCATCATGGTAACATTCCTGCTCGAGAGCACTTTATTGTCAGTTTCAGATTAAACTGTCTTTAAAATACCTCTGCAGTTCTTTTCCTGATCATATCCCAGATCAAATCATGCTGAAACAGCATGTAGATGTCATCATTGTAGTGAATGTTGATGTCACTACATATTTTGACCAGATTTAATGAGCCTGATCAACGTTCAATAAACATCAGGGTGTCAAATGACTGATACAAATTCAATCATTCAGATGTCATCTTGAAAGTCAGGCAGTGGATTTGCACACTGATTTGATTTGCCAAATTAAATCATAATAGTATGCTGTCATCATTCTTTTCTCTTCTAGACTGAATATAATAAACGATTGGTTGGACTTCCAACTGAATCCAAAAACCCATTTGACCAGAATATGATGTTGAATTAACAGGTTCTGATGTAAATTCTCAGCTGAGAAAAAATCTGCTGAGCCATACATTACTCCATCATAACACTTTGACTGAATATCACAGAACATTCAACCAATACAATTCAAACTATGAATATTTTGGGGGAAAGTTTAAGAACTATCTACTGTATGCAGTAGCACACCGTAAGCAATAGCACTGATACTTCTTTTAAACTGAATAGATCATATAAACATGATGTGAACAATTTCCTGCTCCGTTGTTGAAATTACAGGAGGATTTTTAGTTTTTTCAAATTCTTCCCACTTTTCCATTCACACAATCTGCTCTTATTAGGAATGGTCAGGGCATTGATTGGTTGTGTGCAGATGAAATTTACATACCTGAAGAGGAAAGTTGTAGGTTAACACATTTAGTTCATGATCACCATCATCATCTTGTATATCTCCAATCACAGCTTTCATGATTTCACTTGATGACTCTCTCTCTTATTATTTCTCTGCAAATTATTAACCTAAAACATACCAAAAGAGCAGGTGGAGAGCAAAACTAAAAATACAAACCACAAACAATCTGTCAAGTGTGATGTTTGCAGGCTGGTGACTTCATAGTGTTGTACTGTTGTATAAGATTTCTCATGCCGTTGAGAAATGTAAAATGGCATCATCTAACAACTGTCCCCTTTGTTCTCTGGAAACTTGTCACTGTTTTATTCGATGTGGAAAATGAGAGACTATTTAAGTAACGCATTTCCAAGGATGTAGTAATGTCCTTGGAATGAAACCATTCTAACTGAAAGCCACTGTGTCTTCAACATTATCGCTGATTGTTCTATTCAAAGGACTTAATTGCAAAGAAGGTCATGGGTCGGGTGGTAGATCTGGGGGGTATTTCCCAAAACCTCTGTTGCGAACCACATTACCAGTAGACATATTTGAAAATACAAAATTGTGATACAAGTGTTTCAAACAATGGAGGTTGTGATGTTGGTAGTCTATCGCTGAGTGAAACAGGCATTTAACAAAACCATCATTCAAATTAACTTTCACACAAACTGTTGTTAAATTGGCTGAGTTTAACTTGTGGAGAGATTTGTGGCTTGTGCATGTGCATTGATGTCGCTAGTAGTAACCCGGTAATGGGATATATGCATATATCAACATATATAGATTTTTTTTTTTTAATAGTTATGATTATTGTTCCAGTTGTGCCATAAATAAACATTACATCACTTACAAGTGAAGGGAAAAGACATACTGTAAGCTGCTGTTGTGACCCTCAATATATTGGCATATGTGTGATGTAGGATGTGTGTGCCATGTGTTTAGTTGTCATTTAGTCGTCATTCAACAAAAACATACCCAGACAGGTTTTGAATGCACAATCATAACAATTTCTCAGCAGCTACAGTATGTGTCATGATGAGCTTCAGATGTCCTGTAGAGCGACTGGACAGGTAATGATAAATGTTCATATTGATAAACAAATACATTTAGAGATGTTAGTGCTGGATGTGACGTAGGAGTCAATCTAAAGTTATCAAAATCTAGTTTCCAGCTGTTTTTGGACTCATTGCTAGGATGTAGCTGTGCACTACTTAATCATTATGCATTACATGAGGGCTTTGTTATTGAGTAATTATTTGAATGATCATCCTTCATCATCATTTTTCAACATCGGTAGCGGCAATCACAAAAATTTGCCAAAGACTAAAGATCCTTTTGTCCATCTTCTTTAACGTTGAGATTGTCCTTTTCATTGTTTTGAAGAGAAGCCTTGCAGGGCAAGATATGGAAAGAAATGAAAATTTAGATTATTTGAAAAACACAGTTTAATGGAAATACACAACCCCCCTGCAGCGCCACCTTTATCGTAAATTGAACGTTTCGATTTTCTTTTGCAAAAAAGTGTAATGGAAACACGACTGCTGGTTTTCTTTTCCGATATTTGGGTTTTTTCCACAAATCTAGGGGTAATAGAAACATGGCTACTGTAGCTCTGTGAGGTAGTTTCATCACTGTTGATGTGCGACATTCGGCTGTTAAGCGATATGGATGGGGTGGGAGTCCAAATGTGCTTTGGTTGTTATTTTCAGTAATAAGTATGGGAAATAAGGCTTCATAATACGAGTCAAATATTTATTCAAATGAAATTGAAACTGTTATTTTAGTATGAAAAAACTCCTTTGTGCTGCTTTAGTTCAATAAATGAAATATGCGTATATATAAAACAGAAGAAGAAGAATGAGGGTTCACAGAAAGTTGTAGGTAGGTGAGCACTACATACTGTAAACCAAACTTATGAACCAGAATTAATGATCAGAAACAACAAGTGCGATGGGGTTTGGTAATCATTTCAAAAGCGTTTTTTGAAGGGCTTCAAGGAGCAGGTAACACTGGCTTCCTCTAGGACCTTTTTGGGATCCCAGTTGTCAGATTGATCTCTGGTTAACCACAGGATGTGTTGTAGGGAGAAGTAGTACTCATTAAGCAGTTGGAATAAATGGTGCAGGAAAACAAGAAATATTGACTCTCAGTGGGTTTACTTATTTCCTCCCTTGTACACATTTGAGGAAAAGATCAGACAAAAGTATTACGGTCAAATGAGCTGCATATAACCAAGTGCACTATTTGAAGAAAGAAAACAATTCGGAACCGGTCCAAAATTCAGAGTCAATTGAGATTGTTTCACCCATCTCCTCCTCCAGACCATCTCTTGCACACACTCATGGTTGTTGAGATAAGAGCGTTAAATTTTCCTTTAACTCAATTTTAAATACATTTGAGCAATAACAAACCCCCCCATTTTATATGAATATACCTTGATGGCTTTGGCTTGTGTTTTTGAAATGCATGAAATGTTTTTCACATGCATTCATTGGTCTTCTGTTTGTGCCATGTATCTGAACGGTTCTCAACTTTCATTATAGCTGAGAGCCGGAAGGAATTTCCGGGACATGGGGGGGGACTATTGGGCAATACAGCAACGTCAGGGAGGGTGTGAGCAAAACACTGCACCACTACGTCACTACCAGTAATACTACACTCACACTCATCTAGCCACACATAGATGAAGGTTCTTTTTTATTTTTGGAAAGCTAAGAAGTTTTACTTTGATCATATTTTTAGATTTGTATTATTTTAATTTGTTAAGTACACATGGGGTGGGTCACTTGCCCCGCTCAGCTACCAGATATCCAGTCCATCCAAAATTCTGATCAGCCAGAAGTTGGCTGTTATCGACCTTGATGTCCTCAGAACAGCAACAAGTAAACATCCTATTTAACAGGATCAACACATTTCGGTCTGCAGCTGTGGGAAGACTAATGAGATACGAGAGCTGAAGCAGAGGCAACACAAATGCTGATGTATAAATAATATTGTAGGATCATCAAAACAGATATGGATTTCCTGTAACAGCAGTAATCCACCCACTCAGACTACTATTATAAAACACAAAGAGAAGATGGAGCCAACAGAGCCGACACATGAATAAGGGAAGGAATTGAAATAAGTTTAGATTGATAGGCAGTTAACAACTGAACCCATAGAGGAAGTTGGTTTAAATGCATGTTCACAGAGGAAGAGTAAACACAGTGTTTACGTAAAGATGAAGCGGAAATTAGATAAATGACATGGCCCCTAAAGGTAGAGAGAGGATTGCAACTCACCAAGCATCAGTGCCACTGCCAGTCCGGCATGGAGTAGGTCCCCTGATCTCGGCCGGCCAGAGACACTCGAACCAGTGCTGTCCGCTGACGCCATTACACCGACAGCCCCTGTCTGTCTGTTTGTTTGTCTGTCTGTCTGTCTGTCGGTGTGTGTGTCTGTCTGTCTGTCCGTCCCTGTCTGTCCCTCTGTATGTACAGAATGTGAGTCCTTGTCAGTCTGTCTTCCAGTCTGCTAGTTGCAGGCTATGTGCTTGACTTGTGTACCTCTGAAGCAGGCTGGGACACTGAGCAGTACAGCAGAAGGCAGAGTCCTATGTTCAATCCCTCCCTCTTCTCTTCTCCCCTCCACTCTGTCCCAGGAATAAGCAGAGGTAGGAAGTGCAAAAGAGAAGAGCTCGCCTCCTGTCCGATTGCTCCTTGCACTGTTTTTTTTGCAGCAGCTCAGGAAAGCAAACCAAACCAACCAGACACGCAGAACAATGCAGCTGTTGAATGAAGAGCCCTTGTCGCTTTGCCTCCCTCCTGTCTTGTCCTCTGTCGCTGCTTCGGCAGAGTCAGTTTTTGATTATCCGGTAAAACAGAGTGTTGGGCAGAAGGCAGAGAAGGGGGGGAGAGAGGCAGAGCGGTAGCGGCGTAGCAGCGTAGAGTCAAGCAGCTCTACCGCTCCAGCAGCAGCAACAGCCAAGCAAGCAGTCTATGCAACAAACCCCATATGGGGTAGACACAGGCTGGAGGGGAGGGAGGAGAGCACACAAGAGGCACAGAGGGATGCTGGGGCAGAGCCAGCAGCCAGGCAGAGCAGCGGGAAAGCGCGCTTCTCCCCAGCCAGCACAGGGAGGAACGAGCGAGAACGAGGTACTGCAGAGGTAGAGGTGAGGAGAGAGCCAGAGACAGAAGGAGGGGAGAGAAAACGATGGAGAGTGAGCGGTGGGTGACGTCTGCTGACACATGGATGCACACGCACACACAAAAATGCACCCAGTGCCTTCGTTATGAAAGACTCATGGCAGGGCTTGGTACTTCAGACGTACCACGCACACTTGTCTTTAATAAACGCCTAACTGGTGTCTTCACTTTCATGCTTGTCCTATTTCATGCTTCTACCGTACTGCTGTATTGGCAGGCTAATGCTCTGGAAAGCTCTGATTTTGTCTCCTCGCAAGTTTTCTACCAATAACACCCGTTTGATATCTAGGTTCCCTTACCCCCCTACAGTTGTATAGAAGGACTTGCTGTAAGTAGTGGTGAATATTAAGTCTGTTGTCGAATATTGCACTGTGATATTGATTACTTAATCATCATCAAGACTGCAGGATTGTATGTAAATAACAGTTAACCAAAACAAATGAAAAAAGAAAATTCAGGAACGTAGACTTTGATTTAACCATTTTTTTTCATTGTATTTTTATATTTTCAATCACAAAAAGAGTAGTGCTATAGTGCTATAATCATGCCAAATATACTAACCAAAAATTGTACTCATTGCACTAATTGAAAATACCAGATAGTACTACAATATCTGTCATATCAATGACTCTGAAATAATAATTAAATAGTTAAATAGTATTTATGAGAGATTTAACCATTTATAACTGACTGTTGCAGAAGCACACCATATACAGTTTCCAAGGTATTCGCTGGTCCAAATTAGAACTACAACATGTTTCCCCTATAGGTGTGGAGACTAACTTGCTTAAGACTCTGTACAAGATTTGCTCTTGTTTCGTAAATGACTCAGTCACTCGGTGGTATTCCCTTCAGTCATTACTTGCTTCCGTCGCCTGCTTGCCTCAACCACCACGATGCCCACTGTAGCTCTGTGAGCTAGCTTCATTGTTGCTCAAGTGCAACACATGACCAGGAAGCAAGGCACAGCCGTAGCAAGAGACGAACAAGGATACTTTGAGTTTTTTTGCCGATACCAAGGATGGGCAATGGTGCTGGATGAAACTTCTTAAAAGTGATTAACCATTAATTTCACTAAATATCCAACTGATATTTTGAGCTAGCCTTTAAAGTTCAAGGAGATCTAAAGAATATACATAAAGCTCAACATTTTGAATCTTAATACTAAACCGTCAATTTGCATTATAATAATTACAGCTCTTTTTTCTAGGACTTTACAATATTTGGCAACAATGAGCAATGAGCTTCAGCCTTTTCCTTTATTGTCTATTGATGCATTTATCTTAAATTATTTTATTTTTTAATTCTTGTGTAACCGAAATAAATTACTCAAACATTAAAAAAACTCCTTGGTGTCACTTTAAGATGGAGTGAGACGATCATGGTATTTGAATAAATTGGTGTATGTTGCATCAATAATTGTATATCTTTGAAGCGATTTTTAAAGCTGGATGGAAATATAGGTTTTGAGATTGCATACTTTCCAGTTTAAGTATATAAGATAGCGGAGCAGCACACTTTTTTACAGAAGACATCTTCATTTAAGAAAAGGCCTTGTATATTTCAGCAAGACAGTGTCGGGGCACTGAGTTAACTGCATAAAGGCATCTCCTGTACTAGGATTAAAAGTTCAATAAGAAAAATATGGGAACGTTTAGTGGCAAAACTCTTAACGGGATAGGAAAACAATGAAGGTTTTCTAGTGCAGAAGTTTTGATTTTGACTGAAACTAAATTTAATGAGACGAGTAGCTGAAAAAATAGAACCCTTTTTTTATTTATGTCAGTGGTTCATAAAAATGAAATCAAGTCTTCTGTGGAGGATCAATGAGAGGCTATGTTCTCAAGGCTGTACCGTATCCAAATTAAACAGATGACTATAATTCTGACTGTAATAATATTCTGTTCTGTTCAGAGACTGGTTGGACTTTATACACTTTGTTTGCAAGGTGCAGGGAAGCAGGGCTCTACACTTCACAACCACATTATAAAACATGCACCCACCAGGATGTCACACGGTCATTTCTTACCTTTAATCAATCTTAAACTCAGCCTTCAACTGAATTTAATGGCGAATGAAGGATCGCCAAAGTCCACAAGGGGAATGTGCAGCGTGACCTCATTCGCAGGATTCATGACTTCCACACCAATCGTCAAACACATTAGCAGTGCCCTCGCACCATCAGGGCTACGTCTAATGTCCATTCCTGTATACCAACCACAATTTTCCTTTCACTCAGTAATACGAGTACACAAAAGCGAGTGCAAAAAAATTTTCCTCTGCCTGGATGTCAAGATCTTCATCCAACATAATCCCATTTGGCAGGAAGCGTGTTGGACATTTTCGTGGCCGATATGTTTTCCTAACACACAGACTTGTGCGTTGTTCATCACCTTTGAAATGTTGGTGTTATAGTCATCTTTTGGTGCACCTCTTATCATACTGTACGATGCTTTTGAATTTAAACCTTTTGGGTAGTCCACATACATAATGAAGGATTTATCTATTTATTTATCTATTTATATTACTGAGGCAGATGTGAAGTTACGACAGTTAAATGAGATGTAAGCAGAAATTCACTGTATGCGATATATTGAAGTACATAATAATAATAATAATAATAATAATAATTAAAGCTGCAAGCAGCGATGAACGGGCCCTCGCACTCACGGCCACCGCCCCCATAAGCATATCAGAAATGACACCACCCACGACTTCCTATGTCAAAACATTCAAAAGTTATAGCAGAAAAAAGGGACAACCAATCAGAAGAAGGGGCGGGGCTAATTAAGGCCAACGAAGCTTAAGGACTCATTACAGAATCCCATGACACCACCCACAACTTCCTATGTCAAACCATTCAAAAGTTATGGCAGAGAAAAGTATTCTAGGGGGCGCTGTTGAGCCGTTAGGCCACGCCCATTAATGCAAACCATGAAATATCAAATTTATCGCCAAGCCTGGCTTGCATGCAAAATTTGGTGACTTTTGGAGAACTATCAAATATGGACCAATCAGATTTCAAAATGGCCAACTTCCTGTTCGGTTTCGGCCATGGCTCCAAGAGACTTTTCTTTAAGTTGTGCCATGATACAGGTGTGTAGCGATTTTCGTGCATGTACGTCAAACCGTATTGTGGGGCTTGAGACACAAAGTTTTCCAGGGGGCGCTGTTGAGCCATTTTGCCACGCCCATTAATGCAAACCATGAAACATCAAATTTATCGCCAGGCCTGCCTTGCATGCAAAATATGGTGACTTTTGGGGAACTATCAAATATGGACCAATCAGATGAAGGGGGGCCGCGCCTTTTGGCGTCTAGCGTCGCCACGGTAACACTTTTGAAAGAGAAAAGTAATGCGTGTAGTCGCAGGATAGAGACGCACATTTTGATGTATAACACATCTGGGTTCACGATACGGTTCGGGCCGTATTAATTCTCGAAGGAATGGCATATATTGCTCCAAAATTACGCGATTAATTCAGAATGTTCAAAATGGCCGACTTCCTGTTCGGTTTCGGCCATGGCGCCAAGAGACTTTTCTTTTAGTTGCGACATGATACAGGTGTGTACCGATTTTCGTTCATGTACGTCAAACCGTATTGTGGGGCTTGAGGCGCAAAGTTTTTTCTATCTGAACCAATCAGATGAAGGGTGGGCGCACTTTTTGGCGTCTAGCGTCGCCACGGTAACGCTTTTGAAAGAGAAAAGTAATGCGTGGTGTCGGAGGATGGAGACGCACATTTTTATGTATAACACACCTGGGTGCACGTTACGGTTCAGGCCGTATTAACTGCCGAAGGAAGGCATCAATTTCGCCAAAATGACGCGATTAATTCAAAATGGCCGACTTCCTGTTCGGTTTCTCGACATGACGCCCAGAGACTTTTCTTTAAGTTGTGTACTGATACAGGTGTGTACAGATTTTCGTGCATGTACGACAAACCGCATTGTGGGGCTTGAGGCACAAAGTTTTCTAGGGGGCGCTGTTGAGCCGTTAGGCCACGCCCATTAATGCAAACCATTAAATATCAAATTTTTCGCCAGACCTGGCTTGCGTGCAAAATTTGGTGACTTTTTGGGCACGTTTAGGGGGGCAAAAAGGCCTTCCTTTTGTCAGAACAATAAGAAGAAGAAGAAGAAGAATAATTCCTGCAATTACAATAGGGCCTTCGCACTGCAAGTGCTCGGGCCCTAATAATAATAATAATAATAATAATAATAATAATAATAATAATAATAATAATAATTAAAGCTGCAAGCAGCGATGAACGGGCCCTCGCACTCACGTCCACCGCCCCCCAAAGCATATCAGAAATGACACCACCCACGACTCTCTATGTCAAACCATTCAAAAGTTATAGCAGAAAAAAGGAACAACCAATCAGAAGAAGGGGCGGGGCTAATTCAGGCCAATGAAGGTCAAGGACTCCATACAGAGTCTGATGACACCACCCACGACTCTCTATGTCAAACCATTCAAAAGTTATGGCAGAAAATCGGGACAACCAATCAGAAGAAGGGGCGGGGCTAATTCAGGCCAATGAAGGTCAAGGACTCAATACCGAGTCCCATGACACCACCCACGACTCTTTATGTCAAACCATTCAAAAGTTATGGCAGAGAAAATTATTCTAGGGGGCGCTGTTGAGCCGTTAGGCAACGCCCATTAATGCAAACCATGAAATATCAAATGTATCGCCAGGCCTGGCTTGCATGCAAAATTTGGTGACTTTTGGAGAACTATCAAATATGGACCAATCAGATGAAGGGGACGAGCGCTTTTTCGCGTCTAGCGTCGCCACGGTAACACTTTTGAAAGAGAGAAGTAATGTGCGTCGTCACAGGACAGAGACGAACATTTTGATGTAAAAAAAACACAAAAATCGCTGACAAAAATTTCGGCATATTGCCAGGCTTGAACTCCCAACCTCTGGCACCAAAGACCGCAATAATCTGGCTGAGCCAAGTCTCAGCTATTCCTTTCATTTAACCTACTGGCTTAGGACAGACCAACATAGCGATAAAATGTCTGGAACTTTTTTTTCCTAATTTTTTAAATATTTGTAAGTTATAAATATTAGTAAAACCCTACTATTTTAATTATTACTTTTTCTGTAACCATTCTGCCAAGGTTGTAACCGGGCTGAGCCGGGAATATTTCTGAGGTCACCACATTACAGGGAACTGATTGGTCGGGGGGCGGGGCCGTCATCACCCTACTCGCCACTGATTGGTCGGGGGGCGGGGCCGTCATCACCATACTCGCCACTGATTGGTCGGGGGACGGGGCCGTCATCACCCTACTCGCCACTGATTGGTCGGGGGGCGGGGCCGTCATCACCATACTCGCCACTGATTGGTCGGGGGGCGGGGCCGTCATCACCCTACTCGCCACTGATTGGTCAGGGGGCGGGGCCGGCAGATGTTTGAATCAGGAAGCGGGAGCCAGCGCGAGAGCGACTGGCGGCTCGCGGCGATTTTATTATAAAAAAAGGACAACCAATCAGAAGAAGGGGCGGGGCTAATTCAGGCCAATGAAGGTCAAGGGCTCCATAAAGAATCTGATGACACCACCCACGACTCTCTATGTCAAACCATTCAAAAGTTATAGCAGAAAATCGGGACAACCAATCAGAACAAGGGGCGGGGCTAATTAAGGCCAACGAAGCTTAAGGACTCATTACAGAGTCCCATGACACCACCCACGACTCTCTATGTGAAACCATTCAAAAGTTATGGCAGAGAAAAGTATTCTAGGGGGCGCTGTTGAGCCGTTAGGCCACGCCCATTAATGCAAACCATGAAATATCAAATGTATCGCCAGGCCTGGCTTGCATGCCAAATTTGGTGACTTTTGGAGAACTATCAAATATGGACCAATCAGATGAAGGGTGGGTGCGCTTTTTCGCGTCTAGCATCGCCACAGTAACACTTTTGAAAGAGAAAAGTAATGCGTGTAGTCGCACGATGGAGACGCACATTTTGGTGTATAACACACCTGGGTGCACGTTACGGTTCGGGCTGAATTAACTGCCGAAGGAATGGCATAAATTGCGCCAAAATTACACAATTAATTCAAAATGGCTGACTTCCTGTTCGGTTTCGGCCATGGCTCCAAGAGACTTTTCTTTAAGTTGTGCCATGATACAGGTGTGTAGCGATTTTCGTGCATGTACGTCAAACCGTATTGTGGGGCTTGAGGCACAAAGTTTTCCGGGGGGCGCTGTTGAGCCATTTTGCCACGCCCATTAATGCAAACCATGAAATATCAAATTTATCGCCAGGACTGGCTTGCATGCCAAATTTGGTGCCTTTTGGGGAACTATCAAATATGGACCAATCAGATGAAGGGGGGGTGCGCTTGTTGGCGTCTAGCGTCGCCACGGTAACACTTTCGAAAGAGAAAAGTAATGCGTGTAGTCGCAGGATGGAGACGCACATTTTGATGTATAACACATCTGGGCTCACGATACGGTTCGGGCTGAATTAACTCTCGAAGGAATGGCATATATTGCTCCAAAATTACGCAATTAATTCAGAATGTTCAAAATGGCCGACTTCCTGTTCGGTTTCGGCCATGGCGCCAAGAGACTTTTCTTTTAGTTGCGACATGATACAGGTGTGTACCGATTTTCGTTCATGTACGTCAAACCGTATTATGGGGCTTGAGGCACAAAGTTTTTTCTGTCGAACCAATCAGATGAAGGGTGGGCGCGCTTTTTGGCGTCTAGCGCCGCCACGGTAACGCTTTTGAAAGAGAAAAGTAATGCGTGTTGTCGCAGGATGGAGACGCACATTTTGATGTATAACACACTTGGGGGCACGTTACGGTTCGGGCTGAATTAACTTTCGAAGGAATGGCATAAATTTCGCAAAATGACACGACTAATTCAAAATGGCCGACATCCTGTTCGGTTTCGGGCATGACCCCAAGAGACTTTTCTTTAAGTTGTCCCATGATACAGGTGTGTACTGATTTTCGTGCATGTAAGTCAAACCGTATCGTGGGGCTTGAGGCACAAAGTTTTCCGGGGGGCGCTGTTGAGCCATTTTGCCACGCCCATTAATGCAAACCTTTAAATATCAAATTTTTCGCCAGGCCTGACTAGGGTGCAAAATTTGGTGACTTTTTGGGCATGTTAAGGGGGGCAAAAAGGCCTTCACTTTGTCAGGAAAATAATAATAATTAAAGCTGCAAGCAGCGATGAACGGGCCCTCGCACTCACGGCCACCGCCCCCCATAAGCATATCAGAAAAGACACCACCCACGACTTCCTATGTCAAACCATTCAAACGTTATAGCAGAAAAAAGGGACAACCAATCAGAAGAAGGGGCGGGGCTAATTCAGGCCAATGAAGGTCAAGGACTCCATAAAGAATCTGATGACCCCACCCACGACTCCCTATGTCAAACCATTCCAATGTTATAGCAGAAAATCGGGACAACCAATCAGAAGAAGGGGCGGGGCTAATTCTGGCCAACGAAGCTTAAGGACTCATTACAGAGTCCCATGACACCACCCACAACTTCCTATGTCAAACCATTCAAAAGTTATGGCAGATAAAAGTATTCTAGGGGGCGCTGTTGAGCCGTTAGGCCACGTCCTTTAATGCAAACCATGAAATATCAAATTTATCGCCAAGTCTGGCTTGCATGCAAAATTTGGTGACTTTTGGAGAACTATCAAATATGGACCAATCACATGAAGGGGGGGCGTGCCTTTTGGCTTCTAGCGTCGCCACGGTAACACTTTTGAAAGAGAAAAGTAATGCGTGGGGTCGTCGGATGGAGACGCACATTTTGATGTATAACACACCTGGGTGCACGTTACGGTTCGGGCTGAATTAACTGCCGAAGGAATGGTATAAATTTCGCCAAAATGACACAATTTATTCAAAATGGCCGACATACTGTTCGGTTTCGGCCATGGCTCCAAGAGACTTTTCTTTAAGTTGTGCCATGATACAGGTGTGTAGCGATTTTCGTGCATGTACATCAAACCGTATTGTGGGGCTTGAGGCACAAAGTTTTCCGGGGGGCGCTGTTGAGCCATTTTGCCACGCCCATTAATGCAAACCATGAAATATCAAATTTATCGCCAGGCTTGGCTTGCATGCCAAATTTGGTGCCTTTTGGGGAACTATCAAATATGGACCAATCAGATGAAGGGAGGGCGCGCCTTTTGGCGTCTAGCGTCGCCACAGTAACACTTTTGAAAGAGAAAAGTAATGCGTGTAGTCGCAGGATGGAGACGCACATTTTGATGTATAACACATCTGGGTTCACGATACGGTTCGGGCTGAATTGATTCTCGAAGGAATGGCATATATTGCTCCAAAATTACGTGATTAATTCAGAATGTTCAAAATGGCCGACTTCCTGTTAGGTTTCGGCCATGGCGCCAAGAGACTTTTCTTTTAGTTGCGACATGATACAGGTGTGTACCGATTTTCGTTTATGTACGTCAAACCGTATTATGGGGCTTGAGGCACAAAGTTTTTTCTGTCGAACCAATCAGATGAAGGGTGGCCGCGCTTTTTGGCGTCTAGCGCCGCCACGGTAACACTTTTGAAAGAGAAAAGTAATGCGTGTTGTCGCAGGATGGAAACGCACATTTTGATGTATAACACACTTGGGGGCACGTTACGGTTCGGGCTGAATTAACTTTCGAAGGAATGGCATAAATTTCGCCAAAATGACACGACTAATTCAAAATGGCCGACTTCCTGTTCGGTTTTGGGCATGACCCCAAGAGACTTTTCTTTAAGTTGTCCCATGATACAGGTGTGTACCGATTTTCGTGCATGTACGTCAAACCGTATCGTGGGGCTTGAGGCACAAAGTTTTCAAGGGGGCGCTGTTGAGCCATTTTGCCACGCCCATTAATGCAAACCATTAAATATCAAATTTTTCGCCAGGCCTGACTTGGGTGCAAAATTTGGTGACTTTTTGGGCATGTTAAGGGGGGCAAAAAGGCCATCACTTTGTCAGAAGAAAAATAATAATAATAATAATAATAATAATTAAAGCTGCAAGCAGCAATGAACGGGCCCTCGCACTCACGTCAACCGCCCCCCATAAGCATATCAGAAATGACACCACCCACGACTTCCTATGTCAAACCCTTCAAAAGTTATAGCAGAAAAAAGGGACGACCAGTCAGAAGAAGGGGCGGGGCTAATTCAGGGCAAAGAAGATCAAGGACTCATTACAGAGTCCCATGACACCACCCACGACTCTCTATGTCAAAACATTCAAAAGTTATAGCAGAAAATAGGGACAACCAATCAGAAAAAGGGACTGGGCTAATTGTCACCAATTATGGTCAAGGACTCAATGCCGAGTCCCATGACACCACCCACGACTCTCTATGTCAAACCTTTCAAGAGTTATGGCAGAAAAAAGTATTCTAGGGGGCGCTGTTGAGCCGTGAGGACACGCCCATTAATGCAAACCATGAAAAAAAAAATCAGATCACTCAAATGAACGACGATCATACAGTACAGCTGTATCTCATGGTCCAGAATGTATGATATTATATTAATCTATTATACCATATTATATTACATGTTGTTATTTCATATTAGCGTACCCAGTAATATAGCATATTGTATTATTGCATTGTATGTTGCTTCATTTCATATATTTTTGACTGTATTATATTGTAAAATTATATATCATAGCGATTGCATTATTATATAATTTCAATTTATAACACTAATATACAATTCCTCACACACACACTCCTTCCAAATGTTTCTTTTTTTTCTCCATTATGACAATTCTATGCTGTCATCCGTTATGTTTTTTGTTTTTAAGCTTGTTATGTCTGTTATTCAAATATATTAATACATTCATTAATATGCTATACTGTATTTTGTATTGTGTATATTGTGTGTGTGTGTGTGTGTGTGTGTTTGTGTGTGTGTATATATATATATATATATATATATATATATATATATATATATATATATATATATATATATATATGTGTGTGTGTGTGTGTGTGTGTGTATACCTGAAGTGTGACTACCTGCAGAACGTATTTTAGCATGAAAGCTTGCATATTTAACGTACATCAAGCATCCTGTATCATAGCTACATGTCTGCCGTTTGTAACAAAGCAAACCGCGTGAAAATCGGTTGAAAATCAAGTGAGTTATAGTTATTTTACTTATGCAGACACCTCCTTCCACAATAGAAGTGAACGCTCTAGAGTTAAAGCGATACCGATCCAAGATGGCGGCCACGCCCGACGTTCTCAGGCAGTCAATGCGGCGCCTCGACCAAGATGGCGGCCGCGCTGAACATCAGCCCCTCCCCCCGCGGGAGCTGCGCGCGCAAACTCCACTCAAATTCAAAAGTTATGGCAGAAAATCGGGACAACCAATCAGAAGAAGGGGAAAGAGAAAAGTAATGTGCGTCGTCACAGGACAGAGACGAACATTTTGATGTAAAAAAAACACAAAAATTGCTGACAAAAATTTTGGCATATCAAGCCAGGCTTGAACTCTCGACCTCTGGCAGCAAAGACCGCAATAATCTGGCTGAGCTAAGTCTCACCTATTCCTCTTATTTGACCTACTGGCTTAGGACAGACCAACATAGCGATAAAATGTCTGGAACTTTTTTTTCCTAATTTTTTAAATATTTGTAAGTTATAAATATTAGTAAAACCCTACTATTTAAATTATTACTTTTTCTGTAACCATTCTGCCAAGGTTGTAACCGGGCTGAGCCGGGAATATTTCTGAAGTCACCACATTACAGGGAGCTGATTGGTCGGGGGGCGGGGCCGTCATCACCCTACTCGCCACTGATTGGTCGGGGGGCGGGGCCGTCATCACCCTACTCGCCACTGATTGGTCGGGGGGCGGGGCCGCCATCACCCTACTCGCCACTGATTGGTCAGGGGGCGGGGCCGGCAGACGTTTGAATCAGGAAGCGGGAGTCAGCGCGAGAGCGACTGGCGGCTCGCGGCAATTTTATTATAAAAAAAGGACAACCAATCAGAAGAAGGGGCGGGGCTAATTCAGGCCAATGAAGTTCAAGGACTCCATAAAGAATCTGATGACACCACCCACGACTCTCTATGTCAAACCATTCAAAAGTTACAGCAGAAAATCGGGACAACCAATCAGAAGAAGGGGCGGGGCTAATTAAGGCCAACGAAGCTTAAGGACTCATTACAGAGTCCCATGACACCACCCACGACTCTCTATGTGAAACCATTCAAAAGTTATGGCAGAGAAAAGTATTCTAGGAGGCGCTGTTGAGCCGTTAGGCCACGCCCATTAATGCAAACCATGAAATATCACATTTATCGCCAGGCCTGGCTTGCATGCAAATTTTGGTGACTTTTGGAGAACTATCAAATATGGACCAATCAGATGAAGGGTGGGTGCGCTTTTTCGCGTCTAGCGTCGCCACGGTAACACTTTTGAAAGAGAAAAGTAATGCGTGGTGTCGCACGATGGAGACGCACATTTTGGTGTATAACACACCTGGGTGCACGTTACGGTTCGGGCTGAATTAACTGCCGAAGGAATGGCATAAATTGTGCCAAAATTACACAATTAATTCAAAATGGCTGACTTCCTGTTCGGTTTCGGCCATGGCTCCAAGAGACTTTTCTTTAAGTTGCGACATGATACAGGTGTGTACCGATTTTCGTGCATGTACGTCAAACCGTATTGTGGGGCTTGAGGCACAAAGTTTTCCGGGGGGCGCTGTTGAGCCATTTTGCCACGCCCATTAATGCAAACCATGAAATATCAAATTTATCGCCAGGCCTGGCTTGCATGCCAAATTTGGTGCCTTTTGGGGAACTATCAAATATGGACCAATCAGATGAAGGGGGGGTGCGCTTGTTGGCGTCTAGCATCGCCACGGTAACACTTTCGAAAGAGAAAAGTAATGCGTGTAGTCGCAGGATGGAGACGCACATTTTGATGTATAACACATCTGGGTTCACGATACGGTTCGGGCTGAATTAACTCTCGAAGGAATGGCATATATTGCTCCAAAATTACACAATTAATTCAGAATGTTCAAAATGGCCGACTTCCTGTTCGGTTTCGGCCATGGCGCCAAGAGACTTTTCTTTAAGTTGTGCCATGATACAGGTGTGTAGCGATTTTCGTGCATGTACGTCAAACCGTATTGTGGGGCTTGAGGCACAAAGTTTTCAAGGGGGCGCTGTTGAGCCATTTTTCCACGCCCATTAATGCAAACCATTAAATACCAAATTTTTCACCAGGCCTGGCTTGGGTGCAAAATTTGGTGCCTTTTGGGGAACTATCAAATATGGACCAATCAGATGAAGGGGGGGTGCGCTTGTTGGCGTCTAGCGTCGCCACGGTAACACTTTGGAAAGAGAAAAGTAATGCGTGTAGTCGCAGGATGGAGACGCACATTTTGATGTATAACACATCTGGGTTCACGATACGGTTCGAGCTGAATTAACTCTCGAAGGAATGGCATATATTGCTCCAAAATTACGCAATTAATTCAGAATGTTCATAATGGCCGACTTCCTGTTCGGTTTCGGCCATGGCGCCAAGAGACTTTTCTTTTAGTTGCGACATGATACAGGAGTGTGCCAACTTTCGTTCATGTACGTCAAACCGTATTATGGGGCTTGAGGCGCAAAGTTTTTTCTGTCTGAACCAACCAGATGAAGGGTGGGCGCGCTTTTTGGCGTCTAGCGTCGCCACGGTAACGCTTTTGAAAGAGAAAAGTAATGCGGGTGGTCGCAGGAGGGAGACGCACATTTTGATGTATAACACACCTGGGTGCACGTTACGGTTCGGGCTGAATTAACTTTCGAAGGAATGGCATAAATTTCGCCAAAATGACGCGACTAATTCAAAATGGCCGACTTCCTGTTCGGTTTCGGGCATGACGCCAAGAGACTTTTCTTTAAGTTGTCCCATGATACAGGTGTGTACCGACTTTCGTGCATGTACGTCAAACCGTATCGTGGGGCTTGAGGTACAAAGTTTTCAAGGGGGCGCTGTTGAGCCATTTTGCCACGCCCATTAATGCAAACCATTAAATATCAAATTTTTCGCCAGGCCTGGCTTGCATGCAAAATTTGGTGACTTTTTGGGCATGTTAAGGGGGGCAAAAAGGCCTTCACTTTGTCAGGAAAATAATAATAATAATAATAATAATAATTAAAGCTGCAAGCAGCAATGAACGGGCCCTCGCACTCACGTCAACCGCCCCCCATAAGCATATCAGAAATGACACCACCCACAACTTCCTATGTCAAACCATTCAAAAGTTATAGCAGAAAAAAGGGACGACCAGTCAGAAGAAGGGGCGGGGCTAATTCAGGGCAAAGAAGATCAAGGACTCATTACAGAGTCCCATGACACCACCCACGACTCTCTATGTCAAAACATTCAAAAGTTATAGCAGAAAATAGGGACAACCAATCAGAAAAAGGGACTGGGCTAATTGTCACCAATTATGGTCAAGGACTCAATGCCGAGTCCCATGACACCACCCACGACTCTCTATGTCAAACCTTTCAAAAGTTATGACAGAAAAAAGTATTCTAGGGGGCGCTGTTGAGCCGTGAGGACACGCCCATTAATGCAAACCATGAAAAAAAAAATCAGATCACTCAAATGAACGACGATCATACAGTACAGCTGTATCTCATGGTCCAGAATGTATGATATTATATAAATCTATTATACCATATTATATTACATGTTGTTATTTCATATTAGCGTACCCAGTAATATAGCATATTGTATTATTGCATTGTATGTTGCTTCATTTCATATATTTTTGACTGTATTATATTGTAAAATTATATATCATAGCGATTGCATTATTATATAATTTCAATTTATAACACTAATATACAATTCCTCACACACACACTCCTTCCAAATGTTTCTTTTTTTTCTCCATTATGACAATTGTATGCTGTCATCCGTTATGTTTTTTGTTTTTAAGCTTGTTATGTCTGTTATTCAAATATATGAATACATTCATTAATATGCTATACTGTATTTTGTATTGTGTATATTGTGTGTGTGTGTGTGTATATATATATATATATATATATATATATATATATATGTATATATATATATATATATATGTATATATATATATATATATATATGTATATGTATATATATATGTATATATATATATATATATATATATATATATATATATATATATATATATATATATATATATATGTGTGTGTGTGTGTGTGTGTGTGTGTGTATACCTGAAGTGTGACTACCTGCAGAACGTATTTTAGCATGAAAGCTTGCATATTTAACGTACATCAAGCATCCTGTATCATAGCTACATGTCTGCCGTTTGTAACAAAGCAAACCGCGTGAAAATCGGTTGAAAATCAAGTGAGTTATAGTTATTTTACTTATGCAGACACCTCCTTCCACAATAGAAGTGAACGCTCTAGAGTTAAAGCGATACCGATCCAAGATGGCGGCCACGCCCGACGTTCTCAGGCAGTCAATGCGGCGCCTCGACCAAGATGGCGGCCGCGCTGAACATCAGCCCCTCCCCCCGCGGGAGCTGCGCGCGCAAACTCCACTCAAATTCAAAAGTTATGGCAGAAAATCGGGACAACCAATCAGAAGAAGTGGAAAGAGAAAAGTAATGTGCGTCGTCACAGGACAGAGACGAACATTTTGATGTAAAAAAAACACAAAAATTGCTGACAAAAATTTTAGCATATCAAGCCAGGCTTGAACTCTCGACCTCTGGCAGCAAAGACCGCAATAATCTGGCTGAGCTAAGTCTCAGCTATTCCTTTTATTTGACCTACTGGCTTAGGACAGACCAACATAGCGATAAAATGTCTGGAACTTTTTTTTCCTAATTTTTTAAATATTTGTAAGTTATAAATATTAGTAAAACCCTACTATTTAAATTATTACTTTTTCTGTAACCATTCTGCCAAGGTTGTAACCGGGCTGAGCCGGGAATATTTCTGAAGTCACCACATTACAGGGAGCTGATTGGTCGGGGGGCGGGGCCGTCATCACCCTACTCGCCACTGATTGGTCGGGGGGCGGGGCCGTCATCACCCTACTCGCCACTGATTGGTCGGGGGGCGGGGCCGCCATCACCCTACTCGCCACTGATTGGTCAGGGGGCGGGGCCGGCAGACGTTTGAATCAGGAAGCGGGAGTCAGCGCGAGAGCGACTGGCGGCTCGCGGCAATTTTATTATAAAAAAAGGACAACCAATCAGAAGAAGGGTCGGGGCTAATTCAGGCCAATGAAGTTCAAGGACTCCATAAAGAATCTGATGACACCACCCACGACTCTCTATGTCAAACCATTCAAAAGTTATAGCAGAAAATCGGGACAACCAATCAGAAGAAGGGGCGGGGCTAATTAAGGCCAACGAAGCTTAAGGACTCATTACAGAGTCCCATGACACCACCCACGACTCTCTATGTGAAACCATTCAAAAGTTATGGCAGAGAAAAGTATTCTAGGGGGCGCTGTTGAGCCGTTAGGCCACGCCCATTAATGCAAACCATGAAATATCACATTTATCGCCAGGCCTGGCTTGCATGCAAATTTTGGTGACTTTTGGAGAACTATCAAATATGGACCAATCAGATGAAGGGTGGGTGCGCTTTTTCGCGTCTAGCGTCGCCACGGTAACACTTTTGAAAGAGAAAAGTAATGCGTGGTGTCGCACGATGGAGACGCACATTTTGGTGTATAACACACCTGGGTGCACGTTACGGTTCGGGCTGAATTAACTGCCGAAGGAATGGCATAAATTGTGCCAAAATTACACAATTAATTCAAAATGGCTGACTTCCTGTTCGGTTTCGGCCATGGCTCCAAGAGACTTTTCTTTAAGTTGCGACATGATACAGGGGTGTACCGATTTTCGTGCATATACGTCAAACCGTATTGTGGGGCTTGAGGCACAAAGTTTTCCGGGGGGCGCTGTTGAGCCATTTTGCCACGCCCATTAATGCAAACCATGAAATATCAAATTTATCGCCAGGCCTGGCTTGCATGCCAAATTTGGTGCCTTTTGGGGAACTATCAAATATGGACCAATCAGATGAAGGGGGGGTGCGCTTGTTGGCGTCTAGCATCGCCACGGTAACACTTTCGAAAGAGAAAAGTAATGCGTGTAGTCGCAGGATGGAGACGCACATTTTGATGTATAACACATCTGGGTTCACGATACAGTTCGGGCTGAATTAACTCTCGAAGGAATGGCATATATTGCTCCAAAATTACGCAATTAATTCAGAATGTTCAAAATGGCCGACTTCCTGTTCGGTTTCGGCCATGGCGCCAAGAGACTTTTCTTTTAGTTGCGACATGATACAGGTGTGTACCGATTTTCGTTCATGTACGTCAAACCGTATTATGGGGCTTGAGGCACAAAGTTTTTTCTGTTGAACCAATCAGATGAAGGGTGGGCGGGCTTTTTGGCGTCTAGCGCCGCCACGGTAACGCTTTTGAAAGAGAAAAGTAATGCGTGTTGTCGCAGGATGGAGACGCACATTTTGATGTATAACACACTTCGGGGCACGTTACGGTTCGGGCTGAATTAACTTTCGAAGGAATGGCATAAATTTCGCCAAAATGACACGACTAATTCAAAATGGCCGACTTCCTGTTCGGTTTCGGGCATGACGCCAAGAGACTTTTCTTTAAGTTGCGCCATGATACAGGTGTGTACCGATTTTCGTGCATGTACGTCAAACCGTATCGTGGGGCTTGAGGCACAAAGTTTTCAAGGGGGCGCTGTTGAGCCAATTTGCCACGCCCATTAATGGAAACCATTAAATATCAAATTTTTCGCCAGGCCTGACTAGGGTGCAAAATTTGGTGACTTTTTGGGCATGTTAAGGGGGGCAAAAAGGCCTTCACTTTGTCAGGAAAATAATAATAATAATAATTAAAGCTGCAAGCAGCAATGAACGGGCCCTCGCACTCACGTCAACCGCCCCCCATAAGCATATCAGAAATGACACCACCCACGACTTCCTATGTCAAACCCTTCAAAAGTTATAGCAGAAAAAAGGGACGACCAGTCAGAAGAAGGGGCGGGGCTAATTCAGGGCAAAGAAGATCAAGGACTCATTACAGAGTCCCATGACACCACCCACGACTCTCTATGTCAAAACATTCAAAAGTTATAGCAGAAAATAGGGACAACCAATCAGAAAAAGGGACTGGGCTAATTGTCACCAATTATGGTCAAGGACTCAATGCCGAGTCCCATGACACCACCCACGACTCTCTATGTCAAACCTTTCAAAAGTTATGGCAGAAAAAAGTATTCTAGGGGGCGCTGTTGAGCCGTGAGGACACGCCCATTAATGCAAACCATGAAAAAAAAAATCAGATCACTCAAATGAACGACGATCATACAGTACAGCTGTATCTCATGGTCCAGAATGTATGATATTATATTAATCTATTATACCATATTATATTACATGTTGTTATTTCATATTAGCGTACCCAGTAATATAGCATATTGTATTATTGCATTGTATGTTGCTTCATTTCATATATTTTTGACTGTATTATATTGTAAAATGATATATCATAGCGATTGCATTATTATATAATTTCAATTTATAACACTAATATACAATTCCTCACACACACACTCCTTCCAAATGTTTCTTTTTTTCTCCATTATGACAATTGTATGCTGTCATCCGTTATGTTTTTTGTTTTTAAGCTTGTTATGTCTGTTATTCAAATATATTAATACATTCATTAATATGCTATACTGTATTTTGTATTGTGTATATTGTGTGTGTGTGTGTGTGTGTATATATATATATATATATATATATATATATATATATATATATATATATATATATATATATATATATAGTGTGTGTGTGTGTGTGTGTGTGTGTGTGTGTGTGTGTGTGTGTATACCTGAAGTGTGACTACCTGCAGAACGTATTTTAGCATGAAAGCTTGCATATTTAACGTACATCAAGCATCCTGTATCATAGCTACATGTCTGCCGTTTGTAACAAAGCAAACCGCGTGAAAATCGGTTGAAAATCAAGTGAGTTATAGTTATTTTACTTATGCAGACACCTCCTTCCACAATAGAAGTGAACGCTCTAGAGTTAAAGCGATACCGATCCAAGATGGCGGCCACGCCCGACGTTCTCAGGCAGTCAATGCGGCGCCTCGACCAAGATGGCGGCCGCGCTGAACATCAGCCCCTCCCCCCGCGGGAGCTGCGCGCGCAAACTCCACTCAAATTCAAAAGTTATGGCAGAAAATCGGGACAACCAATCAGAAGAAGGGGAAAGAGAAAAGTAATGTGCGTCGTCACAGGACAGAGACGAACATTTTGATGTAAAAAAAACACAAAAATTGCTGACAAAAATTTTGGCATATCAAGCCAGGCTTGAACTCTCCACCTCTGGCAGCAAAGACCGCAATAATCTGGCTGAGCTAAGTCTCAGCTTATGCTTTTATTTAACCTACTGGGTTAGGACAGACCAACATAGCGATAAAATGTCTGGAACTTTTTTTTCCTAATTTTTTAAATATTTGTAAGTTATAAATATTAGTAAAACCCTACTATTTAAATTATTACTTTTTTTGTAACCATTCTGCCAAGGTTGTAACCGGGCTGAGCCGGGAATATTTCTGAAGTCACCACATTACAGGGAGCTGATTGGTCGGGGGGCGGGGCCGTCATCACCCTACTCGCCACTGATTGGTCGGGGGGCGGGGCCGTCATCACCCTACTCGCCACTGATTGGTCGGGGGGCGGGGCCGCCATCACCCTACTCGCCACTGATTGGTCAGGGGGCGGGGCCGGCAGACGTTTGAATCAGGAAGCGGGAGTCAGCGCGAGAGCGACTGGCGGCTCGCGGCAATTTTATTATAAAAAAAGGACAACCAATCAGAAGAAGGGGCGGGGCTAATTCAGGCCAATGAAGTTCAAGGACTCCATAAAGAATCTGATGACACCACCCACGACTCTCTATGTCAAACCATTCAAAAGTTATAGCAGAAAATCGGGACAACCAATCAGAAGAAGGGGCGGGGCTAATTAAGGCCAACTAAGCTTAAGGACTCATTACAGAATCCCATGACACCACCCACGACTTCCTATGTCAAACCATTCAAAAGTTATGGCAGATAAAAGTATTCTAGGGGGGGCTGTTGAGCCGTTAGGCCACGCCCATTAATGCAAACCAAGAAATATCAAATTTATCGCCAAGTCTGTCTTGCATGCAAAATTTGGTGACTTTTGGAGAACTATCAAATATGGACCAATCACATGAAGGGGGGGGCGCGCCTTTTGGCGTCTAGCGTCGCCACGGTAACACTTTTGAAAGAGAAAAGTAATGCGTGGTGTCGCAGGATGTAGATGCACATTTTGATGTATAACACACCTGGGTGCACGTTACGGTTCGGGCTGAATTAACTGCCGAAGGAATGGCATAAATTTCGCCAAAATTACACAATTTATTCAAAATGGCCGACATCCTGTTCGGTTTCGGCCATGGCTCCAAGAGACTTTTCTTTAAGTTGTGCCATGATACAGGTGTGTAGCGATTCTCGTGCATGTACGTCAAACCGTATTGTGGGGCTTGAGGCACAAAGTTTTCCGGGGGGCGCTGTTGAGCCATTTTGCCACGCCCATTAATGCAAACCATGAAATATCAAATTTATCTCCAGGCCTGGCTTGCGTGCCAAATTTGGTGCCTTTTGGGGAACTATCAAATATGGACCAATCAGATGAAGGGGGGGTGCGCTTGTTGGTGTCTAGCGTCGCCACGGTAACACTTTTCAAAGAGAAAAGTAATGCGTGTAGTCGCAGGATGGAGACGCACATTTTGATGTATAACACATCTGGGTTCACGATACGGTTCGGGCTGAATTAACTCTCGAAGGAATGGCATATATTGCTCCAAAATTACGCAATTAATTCAGAATGTTCAAAATGGCCGACTTCCTGTTCGGTTTCGGCCATGGCGCCAAGAGACTTTTCTTTTAGTTGCGACATAATACAGGAGTGTACCGATTTTCATTCATGTACGTCAAACCGTATTATGGGGCTTGAGGCACAAAGTTTTTTCTGTCGAACCAATCAGATGAAGGGTGGGCGCGCTTTTTGGCGTCTAGCGCCGCCACGGTAACGCTTTTGAAAGAGAAAAGTAATGCGTGTTGTCGCAGGATGGAGACGCACATTTTGATGTATAACACACTTGGGGGCACGTTACGGTTCGGGCTGAATTAACTTTCGAAGGAATGGCATAAATTTCGCCAAAATGACACGACTAATTCAAAATGGCCGACTTCCTGTTCGGTTTCGGGCATGACGCCAAGAGACTTTTCTTTCAGTTGCGCCATGATACAGGTGTGTACCGATTTTCGTGCATGTACGTCAAACCGTATCGTGGGGCTTGAGGCACAAAGTTTTCAAGGGGGCGCTGTTGAGCCATTTTGCCACGCCCATTAATGCAAACCATTAAATATCAAATTTTTCGCCAGGCCTGACTAGGGTGCAAAATTTGGTGACTTTTTGGGCACGTTTAGGGGGGCAAAAAGGCCCTCCTTTCGTCAGAAAAATAATAATAATAATAATAATAATAATAATAACGCGAAGAATTCCTACAGATACAATAGGGCCTTCGCACTGAAGGTGCTCGGGCCCTAATAATAATAATAATAAAAATTCCTGCAAATACAATAGGGCCTTCGCACTGCAAGTGCTCGGGCCCTAATTAAAGCTGCAAGCAGCGATGAACGGGCCCTCGCACTCAGGGCCACCGCCCCCCATTAGCATATCAGAAATGACACCACCCACGACTTCCTATGTCAAACCATTCAAAAGTTATAGCAGAAAAAAGGGACAACCAATCAGAAGAAGGGGCGGGGCTAATTCAGGCCAACGAAGGTCAAGGACTCCATACAGAGTCTAATGACATCACCCACGACTCTCTATGTCAAACCATTCAAAAGTTATAGCAGAAAATCGGGACAACCAATCAGAAGAAGGGACGGGGCTAATTAAGGCCAACGAAGCTTAAGAACTCATTACAGAGTCCCATGACATCACCCACAACTTCCTATGTCAAACCATTCAAAAGTTATAGCAGAAAAAAGGGACAACCAATCAGAAGAAGGGGCGGGGCTAATTCAGGCCAATGAAGGTCAAGGACTCCATAAAGAATCTGATGACACCAGCCACGACTCTCTATGTCAAACCATTCCAAAGATATAGCAGAAAATCGGGACAACCAATCAGAAGAAGGGGCGGGGCTAATTAAGGCCAACGAAGCTCAAGGACTCCATACAGAGTCCCATGACACCACCCACAACTTCCTATGTCAAACCATTCAAAAGTTATGGCAGAGAAAAGTATTCTAGGGGGCGCTGTTGAGCCGTTAGGCCACGCCCATTAATGCAAACCATGAAATATCAAATTTATCGCCAAGTCTGTCTTGCATGCAAAATTTGGTGACTTTTGGAGAACTATCAAATATGGACCAATCAGATTTCAAAATGGCCGACTTCTTGTTCGGTTTCGGCCATGGCTCTAAGAGACTTTTCTTTAAGCTATGCCATGATACAGGTGTATAGCGATTTTGGTGCATGTACGTCAAACCGTATTGTGGGGCTTGAGGCACAAAGTTTTCCGGGGGGCGCTGTTGAGCCATTTTGCCACGCCCATTAATGCAAACCATGAAATATCACATTTATTTGCGTGCCAAATTTGGTGCCTTTTGGGGAACTATCAAATATGGACCAATCAGATGAAGGGGGGGTGCGCTTGTTGGCGTCTAGCGTCGCCACTGTAACACTTTTGAAAGAGAAAAGTAATGCGTGTAGTCGCAGGATGGAGACGCACATTTTGATGTATAACACATCTGGGTTCACGATACGGTTCGGGCCGTATTAATTCTCGAAGGAATGGCATATATTGCTCCAAAATTACGCGATTAATTCAGAATGTTCAAAATGGCCGACTTCCTGTTCGGTTTCGGCCGTGGCGCCAAGAGACTTTTCTTTAAGTTGCGACATGATACAGGTGTGTAGCGATTTTCGTTCATGTACGTCAAACCGTATTGAGGGGCTTGAGGCGCAAAGTTTTTTCTGTCTGAACCAATCAGACGAAGGGTGGGCGCGCTTTTCGGCGTCTAGCGTCGCCACGGTAACGCTTTTGAAAGAGAAAAGTAATGCGTGGTGTCGGAGGATGGAGACGCACATTTTGATGTATAACACACCTGGGTGCACGTTACGGTTCGGGCCGTATTAACTGCCGAAGGAAGGCATAAATTTCGCCAAAATGACACGATTAATTCAAAATGGCCGACTTCCTGTTCGGTTTCTCGACATGACGCCCAGAGACTTTTCTTTAAGTTGGGCCATGATACAGGTGTGTACCGATTTTCGTGCATGTACGACAAACCGCATTGTGGGGCTTGAGGCACAAAGTTTTCCGGGGGGCGCTGTTGAGCCATTTTGCCACGCCCATTAATGTAAACCATTAAATATCAAATTTTTCGCCAGGCCTGACTTGCATGGAAAATTTGGTGACTTTTTGGGCACGTTTAGGGGGGCAAAAAGGCCTTCCTTTTGTCAGAACAATAAGAAGAAGAAGAATAATTCCTACAGATACAATAGGGCCTTCGCACTGCAAGTGCTCGGGCCCTAATAAAAATTCCTGCAAATACAATAGGGCCTTCGCACTGCAAGTGCTCGGGCCCTAATAATTAAAGCTGCAAGCAGCGATGAACGGGCCCTCGCACTCACGTCCACCGCCCCCCATAAGCATATCAGAAATGACACCACCCACGACTCTCTATGTCAACCCATTCAAAAGTTATAGCAGAAAAAAGGAACAACCAATCAGAGGAAGGGGCGGGGCTAATTCAGGCCAATGAAGGTCAAGGACTCATTACAGAGTCCCATGACACCACCCACAACTTCCTATGTCAAACCATTCAAAAGTTATGGCAGAGAAAAGTATTCTAGGGGGCGCTGTTGAGCCGTTAGGCCACGCCCATTAATGCAAACCATTAAATATCAAATGTATCACCAGGCCTGGCTTGCATGCAAAATTTGGTGACTTTTGGAGAACTATCAAATATGGACCAATCAGATGAAGGGGACGAGCGCTTTTTCACGCCTAGCGTCGCCACGGTAACACTTTTGAAAGAGAAAAGTAATGTGCGTCGTCGCAGGAAAGAGACGCACATCTTGATGTAAAAAAAACACAAAATTAGCTTACAAAAATTTCAGCATCCTGCCAGGCTCGAACTCCCAACCAACGGCACCAAAGATCGCAATGATCTGGTTGAGCCATATCTCAGCTGATACCTCACATTGACTTACTGGCTTAGTAGAGACCAAGATAGCGATATAATGTCAGGAACTTTTTTTTCCTAATTTTTTAAATATTTGTAAGGTATAAATATTAGTAAAACACTACTATTTTATTATTACTTTTTCTGTAACCATTCCACCGCGGTTCTAACCGGGCTGAGCACGGGACTATTTCTAACGTCACCACATTACAACAGCTGATTGGTCGGGGGGCGGGGCCGTCATCACCCTACTCGCCACTGATTGGTCGGGGGGCGGGGCCGTCATCACCCTACTCGCCACTGATTGGTCGGGGGGCGGGGCCGGCAGACATTTGAATCAGGAAGCGGGAGTCAAACCATTAAAAAGTTATAGCAGAAAAAAGGGACAACCAATCAGAAGAAGGGGCGGGGCTAATTAAGGCCAACGAAGCTTAAGGACTCATTACTGAGTCCCATGACACCACCCACAACTTCCTATGTCAAGATTAAGGGGGCACGCTTTTTGGCGTCCAGCATCGCCACGGTAACACTTTTGAAAGAGAAAAGTAATGCGCGCAGTCGCAAGATGGAGACGCACATTTTGAGGTATAAGTCACCTGGATGCACGTTACGGTTCGGGCCGTATTAATTGCTGAAGGAATGGCATTAATTGCGCCAAAATTACACAATTAATTCAAAATGGCCGACTTCCTGTTCAATTTCGGCCATGGCGCCAAGAGACTTTTCTTTAAGTTGCGACATGATACAGGTGTGTACCGATTTTCGTTCATGTACGTCAAACCGTATTATGGGGCTTGAGGCTCAAAGTTTTTTCCCTCTGAACCAATCAGATGAAGGGTGGGCGCACTTTTTGGTGTCTAGCGTTGCCGCGGTAACGCTTTTAAATGAGAAAAGTAATGTGCGTCGTTGCAGGACAGGGACGCACATATTGATGTAGAAAAAAAAAAAATTGCTGACAAAAAAGTCTGGATACTGCGGGAATCGAACTGTGATCGCTGACTCCAAAGACGGGAACGCTCTGGCTGAGCTAAGACTCAGCTTCTCATTTCTATTTGACCTACTGACTTAGCAGAGACCAACATATCGATATTTAGTAATGTAAGTCTGGAGCTGTTTTTTCTAATTTTTTTTAATATTTGTAAGTTATAAATATTAGTAAAACCCTACTATTTTAATTATTACTTTTTCTGTAACCATTCTGCCAAGGTTGTAACCGGGCTGAGCTGGGAATATTTCTGACGTCACCACATTACAGGGAGCTGATTGGTCGGGGGGCGGGGCCTCATCACCCTACTCGCCACTGATTGGTCGGGGGGCGGGGCCGTCATCACCCTACTCGCCACCGATTGGTCGGGGGGCGGGGCCGTCATCACCCTCCGCGCCACTGATTGGTCGGGAGGCGGGGCCGTCATCACCCTACTCGCCACCGATTGGTCGGGGGGCGGGGCTTGCAGACGTTTGAATCAGGAAGCGGGAGTCAGCGCGAGAGCGACTGGCGGCTCGTGGCGATTTTATTATAAAAAAGGGACAACCAATCAGAAGAAGGGGCGGGGCTAATTCAGGCCAAAGAAGCTCAAGGACTCATTGCAGAGTCCCTTGACACCACCTACGACTTCCTATGTCAAACCATTCAAAGTTTATAGCAGAAAAAAGGGACAACCAATCAGAAGAAGGGGCGGGGCTAATTCAGGCCAATGAAGGTCAAGGACTCCATACAGAATCTGATGACACCACCCACGACTCTCTATGTCAAACCATTCAAAAGTTATGGCAGAGAAAAGTATTCAAGGTGGCGCTGTTGAGCCGTTAGGCCACGCCCATTAATGCAAACCATGAAATATAAAATGTATCACCAGGCCTGGCTTGCATGCAAAATTTGGTGACTTTTGGAGAACTATCAAATATGGACCAATCACATGAAGGGGGGGGCGCCTTTTGGCGTCTAGCGTCGCCACGGTAACACTTTTGAAAGAGAAAAGTAATGCGTGTAGTCGCAGGATGGAGACGCACATTTTGATGTATAACACATCTGGGTTCACGATACGGTTCGGGCTGAATTAACTCTCGAAGGAATGGCATATATTGCTCCAAAATTACGCAATTAATTCAGAATGTTCAAAATGGCCGACTTCCTGTTCGGTTTCGGCCATGGCTCCAAGAGACTTTTCTTTAAGTTGCGACATGATACAGGTGTGTACCGATTTTCGTTCATGTACGTCAAACCGTATTATGGGGCTTGAGGCGCAAAGTTTTTTCTGTCTGAACCAACCAGATGAAGGGTGGCCGCGCTTTTTGGCGTCTAGCGTCGCCACGGTAACGCTTTTGAAAGAGAAAAGTAATGCGTGTAGTCGCAGGATGGAGACGCACATTTTGATGTATAACACACTTGGGTGCACGTTACGGTTCGGGCTGAATTAACTTTCGAAGGAATGGCATAAATTGCGCCAAAATGACACAACTAATTCAAAATGGCCGACTTCCTGTTCGGTTTCGGGCATGGCTCCAAGAGACTTTTCTTGAAGTTGTGCCATGATACAGGTGTGTAGCGATTTTCGTGCATGTACGTGAAACCGTATCGTGGGGCTTGAGGCACAAAGTTTTCAAGGGGGCGCTGTTGAGCCATTTTGCCACGCCCATTAATGCAAACCATTAAATATCAAATTTTTCGCCAGGCCTGCCTTGCATGCAAAATTTGGTGACTTTTTGGGCACGTTTAGGGGGGCAAAAAGGCCCTCCTTTCGTCAGAAAAATAATAATAATAATAATTAAAGCTGCAAGCAGCGATGAACGGGCCCTCGCACTCACGGCCACCGCCCCCCATAAGCATATCAGAAATGACACCACCCACGACTCTCTATGTCAAACCATTCAAAAGTTATAGCAGAAAAAAGGGACAACCAATCAGAAGAAGGGGCGGGGCTAATGAAGGCAAACGAAGCTTAAGAACTCATTAAAGAGTCCCATGACACCACCCACGACTTCCTATGTCAAACCATTAAAAAGTTATAGCAGAAAAAAGGGACAACCAATCAGAAGAAGGGGCGGGGCTAATTCAGCCAATGAAGGTCAAGGACTCCATAAAGAATCTGATGACACCAGCCACCACTCTCTATGTCAAACCATTCCAAAGTTATAGCAGAAAATCGGGACAACCAATCAGAAGAAGGGGCGGGGCTAATTAAGGCCAACGAAGCTCAAGGACTCCATAACGAATCTGATGACACCACCCACGACTCTCTATGTCAAACCATTCAAAAGTTATAGCAGAAAATCGGGACAACCAATCAGAAGAAGGGGCGGGGCTAATTAAGGCCAACGAAGCTCAAGGACTCCATACATAATCCCATGACACCACCCACAACTTCCTATGTCAAACCATTCAAAAGTTATGGCAGAGAAAAGTATTCTAGGGGGCGCTGTTGAGCCGTTAGGCCACGCCCATTAATGCAAACCATGAAATATCAAATTTATCGCCAAGTCTGCCTTGCATGTAAAATTTGGTGACTTTTGGAGAACTATCAAATATGGACCAATCAGATTTCAAAATGGCCGACTTCCTGTTCGGTTTTGGCCATGGCTCCATGAGACTTTTCTTTAAGTTGTGCCATGATACAGGTGTGTAGCGATTTTCGTACATGTACATCAAACCGTATTGTGGGGCTTGAGGCACAAAGTTTTCCGGGGGGCGCTGTTGAGCCATTTTGCCACGCCCATTAATGCAAACCATGAAATATTAAATTTATCGCCAGGCCTGGCTTGCGTGCCAAATTTGGTGCCTTTTGGGGAACTATCAAGTATGGACCAATCAGATGAAGGGGGGGGTGCGCTTGTTGGCGTCTAGCGTCGCCACGGTAACACTTTTGAAAGAGAAAAGTAATGCGTGTAGTCGCAGGATGGAGACGCACATTTTGATGTATAACACATCTGGGTGCACATTACGGTTCGGGCCGTATTAATTCTCGAAGGAATGGCATATATTGCTCCAAAATTACGTGATTCATTCAGAATGTTCAAAATGGCCGACTTCCTGTTCGGTTTCGACCATGGTGCCAAGAGACTTTTCTGTAAGTTGCAACATGATACAAGTGTGTACCGACTTTCGTTCATGTACGTCAAACCGTATTATGGGGCTTGAGGCGCAAAGTTTTTTCTGTCTGAACCAATCAGATGAAGGGTGGGCGCGCTTTTTGGCGTCTAGCGTCGCCACGGTAACGCTTTTGAGAGAGAAAAGTAATGCGTTGTGTCGCAGGATGGAGACGCACATTTTGATGTATAACACACCTGGGTGCTCATTACGGTTCGGGCCGTATTAACTGCCGAAGGAATGGCATAAATTTCGCCAAAATGACACGACTAATTCAAAATGGCCGACATCCTGTTCGGTTTCGGGCATGACGCCAAGAGACTTTTCTTTAAGTTACGTCATGATACAGGCGTGTACCCATTTTCAAGCATGTACGTCAAACCGTATCGTGGGGCTTGAGGCACAAAGTTTTCAAGGGGGCGCTGTTGAGCCATTTTGCCACGCCCATTAATGCAAACCATTAAATATCAAATTTTTCGCCAGGCCTGGCTTGGGTGCAAAATTTGGTGACTTTTTGGGCACGTTTAGGGGGGCAAAAAGGCCCTCCTTTCGTCAGAAAAATAATAAGAATAATAATAATAAAAAAAATACAAATAATTCCTACAGATACAATAGGGCCTTCGCACTGCAAGTGCTCGGGCCCTAATAATAATAATAATTAAAGCTGCAAGCAGCGATGAACGGGCCCTCGCACTCAGGGCCACCGCCCCCCATTAGCATATCAGAAATGACACCACCCACGACTTCCTATGTCAAACCATTCAAAAGTTATAGCAGAAAAAAGGGACAACCAATCAGAAGAAGGGGCGGGGCTAATTCAGGCCAACGAAGGTCAAGGACTCCATACAGAGTCTAATGACATCACCCACGACTCTCTATGTCAAACCATTCAAAAGTTATAGCAGAAAACCGGGACAACCAATCAGAAGAAGGGACGGGGCTAATTAAGGCCAACGAAGCTTAAGAACTCATTACAGAGTCCCATGACATCACCCACAACTTCCTATGTCAAACCATTCAAAAGTTATAGCAGAAAAAAGGGACAACCAATCAGAAGAAGGGGCGGGGCTAATTCAGGCCAATGAAGGTCAAGGACTCCATAAAGAATCTGATGACACCAGCCACGACTCTCTATGTCAAACCATTCCAAAGATATAGCAGAAAATCGGGACAACCAATCAGAAGAAGGGGCGGGGCTAATTAAGGCCAACGAAGCTCAAGGACTCCATACAGAGTCCCATGACACCACCCACAACTTCCTATGTCAAACCATTCAAAAGTTATGGCAGAGAAAAGTATTCTAGGGGGCGCTGTTGAGCCGTTAGGCCACGCCCATTAATGCAAACCATGAAATATCAAATTTATCGCCAAGTCTGTCTTGCATGCAAAATTTGGTGACTTTTGGAGAACTATCAAATATGGACCAATCAGATTTCAAAATGGCCGACTTCTTGTTCGGTTTCGGCCATGGCTCTAAGAGACTTTTCTTTAAGCTATGCCATGATACAGGTGTATAGCGATTTTGGTGCATGTACGTCAAACCGTATTGTGGGGCTTGAGGCACAAAGTTTTCCGGGGGGCGCTGTTGAGCCATTTTGCCACGCCCATTAATGCAAACCATGAAATATCACATTTATTTGCGTGCCAAATTTGGTGCCTTTTGGGGAACTATCAAATATGGACCAATCAGATGAAGGGGGGGTGCGCTTGTTGGCGTCTAGCGTCGCCACTGTAACACTTTTGAAAGAGAAAAGTAATGCGTGTAGTCGCAGGATGGAGACGCACATTTTGATGTATAACACATCTGGGTTCACGATACGGTTCGGGCCGTATTAATTCTCGAAGGAATGGCATATATTGCTCCAAAATTACGCGATTAATTCAGAATGTTCAAAATGGCCGACTTCCTGTTCGGTTTCGGCCGTGGCGCCAAGAGACTTTTCTTTAAGTTGCGACATGATACAGGTGTGTAGCGATTTTCGTTCATGTACGTCAAACCGTATTGAGGGGCTTGAGGCGCAAAGTTTTTTCTGTCTGAACCAATCAGACGAAGGGTGGGCGCGCTTTTCGGCGTCTAGCGTCGCCACGGTAACGCTTTTGAAAGAGAAAAGTAATGCGTGGTGTCGGAGGATGGAGACGCACATTTTGATGTATAACACACCTGGGTGCACGTTACGGTTCGGGCCGTATTAACTGCCGAAGGAAGGCATAAATTTCGCCAAAATGACACGATTAATTCAAAATGGCCGACTTCCTGTTCGGTTTCTCGACATGACGCCCAGAGACTTTTCTTTAAGTTGGGCCATGATACAGGTGTGTACCGATTTTCGTGCATGTACGACAAACCGCATTGTGGGGCTTGAGGCACAAAGTTTTCCGGGGGGCGCTGTTGAGCCATTTTGCCACGCCCATTAATGTAAACCATTAAATATCAAATTTTTCGCCAGGCCTGACTTGCATGGAAAATTTGGTGACTTTTTGGGCACGTTTAGGGGGGCAAAAAGGCCTTCCTTTTGTCAGAACAATAAGAAGAAGAAGAATAATTCCTACAGATACAATAGGGCCTTCGCACTGCAAGTGCTCGGGCCCTAATAACGCGAAGAATTCCTACAGATACAATAGGGCCTTCGCACTGCAAGTGCTCGGGCCCTAATAATAATAATAAAAAGGTGTAATGATGATGTACATGTAAATATTTCTTTTCAGCTGCAGTAAAATCTGAAATATGATTGTGAGAGGTACAATGGTGTAATGGAGTGGGGTATATGGGTAGGTACATTTACAGATACAAAGTTGAGATTACAAAAACAAACAAAAAAACAAATGCAAAGGAAGTGAAGGATAATTAAACACAAACACTTACTGTAATGAGATACAGACACATCTTTGCACATGCACACTGACACATGAGCACACATGCACAAACACCTGTCTTTGGACAGGGTGACCTTGGATTCAGTGTGTAAAAGGAAGGCTGGGGATGTAACACTGATGCAGAAGCAGAAGAGAACGTTGGGGATCTGGACAGGAGGATAAGGGTGAGAGGAGAGGAGTTCGGGGAGGACAGGATGAGTGTAGGAGGAGAGCAGGGAGGGGCGGATAGGGGAGCACGGGAGATTGTGTAGGGGGGGTATGACAGGAGCTGGGGGAGGAGAGATGACAGGAGGCAAAGGAGGGAGGTGAGATGGGAGGAGGAGAGAGGGAGGGAGTGGAAGATCTGTTTCTGGGACGGCCAAGGCAGTAAAATGCTGCAATGGACTTGTGCATCTGAGCTGGTCTGAATCCAGCTAAGTATTTCGAGAATTCTGGCAATTTCTTTTTTATACCTCTGTCTTATTCTTTTATCCACTACTTCACCTCCCTGATTAACCTTCATCTCACCCTGCACTTCGACCTGCTCTCTCCCCTCCCCCTTTCTCTCTGCCTGCTTCTCTTTCTCTTTGCACCAGCCGGTGAGTGAGCATATTTCAGAGCGCATCTGAGTGGACCAGGACAAGTGGGGTGGGCCTCTCCCTGCTTCATCTCTTCATCTGTCCATCCCCTTTTTCTATCTTTTTGTGTTATTTCACTTTTTACCTTTTTTATTTAGTTGCTGCATGCTTGACTCTGTTCCTTTGGTAGTTGTTGCAGTTGCATCTCTTTCCTCTTTTTTTTGTCTAGCATGTAATGTTGCCGCAGATTATGCACCTTTCGTGTTAATGTGTGTCCATGCACCTGTCTTTCAGTGAGGAACAGCAACCATCAAAAGGTGAGTTTTATCTAAAGTTAATGCCGCGTCTGCAGTACATAAAGATTCACACACACCTCTGCTTTAGAATTTGGAGTTGTTAAATAGCGGACATCAGTGCTGTAATGAAACCTGTGCAGACTGTGCAGATGCCCTCTGAGTGACGGCTTCCTTTTTGGAGATTTGGTTTTACCCCAAGTTGCATGGTTCAGAATATCTGTGTCAATATGGAGGTATTGAGCAGGAAATGATCAGATTATCAAAGCAAGGAAACTTGAATACACCTTCTGCTTTCTTATCATTGATATTGTTCACCTGTGTGTTACAAGATTCTGTATTCAGCGCGTGACATCAAGTCGTGTCAAAAAGCTTTATTATTACTTGCAAACTATAACAAGGGACCTTTTCATTGCTACATTGCTTGTTGATAAAATAAAAACTTAAATACTTTTATGAGCAGTAAACCAAATAATCCTAAAGGCACTGTTTAATTTTGATCATTCATATCAAATGCTTAAAATCAAAATTAATATTTCTTTTATTCTCTGCAGTACAGTTGGTGTTGCTGTTTGGGCCGTTGAGACGACTTAACAGATTCAGTATAACTTTTATCTTATCTTAAACCAAAAGTCATTTTTGTTACCTTAAAAAGAACCATTTATATTAAGAGATGATATGATACAGTAGGTTGTCTTCAATCTGTGTCAGTGCACGTGTGAATGAATAATAATCACTTGGTTGAGGCTGTGGAGCTTTGTAGATTCCATCAAGTCTGCCATATTTATTTCCGTATTTATGTCCTAAAGCAGACAAATGAAATACTCCCTATAGGCTTTCTGCAATTTTAGCAGCCACTGTAGATTTTTATACTTTTTTAGTAGTCAAGGAGGTCTGCGGTTTTCGTGTTCATTTTCCTGTTCATTTTCTCAGATGTACCCAGAGTGCTGCATCTGACGACAAATGCAGCACAAATTTACAGCTTGTATATTGCTGCACATCATTGCATCAGTTTTTTTTTTGTTTTTTTTTACTTTGAATAGACGAGTAAGATTCCTGTGGTTCTGGTTCACTATCTTGGTTTTTGGTGGCACTGAAGTGAACTCTGTCACCACTACTTTCATCAGATCCACTTGTGATATTTGTGACAATCCAAAAATGTACATGGTGAAAGGGAGTCGCTTTGATAACCATCTCCAAAGAGTTGCAAAATCTTATTTGTTGAAATTGTTGTGACGTATGCCGTTTTGGTTTCTGAGAAATGTCCAAACTTACAGACTAAGGGCGTCATATTATATTTTGTCTGTTCATTAAAAGCTGAAAATACATACCCTGCATTCACAAAGTCACCTCTGACTAGCTCAAGGGAGTGGTGCCAGGCTGTCCTCCTTGATGAGATCTGAGGACTGGGTTTGGTTAACGCTCATGTATGCTACATTCAATATTTAAGCTGTCATTGTGGTAAAGAGGAGGCATTCTTTGACACAACTGAAACTGCTCTTGTGCTGGGAAACTATGCATGCATGACGGTGCAATATAACTGTGAAAGAAAGGACGCAACATAGAGCAGATTTGATGATGCACCAGGGAAAATTAAGAAATGGCTTATGGATTGTTACACTGAGGGGATCAAAGAGTTGAGGGTGCTGGTAGATTTGTGTAGTTGTTTGTTAAGACAATTCTATGCGTTTTTATGTTGTTCCAAGTTTTCCTTTTTTTAAGTTTACTTGCTTCTATCTCACATTGCAAAGACGTGCGATGTGAGTTGATTATAAAGTAGCTTTTCTTTCATATCCCATCAGTGATACCTTGTATGCAGTGATTTCTTGACTGGTGCCAAATAGGACCAGCTCAAGGGACACTCAGCATTAAAGCTACAGAATGCAGAGATACGAGGTAGGACAAAAACGAGACATTTTTCTATATCTTTATTCAAAATACATAATATAATGATTGCTACTTGTTCAGAGGCAGCACAGTGCAAGCATTTATGTGATGTCAACTAACATTTAGTGTGAAACAAGAGCAAGTACTCAGGGCAAATTCAGGCTGCAGGTGGGAAACAGTAACACAGAATGGGAAATCTGTTTTATATATAATATTGTTATCTTTTGTGGTTTACTTGTTCCTACTTGAGAAATACAAGAAAAATAGAATACAGTTTATAATGTCATACTTCAAACAAAACCTGCAAAACTGCAACTTAAACATGCATGACTCCGCAGAGAAATCAGCGTTCCATGAAAGGCGACAGAATTAGGGCTTTCCAGACCAGACAGCTGTGTGGTTTAAGGATATTTTTCCCCCTCTCCAACAACTTTTGCATTTTAACTAACAACCACTTTACTGCGGTTCATCAAAAACCAATAATATCCAGTGCTTTATTGATCATAACAGCTCCACATCATTGGGGATATACTTTTGTGATGATAAACATGTGCTTTTTTAAATATACATGGACATACTTTTCATTTAAATATACACAAAATGTACAATCATAATTGATATAAAACATTAAAAAAGATCCTAATTGAGGCCTTCGACCCAAAAAGGCACAAACACAGACATGTATACTTTTTTTTTCTTTGTAAACAATAACAGAAAACGAGGCCTGGCCACGCAACCATATCTGGAGGCTTTCACCATCCTCCAGTATTATATGTATCAGTCAAGACATTCCTCTGTGACACAGCAGGCCTGTTACACATTATAATTAAAACATCATAGGACATCCAGAGATTCAAAGTTCACATGCTAGATCAATTAAGAGTGATCAAGTCATTAACTAGGATGACTTGTTGGAACAATCAAACTGCTCTAACTGAATGAATGATCATTACACTACCACATCTAAGAAACATCTAAATATTTGTAGAACATCATATATTTTCCTCATTTCACTTCTACCCTCATGCTCTCAGCGGTGATTACTGTACATTAGAACAGGTGTTAGCGTGTTAATGTGCAAAGCAATACATATGGTTTCACACACCACTGTTGAGGTAAAGGCATTACTTTGGAGTCCGATAGAATGATTTTTTCTTTTTTCAATAAACTTAACAGCTATTTCATATAGTTATATTTTACTATCTACAAACTTGGGAGTGTGTATTTTGGATTATAGCCATTCTGTTATTTGTTTCTCAAGTCTTCAATAATAGGGTTCCTGTTAAGCTCAGCTTCAAGAGTAATAGCAAAACTTGTACTAGCGTTTTTTCCAAAATACAAAATATTTTTAACATTTAGTTGTTAATGGACGGTTTGCAGGATGCAAAGCAAACACATCCAAGTTCAACTTGATCCCAGCGATACAAAACTTAAGTGTGTGGGTAAATGCGTGAATGAAGTAAAAATAATATTCAGGGATTACAATAATTGATAAATAGCTACAGTACAGAGAAGGGAAGCTTAAACACGCTCTGACTCACATAGACATTCATTTCTAAAAGAATAAAGTTCTAACATTTTTTTTTTTACAATATAACAATTGTCTTTTGGAAAATGTAATATGTGAAACAAAATGCAATCATGGCAGTAGAGTTAACTGTGCATGCTTCAGCTGTCAAAATAAGACATTTGACCATTTTTAGTGGATGATTACACCTCGTAGATCAATCAAGGTTCATTAGTGCTTAGAGTTTTGTTCTACGTAGTCAGTCGATTCATGTAAACATCTTACTACTTATTTGGTACAAATTCCTTTTTATTTTGAGCCCAAGTGTGTGGCAAGGGTAATAGTAAGCGGTGGTAAATAACTGCTTGCTGTGTGATGGCCTTTGTTAAAATCTGCCATAGATATTAATTTAGCTTGAGACTAACATAAACTAGAAAAATATAGTGATGCAGTGAGTTTTTTACTATCACGTTGTCACATTGTTAATGATAACTTGATCTATGTACCCCCAATCCAGTGTTAGATTTGTAGGTACTGTGGTGAGTGAAATGCTCCATACTGCCACTGCCATTTCCAAAAAGTCCAAATGACGATGCAGTAGCCAGGATTAACTGACAAATATCTACCATAGGGGTGGACAGTCTGATATGCAGTAGAAATATATAAATTTGGCTATAGTGTTTGTATTAAATCTCATAAAAGTGCTCAGAAGAGGAATTCATGCAGCATTAACTTGGAGTTATTCATTTATATCACTCCCAGGCCAATAAAAACATGAACATACTTCTAATGTTTGCTGTAAAAAAATAAAAATAAATAAAAAAAAAACTAACTGGTAAAAAGTGGAAGTAAAAAAAAAATGGCACAAACAGATGCCTTTTGTCCAGAAAATTCACTTGAAATCTTGTGGTTTTGAGTTGACAAATGTATTTTAATGCCGAAATAATACTTCCACCATCAAAATAAGATATAGTGTCTACTGTATGTGATATTCTCACTCTCCTTTATATCACTTGTGAGAATTTTTGAGGGCAATCTCAAGTACATACACTTCACATACAAAAAAAGATGCTCAAAGATAATAGTGACTGACTATTTAGTTCATTACACCTCACATGAACAGAATGAAGTAACTGCAAATATGATTACCTGCATCTGTGCTGAACCCACTGTGACAAATCACAATGTTTTCTCTGAAAGAGGATGGTGAACAGGCCAGTTGTTTAGTCAAAACTCCAAAAGCGGAAGGAATGTTTAAGAATATTCTCCTGCTTAGACACAGGTAGACCTTTTTGATGCGTGTAAACGTTTTTGACTGAGTCGCTGACTAGTTTGCCATATGTATGACAACAGAATCCAGCTGCGGAGGGACATTAAACTTGTACCAACATCATCTACAAGACATGGCTTTAAGGCTATGTAGAAAACATTGGACTCAATATGTAAAAGTGCTCAAAGCTCTCAGGTAATTAAGTTTTAACTTAAGAGACTCTGCCTCTACAAGCTCTGTTAAAGGTCACTGATGTTTACTGACTGTAGCTGAAAGGAATTTAAATATATATATATTATTTTTTTCCACTAAAGAATGAAAATCAATTCTAAATCATATCCTCTGAAAGACTGAGCGAAAAAAGTAAAATGTGTTTTTATTTAATTCAATATTCAAAATATATTGTGGAAAAGATTTTTAGGTCAAACTGCCCAACCTGTGAAATAGTACGCAATGAAAATGGCATTCAGCGTTTTATGGAAGACACCTAAAGGTAGTGACACCCTCTTTTAGGTGTAAATAAAATAAAGAAGGTTTAATGTGCAACTCCCTGATTTGTTTCAAGGAAAAACACACATCTAATGTAGACATACCAAAATACACACATACGCATAGAAATATTCAGTTCCCATACCAACAAATCCACTTGATACACACACACACACGCACGCACGCAACCACACACACACACACACACACGTCCTGTGGATAATGATTCAAGCAGTCGCTACAACTTCTCCTGGGAGGGGTGGATATGTCTGAAAGAAAGCAGAAAATGTTAAACAATATTGTAATTTTCACAATATTAAATGTTTTTATTAGATATTTAAATTAAATAAAAAATCACATGTAGAATTGTTCATCTAATCAATTTCACTCTGGTGTCTGGCTGTGTCACAAATACAGCCCGTCATCAACCGGAACGGTGTTGATCCTTCCATTCTTACTAAATTTAGGACCATTTCTAAGCTTTTATAAAAGGCAGTTTATAATTGATCACGGTCATACCTCAAATTAAATTGGATTTTTCCAATGTCTGGTTTCAGTTCATCCTGGCTTGTGTGTTGGATAAGCGCCATTGTGCCCTTGAATAAACTCTATCCAGCCTATCGCAGTTGCTCGAACCTACGAACTTTCTTGAGAGATAAAGTATTTTGATTCTGAATCAAAAGGTACAACCTTTTAGTGCCAATTCTACCTTTCCAAATAGTTTCTGTGTTAATTTAGGTCAAATATACTCAACTTTGTGTTCACTCAGTTGTGGGGTACCCCAGGGTTCCCTATTGGGGCCCCTGGTCTTTATGTTTCCCTGGGATCTAGCTTTGAAAAAACAGAATGTCTCTTTTCATTATTTTGTAGATGGTCTACAAAGCTATCTGACATTCTCACTGACACTCTTGACTGGCAATAAAGTTCTTAATATTGGAATAACAACAAGACAGAGATTATCGTGTGTGGAGAACTCATCCTTGTACAAGGTTATAACAGTGCAACTGACTTATTAGCTTTTTTCTATCACAAGTGCAAGGAACCTTGGTAGGGTTTTTGACTTTGCCTTTTAATTTAACAAATAGATTAGCTCCATCAGCAGTTTCCTTCACAAGTTTTTGAGTAGTTCTAGCTTTTGGTTCTGATTAAGCATGGCACATTGGCTTTTATTGTCTAAACACAACAGATTGACTGATTGATTGATTGATTGATTGATTGATTGATTGGTTGATTGACTGATTGACTGATTGACTGATTGACTGATTGACTGATTGATTGATTGATTGATTGATTGATTGATTGATTGATTGATTGATTGATTGATTGATTGATTGGTTGATTGATTGATTGATTGATTGATTTAATTAAATTGTTCAGTTGTTTCCAGTTGTTTTATAATTTTGATCCTTGTCTTGTAGTGGGTATAACTTAAATTTTGTAGCTTCTGCTTTATTTCTTGTTTAACTATGAAAGTGTTTTCCCTCATGTGTGACATCTGATTTTACTTCATTTGTTTATTCATAATTGTCCACACCAATTCCTGCATTTATGGCCTCCTCTGCCTGCAGTCCTGAGAGTGATGGTTCAGATGACAGTCGTGGGTTATTACCTGATGAGTTGGTGGAAGTGGAAGCTCCAGAGACACTGGTTCAGTCAAAAAATCCAGCTATGGTTGCCTTAAAGAAAGTAAAAGAGGAACACAACAACATACCACATTACTATAGCTTTCAAAGGAATACCAGAATAATGTTTTGTACTGTTTAGTTTTTCTGTTTTTAAAATGGATATATGTGCCATGTGTAGTGCACATACATGCTATTCTATATGTAGCAACAATAACATACACAAAAGATGAAGCATTTTCTTTTTACTTCTCTACTTACTTATGCCATGTAAAAAAAGAAAAACACATGATTCACTGGTCTTTCTTAATGATATATACCACTGCTGAGCTAATAAAAGTTTAAACTTTCCTTTGTGGTTACACAAGAAAGGCGAGCATTTTCTCCGGCCCACTTGTGCAGCATACCCGTATGAATGATTAATTATGACAATTAAATTGATGGTCTCCTCACTGAATTAGCACTTCCTTTAATGGAAGAAATTGAAATTGAGCAATAATTGACCATCTGAAGTCATGAATTTTCATCTGACCCATTTTGGAAGCGCTATTCAAATTCTCGAAAACACCATACCTGTTTGTCCTAGAGAATAAATTCAAAAGGAGTCCTAAAGTACAGGGGAAGAGCTTTGCAGGGACATGGATAATGCAGGAATGTTTTATGTTAGCGCAAAGCATTAATGATGTACTGAATAAGCTCTGCCTAGTTTTAACCATGTGTACCTCATATTACCGCAGATGTTGCAGACTGAAGGTCATTCTGAAAAAAATGGTTACAGCCAAAATAACAAAACAAAACCTAATATATTTGCCTGCCTATATAATACTTGGGTGACAAAGAGTTCAAATGTACGAGAAATGTGTATTAGCCATAGAATGTAATATGTGACTATAATATGGTTAAATGATAATACTGAAATTGTCAGACTGCAAAAAAAAAGAATATAAATAAACCTAAACTTCAAAAATGAAGAGGCAGATTTAAACTTGGATCTTATGAATTGGGAGTCAAGTTTGATCTATTAAACGTAATTAATTTTATATAGTTTTGGCCAATGTATACAGCAATTCAAATCACAGACAGCATCGCTACAACAAAGTAACGATCCTGGGGATCTGTGAGTCGACGTGATGCATGTTCAGCTGCAGGCAAAAAGCCCAGATGGACTCTACAGACTCACATCTGCTTGAATTTGAGTCTGCAGAGACATACATTTGACGATTAACGCATGAGAAAAAAGGAATTTACAGAAGCACAAAAACAGGAGTAAAAATCCAAAGGATTTAAATGAAAAACTTTCAGGCGCAGCATTTGTTCTGCAGGTCCCAAAATTAAAAATACAGAAGATGCCACAGGACAAAGGGGTTAAAGCAGTTGGAATCGAGCTGAAGCAAAAGTAACTTGGGTAAAGCCTTGAGTCGAAGGACATGTGGCCCGAAACAGAGGGAGATGCAGCCGAGAGCTGGAAGGATTCCAAACCTCTCCCAATCTGAAAATTCCCCCCAAATCCTTAAAATCCTCTTCTAAAGTTCCCTCTTCTCTTCCTAAATCTGAGTGGGATTAAATGTTTTTCTCCTTGGCAGAGATGTGTGTTGGGCAAACTCTTAGCCAATCAAGAGCAAGTGACATTTAACTCTCAATTCTAATTTGCTGAGTTTTCCCTCCACTTGTGAATATAGAATAGTGCTGCTCATGGTAGCATGGAGTAGCTTTGCTGGAGTAGCTTTTCCATCGTTACTAACTTTTCACTCATTTATTTTAGCCTGTTCAATAATATTATTGGTTTTGGAATTATTATTCATCCTTGTTTGGATGCTGCGCTACTTGATCCTTCCTGCTCACACCAATAAACCTCTACAATGACTCTTCGGAAAGGCTTAAAAACATGACTACTGCAACAATTAATTTGCCTTCAGGGAAGAATTATGAATATGAATTATGAATTTGAAGTGTTAGGGCACTCGTTCTGATAACGTATGGTCATGTAATTAATAAACCAAAATGTAACATGGCACAAAGGCATATTGGCACATTATGTTTTGACCGAATTGAAAAACTTTCACCAAACCTTCACATCACTTGTAAAGACCCCCTCAAGAATACAACACTTTTATGAGTCAGGAACTAAGGATCTGCCTCCTTTTAACTACTGTTTTCGTGGCAACCATGGGGGTTAGTTTAGGCAGATAGTCTAAAAGTCAAGGATTTTTCCAGAAAAGGATGTGCATTTTTCTATTTCCATGAAAACTCTTGGGGAAAGTCCTTTTTCAGTTTAACCAGGTGCCATAAAGACTGAGTTTAAATGCTGATCTGGAGATGTTTCCTAATTTTCCTGCTATAGCCAAAATGACTATCTCTTTGTTTCTGGCATGTGCTACCAGAACAGCTGTATACTTAAAGCCAACCTCTATTAACATCTCATGTCACTACCACAAGAACGGCATACCATTTACTAGTTTTTGATGTTAGATGTAGTTTTACATTTCCAGTTGAGGACTATTGATTTCACGGAGAGATTTCTTACTTGGTCCCCTCCTCCGCAACAGCTTCCGCCTCCAACTTCCCTTCCTCCTCCATCTTTTCCTCTGAAATCAGCTCTTGTTTCTGATGTCGGCGAAGGCATTTCACTACCACCATGGACAGGATGAGCAGAGCCAATGCTCCGCCCACTGATGCCCCAATAATAACTGCAATGGTTGAGTCTCTTGGAGGAGGAACTGGGGTAGGAAGAGGAGAGGGTTAATTCATATGCAGACAAGGAATGGAGACAAATGCAATGCTGGCTAAAAGCTCGGCAGGCCTGATTAAACATAGTGGAAAGAAGGAAAGTGGTGCTGAGTTAGCCTATGTCGTGTCTGTGTGTGTGGGAGAGAGTGAGAGGTATGCCGCAAGACTGAGTTCAACCTCTTGTTGGTCATTAATAAGTAAAAAAGCTGACTCATCACCGGCAGATCCCCATAGAAACAAAGCAAATGCACACACAATATGCTACAGATGCTGCGGATAATGTATTCTTTATTAAAATATCAGGATACAGTTTACAGTTATATTCTTGAATAAAATAGTATAGCCAGACATTCAATCCGTCTTAAACTAGTAAATATATTTGCTGTGACGGCATAAAAAGTCAAATGGTTCATGGCTTTTTAAAGTAAAATCAAGCTTCCCACTGCATGTCTAATTCCGATTAAACTGTTAATTTTTAGGTTAACCGGATACGACTGCGAGCTGTAACAAAATTAAGGAATTAATTTACAAAGCCGGGCTTAGGTTTCAAGTAAAGACGTGTTCTGTATTTGCAGAAGGAAGTGTCTACATCTTACGTTCTGTGACAACATAAAGTTCAATAAGACCCATTCCCTGGATGCGGTCTGGGGGGTTTCTCACGTGGCACTTGTACAACCCCTCATCCTCCATCTGGACGTCTGATAGAGTGAAAGACAAGTCATTCTTGTCCAAGTTCCCGGTGAACACAACCCTGTCTCCAAAACGCTCAGAGCGCACTGGTAGCATTCCTTTTTTCTTATAATAGGTCATAAACTATGGAAAGAGAAGAAAAAGTTTAGAACTGGCTTTAAACTTCAGACTCAGGAGATGACCTTTTTGGAGATGTACAGCCACTTTACCGGCATCTCTGTGCTGTTTACTGAGTCCTGGTACGTCCAATTCATGGCAAACTTGGTGAGGTCCATCTTGTAGCAGGAAGTAAACGTGCAGGGGATTATAACAGTTGTTCCATTAAGTGCATTAATGCGGCTGGGCACGATTACATCCATGCTTGAACAACCTGTAAATAAAAACAACATTAGCTCTAGCAATGCTGTAAACAACAGCAAAGAAATATGTATTTTTCTCCATTTTTATTTGAATATTAAAAGAATTAAAAAACTGTTAAGAACAGGTGAACTGCTAGCATAGCAAGATTATTTTTAGTTGATATTGTGGTCTCTTGCACCATCTTTACATTACATTGGTACATCATTTTAACCTTAATCCTTGAATCTTCCTTTTACCTTCTGTTTTTAAGTTGGCCTTTGCCACCATGCAAGACGTTGACTTTAAGCTGTTTTTGTTATTTTTGTTTACATAGGTTTAATCTTTTTCATTTTAGAAATTGATTTTAACTCATTTTATTTATATTGTGTTTTTATGTCTAATGCAAGTTATGTTTTTGTAATGTTTTAGTCTCATACCTTTTTATTTACCCACTGCAAAGCACTTTGGTCCAATTCAGCAGTGCTTAAAGTGCTTAAAAAAAAAAAAAAAGATAGTATGGTATGAATCTAAAGTTCCAGTTAAGTCACTGGTCACTTAAGATATTGTCAGCATCAATTGGTAAGCCTTTGTCTGTCACATTTATGTCATTACTGCAGTAGGCTAATACACAATGAATCAAATCCAGAGCTCTGACTTATAAGCAGTCCCTCTTGGCAGCATCTCTAGGTGAATGATTCCAACATAATCCGTATTTATACATTAGAGGGATTTGGATATTTGAGGGATCTTGGCTGAACTATAACTCCAAGTTAAACAGACGTTAGTGCAAATTATTTTAGCCGCAAGAATGCCAGGAGAGTTTTTGGGACTCTTGAGCTACTTTCGCAAAATGGTGTTCATCATGGAGGAGCCTTTAGGAAACAAAAAAAGAGCCTTCTATATCACCACATCAAAGTTTAGCCTCCTAAGTTTGTAAATCAACAACTAAACAAGTCCTCTGCATTTTGGTCCTTTGGACTGCTGAAGTTGACATAGAATGTATTGTTATTATTGTTATTTCCAGTGTTCAAAATGTTATAATTTTATTGCATGGACATGGCATGGGGGTGGGTTGGTCATGGTTTGTGCCTGTGTTACGTGAGCAGCACCAGGAACATTATGCCCAAAGAGATAAGAATGAATCTATTTATTGATCGACATAGTTGGCCAGCATTGTTGTAAACCAGTATAGGACCGACCGAGGAGAATGTCTTTAACATAATAATCCCCAAAACAAAATCTGGAGACAGTTTAAGAGACTCTTTAAGAGGATTAAATGCACAACACCCAAAATATTTATCCAAGGTTTTTCTTTTCTTTAAATGAAAGCCATTCTGCTTTCAATATTTATATAATGTATAATATACTACAGAATATAACCACATAAGATATACTTTGAAAGGAATCAAAAGCATAGTTTAGGTTCCAAAAGTTTTTTTTCTGCCCTGAAACATTTCGTCTCAGCATGGCTTTACACTCCCCAGACAGAAGCCCTGCGCCTCTTTCAGCATGTGCGTGTTTGCGTGTGCAATGGGACTCTGCACCAATCTCTCCTCTGCAGTCGAGTGTTTCTGGCTCTCTTCCCACTGCTGCTGCACCACTCCACAGGCCTGCCTCTCTGCACCACACACACTTGCACTTAACACATCTCCACCCACCCCATATTTACAATTCACACACATTCATACACACAATTGTCCATGTGCACACCGCACCTAAGTGATTGGTGTGGATGCAGCAGCACAGCTCCATATTCAGGACGTGACATGCACAACCACCCTCATGTAGGGTGAGCGTCGTCAAAAGTGAGCTCATCCCCATAGCTGTGTTTTGTCAATGTCGTCCCAGTAAAAACTGACCTATCTGCAGACACACCTTTCAGCGATGCGATTGAGCAGACACCTCTGTCACATATGCACATATTAGCACTGACATAGTGCCTTTGCTACTATCAGTCATGCACTAATATGCAGTGTGAGAAACAGTTTGGTTCAGACTCCTGCTCTTGCTGACTCAGCAGTCCTGTGGCTAGTGAGAAAGAGAGGCAGATGCAGAGACTTGCAAACAGATGAAATACTGCAGTGAAGCAACCCTCATGCGACTCCTCTTTCTCTGCCCCTCCCTCGTTCCTCTCCCCATCTTTGTCCACCTCCCTTGCCTCCTCTCACACCTCTGTCCCCGTACTCCTCTTTCAAAACCCACGACCACCTCACTATGTAACCATCTTTGTGCTCCAGTACCTTATGCATTTTTCGTGCTCACTGCTTTGTTTTCTTTAACCGTTCCCTTGTATCACAAGGTCATTGCGGTATAGATGTAAAAGAAAGGCAGGACTACCGCGTTGTCTTTGCTTCGTGGACCCACATTTTCAATGTGGTTGCAAAATGCCATTTCCAATAAATGTTTAAAGCGAAAATATGCATTTTAGTCAGTTGTTAGGAGGTTAAGCCCCTTGTCTGCATGTGCCTGTAGTTGTGCTTTCAAAGTGATATTTTGAGCAGATTTGGAATTATCTCATTAGAAAGATTATCATTCCTCTTATCGCAGGGTGTTGAAAACTGTGCTTTTTTTTTCTGCCGTTGCTGAGATGCTGGGGGGGTTCTTTGGTGTTGGTGCCCTGACACACCTGCCACAGTAATATTAACACCGAGAACAAATGCATGTCTTGGAGTGTTTACTCGTGAAAAGGTTTTATTCCAATAAGTCACAGGTTTGACTGTTACTTAATATTCTTTCATTTCCTAGTTATCCATTTACATAGCACTCCATGTTTGCATTAAGTTCAAATCCATGTTAGATATCGGAAACAACATATCAGTTTTAGGGACTAAACTGATTGTTTAGGTATAGGAAAAAAAAACAAGCTTAAATTTAGAACAGCAACATGCTTTTACAATGCCAATCCTGCAAGATGGATACATTTTGTGTAAATACTCATTTTCACTGATCCTTAGTCCCTGACTCATAAAAGTGTTGCAGGATTACAGAAAAAACATAGCTACTGTTAAACACGCTAAAAATGTGTCACAAATAGGGGTGGGCAAAAATATCGATATGGCAATATATCGCGATACTTTTCCAGCCGATTCAATATCGATATTCAAAATTTGAATATCGATTTTTTTTTTTTTTTTTTTTTTTTTAATATATTTTTTATCCCCGATTTTTTTCCCATTATATCACCCAGTGCTCCTACCTAAGTGACAGTCCTGGGCATTGCCACTCTCTACCAACCCCGGGAGGGCCCTGCACTGAGCTCCGGTTTTATTTCATTTCATTTTATAATTTATTTTTTATATAACACAATTGCTTGTCCTTAAAAAATGAAAAATAATGGACAGAGGTTTATTTATTTATGGATTTATATCTATACTGACTGATCACTGTGCCTGTCCTTGGTTTTAGTACCATCTTTCTTGTGTTTATTATCATTTGCCACATAATTAAAGCAACCTCATACTAGATTTAATGTTAATTTCATATGATGTAAATAACATGAAAAACATACCTACAAATATGTTGTAACTTTAGCTTGTATAGTTATAATAAAACATTGTTTTGACTCAGTTTGTCCCATGAATTGTCACTATAATCTGATGAACGTGCAACTCGGATTTTAAGATCCATCATTATCATCTGATGTACATATATACAACTTGGATTTTAAGATGTGTAATGCATTTTTAAATTTTTCGGTGAACTATGTAGAATATAATAATCGGGATATCGCATAATCGGGATATCGCAATGTGTATCGTATCGTGGCTCAAGTATCGTGATGCGTATTGTATCGTGAGGTCCTTCCCAATACCCACCCCTAGTCACAAAGTTAATTTTAGGAATGCACAGCTAATAATTTGACAATTCTGAAAATGACAGGCATATAGCAGTTCAATTTAGACACAGAAAAAAAAAACAACATTAGTTGACCGCCAGATTCGGTTTAAGAGAGCCAGGTCTCGGTATTTTCTGTTTGTATTTTAAATTGACTGGAGAATAAATATGGTTGTCGTTAAAACAAGACTGAAATTCCAGAGAATTTTCCACATGCTTGTATAGTAGTTCTACTTAAGAGCTGAGCGGGAGAGGAACTGCAGTATGCAAAGTACACGTTTTTGCTGTTGTTGTTTTAATCTGATGAGGTTATTATTCATTTTTAAAACAATTTGGAAAGCTTTTAATCAGGAAAGTGACACTTTTTAATTTACAGAGCTAAATCCAGTTTGACTTGGATAATATGACACAAGCTAGGGTTTCACTACATTAGCAATATATGCGATGTGCAATATCATTGCTGAATATTGCAATAACAGTAGAAGTCACAATATACATACAAATAACTTTATGCTTTTCTACCAACATAGACCCTAAATAGCCTGTACAGATGTTACAAAAATGTAAATCCATTAATTATTTTGCAATATCATGTTTTTGTTGAAAAAAAAAAGAATACAATTTAACTGGAGTGCCAGATTACTAAAATAGTAAACACTTTTAAATATAAAACACCCACACACACACACGCACAAAATCTATTTTCCCGGTAAATTCATGGCCAAAGAAACCAGCGTGAGGACCAATTTACAACAAAGTAGTTAAACTCAAGTAGAAGTGTGGAAGAACAGGGCCGGTTCTAGAAAATGATGACTAGGGGTGCATTTCAGATCAGAGAGGGTGCACATGCCTGGCACGTTATTTAACACTAAATTATGCATTTTCCCATAATTTCAAGCGGAATAATAATAGCAAAACAACAATATTTGAAGTGTATTTCAAGTGCATTTTTGCAGCAATATCGCTGCAGAACAAAGAAAATGCTACATTTAGTCTGGACTACCTCACCCATCAGACAATCTAGCAACAGAAAATAAAACATAGCAACAAAAATAAATTTAACCATAAATATACAAGACTGTCTCAGAAAATTAGAATATTGTGATAAAGTCCTTTATTTTCTGTAATGCAAAAATGTCATACATTCTGGGTTCATTACAAATCAACTGAAATATTGCAAGCCTTTTATTATTTTAATATTGCTGATCATGGCTTACAGCTTAAGAAAACCTAAATATCCTATCTCAAAAAATTATAATATTCTGGGAATCTTAATCTTAAACTGTAAGCCATAATCAGCAATATTAAAATAATAAAAGGCTTGCAATATTTCAGTTGATTTGTAATGAATCCAGAATGTATGACTTTTTTTTTTTAATTGCATTACAGGAAAATAAAGGACTTTATCACAATATTCTAATTTTCTGAGACAGTCTTGTAAACTTGCTTGCATCGTTGTGCTTGAACCACTTCCGAATATCCATCGTTACTTTGTGTTAACGGAGCAGCAGAGAGCAGCGTCTTGCTGGAAGCAGATCAGTGACGGACACTGGCTGATTTATGGTTCCGTGTGGCACCAACGCAGAGCTTACGGCGTAGGATACGCGGTGACGCGAACGTATGGTGCGCGTCGCCGCGTATCCTACGCCGTAGGCTACGCCGTTGATTTAACGCGGAACCATAAATCCGGCTGACGCGCGCGCATTTGTCAGTTTTCTTTTCGTCTTTTCAACTGAGCATGCAAACACAAACTGAGGGGTGCAATGCATGCTTATGCACCCTCGTAGACCCGGGCCTGTGGAAGAATACATTTAGTGTTGATCCAAACAGTTGGATAATAATACAGTGGTTTACAACTCTGTGTGTGTTTTGTGTGTGAGTGGGTTGTTTGTTTTCCTCACTTCTCTTTCCCTTCGGTTTTCATGAAGGTCATTATAATTTCTATACATTTTAGCATTCACCCTCCATTACCTAAGCTGGGGGGGCAGCAGGGACCAATCTCATAGGCCAACTATATTATTAACATTCAAAGTCAGTGCGGTTACATGTGCATCTAAATCTAGCTACAGTTGTGTGAAAATCTGTTTCTACTTAAACAAACAAATTTAAATATTAGACAAAGATAACACAAGTAAAATCAAAATACAGTTTTTAAATGAAGGTTTTTATTATTAAGGGGAAAGAATAATCCAAACATACATGGCCCTGTGTGAAAAAGTGATTGCCCCCTTAACCTAATAACTGGTTGGGCCCCTCAGCAGCAACAACTGCAATCAAGTGTTTGCAATAACTGGCAATGAGTCTTTTACAGCGCTGTGGAGGAATTTTGGCCCACTCATCTTTGCAGAATTGTTGTAATTCAGCCACATTGGAGGGTTTTTGAGCAGGAACCGCCTTTTTAAGGTCATGCCACAGCATCTCAATCAGATTCAGGTTGGGACTCTGACTAGGCCACTCCACGTCTTCATTTTATTTTTCTTAAGCCATTCAAAGGTGGACTTGCTGTGGTGTTTTGGATCATTGTCCTGCTGCATTACCCAAGTGCTTCAGCTTGAGATCACGACAGATGGCTGGACATTCTCCTTCAGGATTTTTTGGTAGACAGCAGAATTCATGGTTCCATTTACCACAGCAAGTCTTCCAGGTCCTGAAGCAGCAAAACAGACCCAGACCATCACACTAACACCATCATGTTTTACTGTTGCTATGATGTTCCTTTTCTGAAATGCTGTGTTACTTTTACGCCAGATGTAATGGGACATACGCCTTCCAAAAAGTTCAACTTTGGTTTCGTCAGCCCCCAAAAGTCTCGGGGATCATCAAGATGTTTTCTGCCAAAAAACTGAGACGAGCCTTTGTGTTCTTTTTGCTCAGCAGTGGCTTGGAACTCTGCCATGCAGGCTATTTTTGCACAGTCTCTTTCTTATGGTGGAGTCATTCACAATGACCTTAATTGAGGCAAGTGAGGCCTGCAGTTCTCTGGATGTTGTTATGGGGTCTTTTGTGACCTCTTGGATAAGTCATCTTGGGGTCATTTTTGGTCGGCCGGTCTCCTGGGAAGGTTCACCACTGTTCCATGTTTTCTCAATTTGTGAATAATGGCTCTCACTGTGGTTCGCTGGAGTCCCAAAGCTTTAAAAATGGCTTTTTAAACCTTTTCCAGACTGATAGATCTCAATTACTTTGTTTCTCATTTGTTCCTGAATGTCTTTGGAATCGCAGCATGATGTCTAGCTTTTGAGGATCTTTTGATCTACTTCACTTTTTCATGGAAAGGCCTTTTTAAGTAATTTCTTGATTGAGAACAGGTGTGGCAGTAATCAGGCCTGGGTGTGGCTAGAGAAACTGAACTCAGCTTTCCAAAGATGTGATAAACCACAGTTAATTTATGTTTTAACAGGGGGGGCAATCACTTTTTCACACAGGGCTATGTAGGTTTGGATTTCTTTCCCCTTAATAATAAAAACCTTCATTTAGAAACTGTATTTTGTGTTTACTTGTGTTATCTTTGTCTAATATTTAAATTTGTTTGATGATCTGAAACATTTAAGTGCGACAAAAATGCAAAAAAAATAAGACATCAGGAAGGGGGCAAACACTTCTTCTTCTTCTCCTACTGTGTTAATATTCTGGCTTTTGCGATGTCATCACTTCCGGAAGATAGTGGGTAGTTGCTAGCTTGGTTCAGCGTGGGTTGCCGGATAACTCGAAGTAGGACCACATTATCTGGCACTAAAAGATCAATCTCAAGAGCTTCAGTTCGGTTTGACTACAGCCCGGCTAAGGTGTATGCATGGCTTTTGAAAATTCAATATCAGTCGGATTAAGGCAAAAATTTGACTTTCTGTTAGTGCATGTAAACGTACTGCGTGTGAATCAATAGAACTTGGAAATGCAACCGACTCCCATTTACTACAATCCAGAAAATCCAGTCTTGTGAAATCCTGATATCGAAATCTGTGATATCGCAATGACAAAATGATAAGCTTTTCAGATTAAAAGCCTACTGAATACCAACTTGAAGAGAAAACACAAGGTCCACAGCTGCCTAAAGAGAGCAAAAACCAACAGCTAATACTTGAGAGGATGCTCAAAGTAAAGGTTTATCTTCCTTTATAGGGACTCAGTGGTATAACCCCTTTAAAAGTGGCATCTTTTTAGCTTAGCTTGTTTATCATTAGTTCTATAAGCCGCAGTGCAATATTAGCTGCCGATATGTGGTGTCAACCGTATTACCAGCTTTGATCCTACAATACTTGCTGCAATTTCTGCATTGCATTCGGTCATGAATGGTCTGCTGGTGCAGGAGGTGGTTATTTGTTTTTTAGTTGTCACAGATAAAATACCAAAAACTGTACATCATGCTGCTCACATTAGAGCAGAGAAAGAGATTCATCCAAAATAAATGTATCCTCAGCGGCTGCTTGGCCCTTGAACCATATTTTGTTGTGTATTCGGTGTGAGAGAAATGTGAGGAAGACAGTAAACAGCGGACCAATAACTCTAAAGTAGCCCCGGACAGCTCTGGTGGTAAATGTTACTCTTGTTTCTAGTAAAATACACACATTCACGTGCGTTATACTTCAGTCTCAACACGGCGCCTTTGAATTCCTGACATGTGCTTTAGCCATGTTGTTGATTGCTGGGGTAGTCGCTAGTGCCCCCTGCTTTGGAGAAAGTTACACTGCGTTCTGCACACTGCGGCAGCCGTGGGCCAATATAGCACACTACTAAAATATGTCTGTTGGGGGTTCCTTAGGGAGCTGCAGAATTCCTATTGGATAGAAGAGTACTCTCATTATGTCTGGTCTAAACTAGAATATGGCTGGCTATCAGAACCTGTAAAATCATTAAAGAACCAATGCAGTCTTCGTCTGTTAGTATTTTATGCTGCTGCAGTGTTAGTGTCCTGTGGACAAAGAATCACATATGGGGACACACTGTTCTGTAAAATGACCTTATTTCACTGCTTTAATAATAAGTGCTATTATCATCTATTAAGTCGCAAGCAACCTGGAAACTATAGATCAGCGTTTTCAGTCAAATTGTTTCAAGGATATTTCCAGTACTATGATCTTCTGCCCCTCCAATCTGGCTGTCTTAAGGTACACTTCGGAGACAGTGAGTTTAAACTTTTAAACAACAATAACAAGGTTATTTTTGCTGAAGATTTGTACAATATGAGACAGATAGGAGTCATTTAAGTGATAAACCACACTGACCAGACTTGGATATTACTCTGCAGACAAGTATTGCGATGTGATTCTCATCTTTCTGTAACAGTTACATTATTGCCTGTGTGCAGTTTTTACAGTACAGATGCGAGCTATTGCAATGCTATCTTTCACATTTTGGCAGTCCCAGCATCCCTCCTCTTTCTTTTACAGTGTAAAAACTGTTCATTATGGTTGTAGCTGTATGCTTGGACTGATTCCAATACGACTGAGTAAATACGTCCCGTGTCACAGGAGACGACTAGTTTACGTTAGGAATGAGTTGTCAGATTATTGGGGGTAAAAAGCACTGTTGGGATTTGAACTCTGGATATCTTGTTTACTAGAAAGGTGCTTTGACCAACTAAAAGCCAGCACCGGGAGCTATATATTATCATGACATCTGTCAGACTCCTTTTACTTAAAATTTTGACGTGGATGTGGCTGCTCCTCCTCTGCAGCTCCTTTCTTTTATCTCCTTTCTACTCCCTTGCTTTTGGTGCCTGTTCAGCTCATGGCGCTGCTGCCCTCTAGTGCTTCTTTGTGGGAACTGTAGCTCTGTGGTTCAAAGGCAAGCAATGCTTCATGATTTTCCAGTAACCTCGATTTTTATATGGTGTTATTCTGAAAGTCTTCCAACAGTATGGTTGGCTGTTACTACTTTGCACATCCTATCTTTATCTTCATCTTTTATCTTTATCTTTAAAACTGGGCTGCTCAGGCCAGTGTATTCAGGAAATGAATGCGTCATTCAATCCACCAAACCAAAAATAATCTTATCTGTGGTTAAATGTTGCCAGATTAGGTTGCATGACGCAAGTGACTGCACACATCTAATGATACAATGCTTCTTTTTTTCCCGATTTGAGGTCTATTTATAAACTTTTTTTCTCTTTTTCTCCAGCGTACCATTGGCTGGACCACGGAATGATCTCTCCCTGCACGATGACCCTTCACAATATCTTGTTTGCTGCTCAGCGTAACAAGTTTACATGACAAAGTGTTCTCAAGATGGATTCCCATGGTCCAAAGCAGAAAAAAAAAAAGTTTAAAACTGCTTTTCAAGCTTTTTGCTGCCAACTTTCACGGTACAGGAAATTCAGGTGATGGGGAGTTGGGTGGAGATGAAGATGGGGAGGCGGGCCTGAGGCTGTGATGTCACAGTTCTTTCAGCTGGTTGTCACTGCATACCTAAATATTTGGCCTATTTGATTACGGTAATCACAGTTGGTGTGGACAACATGGTGTTGAGGCATCCTTGTGATATGCATGACATTTTCTGAGAATCATGTATAACAAGTCTGCGTGTCATGCCATCTATAGCTTCAGTAGTTCACCTAAGTTCAAAGACTTGTGAGGCTGGCTGCTGCTGAGTGGGCCCATGCATTTAAACATCAACATCAGATGGTTCCAATCCCATTAAAAGCCCGTTTCAATATATCACAGCACTGAAAACACAAACATCTGTTATTACTAACGCACGTTAAACCAATATTTCTGCGTATATTGTGCGTCACAAGCCTATAAAGGGTGCAGGTGCACCAGAACACTGGTGGAGTGCATACATCAGTCCATTCAGTCTAATCAAAGGCAATGAGAAATAATTTCAGTTAAGTATTGAAGACAAGATGGTATTAATGGAAGGCCTTATCAAAATGGAGAAAATTACATCCATTATGCTCCTTCCACCGCCTCCCTTTCTTTATCTCCGCATTGAGATGGCAAGGACTCATTCATGAGTGAAAGGAAAGCATCATCCTTCCGCGCATTTGATCCGTTTATATAGGTTATATTTCTATTGTGGTTCGGTTTGGCTGTTTTGAGCTCTTACCAGAAAGCGAGAGCAGCAGCAGCAGCGCGCTCAGCAGCGGAGCGCCGGAGCGCCTCTCCTGCGCGGCTGAAGACATTTTCCCTCCGTGTGCTCAAACCAAATATCAGTATTTAAAAACAGCGTTATTTCTTTATGAATTAAAAAAAGTGTAATGAAATAGAAAAAGATAAAATTAGCAAGTCTGCTCTTAGTATGTGCGTTACAATGATATGGAAAAAAAAATCTGTATTTTGTTTAGAGGCAGGACATGGCTGGCAGTGTCTGTAGCCTAATAACGGTTGATCTCATGGATGTCGGTCCAATGACGGAAGAGAAAAAAGCCGAAAGCAGAGGGCAGATAAAGGGTGTATTTTCCACAAGAATTTTAGAAATGAATTAGAGTAAAATGTTTTCTATAAATACGATTGAATTGAAAATACAAAACAAAACAAAAAAACAAGACAAAACAAAAACAATCGATAGATGCATGGAAAAAAGAAAATGACACAGACTGATACCAAAGAGTGAAAAGATGACAGAATAATTTAATAATAATAATAATAAGCTTTATTTGTATAGCACCTTTCCAAACACAGTTACAAGGTGCTTTTACAAGAGCAGAATTAAAAGGCAGAATCCAATAAAATGACAAAAATATAAAAACATAAGAACATAGAAATACAATAAAACATTAGAAAATACTAACATTGGATATTATAGAGTACATTATTAGATGTTAAGTAAAAGCACATTTTAAAAAGTGTATTTTTAAAAGAGATTTAAAGAGATTATTTGTATCAGAATTTCAGACACACTTGGAAAAGCTTGTGATGTCCCTATCCTCTTAAACGCGTTTTGACATGTATGTACAATAAAATTATGTCATATTAGAACATAAAACAGGTGGTCACAATATTATAGGATTTTATATTATATTATTATAGGATCAAAATAGGATAGGATCAAAAAGAGCGATGACAAAGTTACGCTTTTGTTCATCGTAAATAAAACTAAGTGAAAGCCTACACCAAAACTCCTTCTTTTAGTCCCAAACAGCCAAACGCCTATATTTTACATTCTGGTAGATAACATAGTGTCCTCATTCTTTTGGGATGAGTAATAATGTTTTATCAATGGAGACAGCAGAGACAGACAGAGTAGTCATTTAGTCATTCAAAAAGCCCCCCCCATCACCCCCACCCACCCACCACCACCACACAGCTGAAGGGCTACATGACCACTTGAACTCCTAGAAGAAAAGGGGACACCTTGTGCCAGTGGAGTGAAAAACAGAAAGGCTGTACTGCATCTACAGTCCTTCGTTGTTTGGGTGAGAAGACCCCACAGAACAGAGCCAGCCTGCCCTGGAAACAAAAAATTAAACAGCCCATCCCCAGCCATCATCGTTTAATCCATAGCTTCCTTCCTGAGTGGGAGGCAGCAGGAGATAAAAGAGACAAGTACTGACCGGTCACTCATCTCGTGTCTTCTCTTAATATTTATTTCAAAATAAAAGGAAATGCTCAGAGGAATGCATCTATGGTGTATAGACAGATGAAGAAATAGAACTGATGCGGATGTGGGCTAAAGATGGAAGGAGGAGCCTGTAACCCCTCTGAACAGAACAATAATATTAGCTTTCAAGTGAACAGGATCCGGGAAGGAGGCATCTAGATGAAAATCAAGATGCGAGAGCAGTGTAGTGTTATGCCAGACAGGAACAGAAACAAAAAGGCAAACAGTTTTAAGCCATTAGGAGTAGAAGTGACCACAAGTGAGATAATGCATCCATTTTCACTGTTCAGAAAGAAAGAGGTTTCCCATGCAAGCCTTTTAGAAGAATAATTGATCGGTGGAATGATGCTGTCGTGTTTCAAAGACAAACAGCAGACTTTATGTGTGTTAGCCTGTCAGCTTCTTCATTTTTGGATATTAGGCCTACTCTTGAATGCTTTCTGCTTGTAGGTCTTAATGTTGGATTTTGAATCCAGCACTTTATGGGAGCTAGAGAAAGTTATTAACTGAAAAACAATAAGCACAAAGGATCAACACACTTTCAACAGTAGTGCATCAGATTTGCATATAAGTGAAGGTACTGAAGCAATTTCTTTAACTGAACTGATTTAGTAAATTATGTCTGCTGCATCAACGGTGTGCAACATCCAAAGCACAAAAACTTGAAATACTCCAAATCAGTCAATTTTGTGGTGGAAAAAGAGTCTCCTCGATTTGATGGAATTAATAAACAAATTGTGTGAAACTTTGTAATTAGTTTACATCTTTTTTTTCACAATACTAATTGGTGACTAAATAGTCAAACAAGATATGTTTTCTTCCTTACTGAAGATTTATATTTATGATTTATATTTTATCAGGTTTTGAAAGCATACTAATATCCATCGTTTAATGGTTGTGCAAAAAGAAAAAAATCTAAAAAACACATAAAATACTGATGGCTTTTCAAACAAATAAATGGTTGATAAAAGACAGCAAGTCAGGAATTCACTGAGATCAGAAACATCTGTAATGGGCCATCGTATTGTGGTCAGACGAATCAATGCCCCAAATTTCTTTCTTGGTTAAAAAATGTTAAAAAATGGATGTCGTGTGTTCTGGAAAAAGAATATATATAAAAAGAAAAAAGAAAAGAAAAACTCAGACTGTTATCACCAACAAGTGTGATGGTATGAGGAGATCCAGTAGTGCTTTTCGCAAAGGTCAGTTCCGCTTTTTTGACAGGAGGAATGATGTACCTAACACGTGTTTGCAGGAAGGTTATGTCATATTGTTTGCCTAAATCATCATTATCATCTTTTTTTAGTTAGTTAGTTAGTTTTGGAATGTGTTGCGAACATTTTTTTATCCAATTTAACAATTTGTGCAACAGATTCTAAAGCTTCATTATGATTTTGTGGAGCATTCTTGTATTTTGTTGGTTTTTTTTATTGTATGTTTGTATATGTTTCTTTATGTTTCTTCCTACTCCTTTTTTGGCACATGTAAATCAAGATAGCAAGTTTTAAAGAATGAAATTCTTTGTTTTGTTGTTATGTTTTCTTAAACTTCTCATGAAGTGTTTTTTTTTTTTTATTACATGTACAAAAATAAAATAAATCAAATCAAATAAAAAAAATATAGCTTTTTTTGCACTTACAGTAATCCATTCCTGGATGTACTTGCGATAATTGATTTCCTCTTGGTTGCCTGCTATGTGAATGAGACAGTAGCTGTCTTTACACTCTTTACACATGTGCCACATCCAAAAAAACCCTGATTGAATTGTACAGGTAATTGAAGGATTCATGCCAAGCTAAGTACATGCTGAAAATGCTGATAATTATTATTTGCACTTTTGTTCTTAGTTTTGAACTGATTAGCATTCCTTTGTTGATATCGATTGAATTTGTAAATACCTTCAGTACTTAAAGGAGCTTGAGGCTCCTTTTAAGAAATGAGACTCTCTAGCGCCACCCTTCGCCACGATGGCCGTCGGGGGTACTGCAGCCAACATCGAAGCCGGCACGGGAGAACGGGGAGAACGCGCATGCAGCGTCATGTGACGTCACATCCGCAGCCCAGCGCGGGAAATTCGGGACCGAATTGCAGCACATTTTGCAGCACACAGCCTGTTCAAGGCAAAGGACAGATACGCTAGAGGGCTCATTCTTTTGGGTTTGGAACGCTTTATCTGACATTATTACTAGAAAACTTAAAATGTATATGGATTTTTTTCATAAATCTTGCCACAATCCGGCCTCAAGCTCCTTTAATGTAATGCACAAACCTGCATTAAAAACAATGTGATTGCTTTGTCTGCTACTCTTGAATACTGTCGCTGTAAATAAAACACAGTGATTTATGCAGAATTCTCTTTGAGTCGTGTCCTGTTTCTCCTACACTCTATCCAGACAACACAGGGGGATATTTTGAGTTGTTAGAAAATGTCTAACACTGGAGTTCTCTTTGTTTACTTCATGCAATATCTAAAAGGTTAATTACAGCAACTCTGAACTCATTATCAAGGGAAATAATAATGCTGCTTCTCCACGTGCTTGCTTTGTAACAGTGTCACTATTTAGGGCTGAAAATTGTTAGATGGAAATAAAACTAAAGGGTGTTTTGTCTAGACTTGCATCAGACAGGTTTCATAAGAAGGAGAGGAGTGGCCTGACACCACCCACAACCCCACCAAGTAACAAAATAAGGAGTTAAGAATGTGTGATACTTTAATGTCATATCACAGGTTGATGTCATCATCATGAAGCAACATTGTAAACTTGACAGTCCTTTACAATGTAAGGGACTGTTTCTATGTGCCAGGTACAGTATGCCAAGTTTAGACTATCAAACTTGGTTATTCTGACTCAAGAGTACATACTCATGAGGAGAGAATGATGCTTTTTAGTCTTTCTGCTACTAAGCACTGTCATAGGTCATCTACTGGGCCCACACTTCTTTAAAAAGCATCTATCCATCCACACTCACTCGTTCCTATTCAGGGTCACAGGAGTCTGCTGGAGTCTATCCGAGTTTTCTTTTAGTGAAGAGCAGGGGTACACCCTGGACATTTCACCAGTCCCTTGCAAGGCCACTGAAGGCTCACTGAAAACATCAGAGGTGATTCTCTAACAGGATATAACTCTATCAATGAAGTTCAAACTTGAAGTTAAAACAGTTACAACCTTCCTTCTTAAAACTGCATTCTACTGTACAACAACAGCAGCAATTTAAGGCTTGTTAATGTTAAATGCACCATCTCAAATCCACAGATAAGTAAGAATTTTGAAAACCCCTTGGTATACTTCATTATGCTTAAGAGAAACATTGTCAGTCAGCAACTGGTGTAGCTAGGACAGTGGTTCTCAAATGGGGGTACGTGAACCACTGGGGGTACGTGAAGGCACTACAGGGGGTACGTGAGATTTTAAAATATACATATATTTAAAAAGTAGCATCCATGGAAAAATCCTTTAAAAATAAAAATTTCATAAATAATTGAGGAAAATATAAGTCTAAATTCATAAAATTTATTTTATCTTCAGGAGTAGGCTTATTATCCTAAAACCCCAGAGTATCCCCCACATCAGGATGGTTCCACCTAACCTGTCAAATGCCACCTGGCTTCACCTGTCAATCACTTGGACCAACGATGGAGTCATGGTTGAAGTGTAGCAGCAATATCTTTATGTTTAATAAATCAGTTACTGATAGCACAGTGCTCTGTTTTAGGTTTTTCTTTTTTACAACCAAAAGTGCTTTGCGCTGGTTAGGGGGTACTTGGCTGAAAAAATATTTCACAGGGGGTACATCACTGAAAAAAGGTTGAGGACCACTGAGCTAGGACATAGTCATGCATTAATCCAGAGGCTTCTTCCCCATATCCTCCAAATTCCCTCAGAGACAGGTTTGAGGCACAATCAGGCAGTACTATTTTTATTTATTTACTTTAAGTTTTGTAATTACTCACTTATAATGTGAAACTACAATGTTACTCTGTGCAGTGAGATCAGATTTTCAGACCAGACCATTTCAGGACTACATAAAGTTCACATGTAAAAACAGCTCATTCAGGTAGCGTAGGCACTTTGAAAAATAGATCAAGGCAATATCCTTTGAGGAAACAAAGTAGTAGAATGTTTGAAAAGCCCCACTGTTGATTTTTTCTACCTTTTTTTTTAATGACATGTTCTCAAAGATTACTTTGAAATACTGGCAAAGTGTCTAATCGAGACCCACTCTCACCTGTGCACGCTGAACAGCTAATAGGAACGGACCTTGCACTGACCGACCTACACTGGGCTGTGTTGTTCAGCAAACAGCTGCTGAAGCAGGACTCAGTGAGTGCAACCTACAGTATGAGGCAAGCCACGATGCACAGCACAGTTTCTGGACCTCAAATCAAAGACACACGCTGCACTATTGTAAATGATATTTTCCTTCTTTCCTGTGAGTCCATAAGAGGGTGCTGTGACTACATGGTTTACATAGCAACTTCACTTTTATTTTTTTAAAGAACGTTACTCAACAAGCTTTCTTTTAGTGTTTTTGTCAGCTTTCAAGCCAAAGATAGCATTCTTCAAAATTAGAAAACAAAAGAGTTGATGGTGTAACTGAGTTTGATCTAGGGTAGTTTTCCCTGATGAATATACTTTTCACTTGACATCAGATTAAAGTAGAAGATAGAAGCAAATAGACTGTGATGTCGACTTAAGACCATTTAATAGATGGTGAGTATGCCATAATGTCATTGTTAATGTTCCAATGGGTTCATTGTAAAAGGCAGGAAAAAAATGACAAAACCTTTTAAAGTGCTATTTGTCTTCATTAAAATTCATTATGATCACAGATCAGATTCCTGTTCATTTTTAGAGTGTGAGTTGTTATTTTTTTAGGACAAAATTATAAAGAATTTCATGTCCCACTCTCTGTTACTTATTTCTAAAGTTAAAATCCCAGATTTTTAAAGCCATGGTTCTTCAGCTAAACTCAATCCATGCCACTGAGAAACAAGCCCCACTCAGTCTGACGGAGGGTATGATTGACAGCTCTGTTTGCCTGCCTTCTTTCTTCATCCTGTCGTCCACACACGTCCAACTTGTCCCTCGCTTCTAGAAGCCCAGGCTCTTTGATCACTCTGCATGTTTATACCGCACTGCAGAACTCCTGAAGAAGAGAAGAGCAGAGAAAGAGATGGAAAATGGGAGACATAAAGAAAATATTCCTTCTCTTTGTTTTTCGCTCTGCAGGCATCTTGCCTTGTGGGAGTTATGTTCTTTGATAGGACTTTGAGAGCTTTACATTGGTATGTGTGTAAATGAATATGTGTGGGTGTGCTGCTGACCTCTAAAAGTCCTCCAGTGGCCCGAGACACGATGCTGTACCACGTCCCCATCAAATCCGAATGAATGTGAGGACAAAAGCACAGAGAAGAAAGAAAGAGAGAAAGCAAAGAAGATCACATAAAAGAACTTAAAGGCAACTGGGAGGGAAAACATGTAATATGTAAAAGAAAGAGGTCATTAGAGCTCTTGAAGAATGCAAGTGAGACTCAGTGAAAGAGGAACTGATGAAGACAAATGAAAAAAGAGGTTCGGGGAAAAGAGAGGAAGAGAAGTGATAAAAGTGGAGATGTTCAAAGGGGTAACAAGGAGACGAGTCATTCATCTGTCAAGGTGACAAGAAGTTCAGCTGCCAGTTCCTTTCACTGAACATGACGCCACTGATTTATTGACTTTGTGTCCTCTTGAGTTCAAATTGCGGTTAACTGCAGAGTCTGGAGTGTAAATCTAAAGGATTGTGTTCGGTGGACTAAAACATCACGTCAAATTCCTCTATTTGTCCAGCGCTACAGCAGGACAGGTTCATGTGCTGACTCCATATGTATAGATGACTTGCAATGACACAATAAGCCTTTCTTCTTTTTTTTAACTCAATATTATAAGTAAACTTTACACTTGTTGATTCAAAGACAAGATTAAAAAAAAAATTAAAAAAGACCCGAAAGTGGAGTGCAATAGGCCCTATAGCACTGCCAAATCAGCACAATCACACAACAACTATGGTGATCTGTTTAGCCATCTGTCAAATCCTGAGCCGTAAGAGACAGAAATAGAGAGAATGTGGGAGGAACATCATCTTGTCCTGTGTGTAGGCAAAGTGATAAATAATGGATGATAGCAAGCCTGTGTGAGCAATTTCATGCTTACACCCTTGTTTACATTTAGCCATGTAGCATAGACTGATAAGTCAAAGATTATGAAACCCTGCTAGTTCATGCTCCACCCAAACAGCTTGTAAACACCTCTGCCATGAGCCTTGCTGTTAGAGATGTCACCACAATCAACAATTTATGACCTGGTTCCAAAAGTCCCTTACACCGATGTGTTGACGAGATAAGAGACCTTCACTGTCGCTATTACAAGATGATCAGAGCATTAACCCGATCTCTTACTAGAATCTATCTGTTCTGCACATCATGATCCAGAGAGAGAAAATTACTTCATAGCTGATTGTTAATTCTATTAAACATTATTCTTACCAGCATCACCGGTATGTTGTTTGGTTTTTTGGTTTCTTTTGTATTCTGTGTTAACCACATTATACAGTATAAATCTAATTTATTTGTGGTTAGTTGGTCAGATAGAGCCTCTCAGATTTTAGAATTGCTTTAAATGAACTGCAGCCTTTTATAACATGAACCTGCAGCTCCATAGGACTCTAGGGGGAAGTCCTTCTTCCAATACGGAACGCAGTTTATTCTGTATTTCTGTAGTTCTCATGATGCACGCCTGTCACACTCGCACACACATGAACAACAAATTAATAATAATGAACAAAATAAAGGACAGGATATATTAAAGACAGCAACATGTGTTGGTACGCTCTGTTATTTATTGATGTCATGTAACTTCATTCGTTTTAGTAAATTCAACTAAGGTGAAACAAATATATTAATTAAATATATTATTTCCCACTACATGCAAAGTGAGATATTTCAAGCCTTTATTTGTTATAATTTTGATGATTATGGCTCACAATTTATGAAAACCCAAAATAAAAAAAATTAAAAAAATTAGAATATTTTATGAAATCAATAAACAATTAAATCATCAAAATGATAACAGATAAAGGCTTAATATATCTTGTTTTGCATGTAATGAGACTATGTAATATATTAGTTTCACCTTTTAAGTTGAATTATTGAAATAAATTAACTTTTACACCATATTCAAATTTTCCAACCTTCACCTGTAGCTATATTTATATTTACTTGCATGTACATCTTGGCTGATGTGAACATACATAGCATTTCAGTTGCTATATGGTTGGCTGTCTGTACAGTCATGCAAGTTCAATGCTATTAAAGCACTTTAAACTTTATATCAAATCATTTTGTTCTTTCATATAAAATAAATACATATGCATTTTAGAAGTTTTGGGGATGTTCCCTTTTCTTGGCGCCTGCGCTGCTGAAATCGGGGCGTCCCTTATTTCTATTTCTGAAAAGTGGCAACCCTATTCTTACCATGATGGGACACTTACATGATCAGAGGTCTTCCCCCTCATTGGTGCTGCACTAATCTGAGCTCACAGTTAAAATGTACAGAAGTTGCATCAGTGTGGTGTTTGGGGGTGGTGCAGACTGCCTTCAAATATAGACTAAGCATGGGAATGGAGGTCATGTGCAGGAATACCGAGTAAGGCAAGTACTTGATTATAGCTGACATATAAGGAGGTTTACAATTTAACGGGTGGAAGTTGTACATTTTCATCATGGTTTTCATCAATGTAAACTGGTTCAAAACTAAGATTCATTTTTAGTTTTCAGAGCTATAGTTTTTTTCTTCCCATTAATTTAATGTTTTTAAAGGGAAACAGAGGCATTGTGAGACTTACTTGTGACTATGTGGAAGCAGATACTATACGGATTAGTGTAAATTCAAAGCATTTTTCATATTTAATATCATTAAGTAGAAAATATTATTTGGCCCAGACGTTCTTCTTCTAAACTATTCTGGAGGGGGGAAAAAAAGCTTTGCTGCCGAGTTTTTCTCCAATAAGACCAATGCAGACAGCTTACAAGTTCATATTAAAATATTGAAAAAAAGTCAAACTACAATACTCCTGGAAAATGTACATCCTGAGCAGCACAGGAGCAGAGCTCAGGGACATTAGCAGTTAACATTGTGCTCTGGACTAAGATACTGTATGAAATACTCCATTAGGCAGTACATGACAGAGTAAAAATCGAAAATTCCACTTGTTCTTGTTTAAACTTCAGTTCCTTCTATTTCCAGCTTAACAAATGTCATATTTCTCCTCTTGATTTTATATTTCTATTACCAACACTGCATGTTCTTTTTTCTTCTCTTCAGTATGATGATGAGTCATTGTAAGTGTGGCCCTAAAGCTGAGAGATCTAATTGCAGTATCTTCTCTGTTTAGATACATTAAGATCAACCCTCACTCGCTTTCTCAGTTAAACAGATTGCACATCCTTATACTATTTTTAACTGTGAAAAGGATGCCATAATCACTGTCATTGTGGGATTCCAGCAAGTCTAATTTAAGATCAAGGCAATCTAACTGTTGTTTAACAAATACAATATGAGTCAAACAAAAAAAAACAGACTCCATGTCATTACTATCTAAATAGCAAATACAACTCGGGGAACAAATATATATCAAAATGAGGATGTATCATACATTGTCAAGGAAAGCTATGTGAGCCCACTGGAAATAACAGTTTCTCTGCATTAATGTGACAAAAACTCTCATTTGTGATATAAAATGAAAAAATAATACTCTAATATATGCAGAAAGATGAGGAATAAGCAATCAATACACAATTGGAAAATAACAAAAAAAACAATGTAACATAAGGAAGTAAAAGCAAATGAATAAAACATATGTAACCCTATGGTAAAATCCCATGAACGGAATAATTGTTTATTTAAAGGAGCTTGAGGCCGGATTGTGGCAAGATTTATGAAAAAAATCCGTATACATTTTAAGTTTTTTAGTAATAATGTCAGATGAAGCGTTCCAAACACAAAAGAAGGAGCCCTCTTGTGTATCTCTCCTTTGCCTTGAACAGGCTGTGTGCTGCAAAATGTGCTGCAATTCAGTCCCGAATTTCCCGCGCTGGGCTGCGCATGTGACGTCACATGACGCTGCATGTGCGTTCTCCCCGTTCTCCCGTGCCGGCTTCACTGTTGGCTGCAGTACCCCCAACGGCCGTCGTGGTGAAGGGTGGCGCTAGAGAGTCTCATTTCTTAAAAGGAGCCTCAAGCTCCTTTAAATGTAATTTGTTTATTTTGGTGTCTGTTAAAGATGACTGTTAAAACAAAGGAAAGTATATGTGTAAATGTAAAAATATAAATAAGTTTAAGTTTAATTTACCTGTGGGGATCCAATCAGCAAGCAGGGGGGCGGAGCCAGGAGGAGGTGTCAGAGTGACGCCGAGAAGACGGAGAGAGACGGGAGCAGAGCGGCGAAGCGGCCGGGAGGAAAACCGAGTTGGGGAAAAGAAAGACGGAAAGACTGTGGTTAGAAGACACGTTGGTTGGAGTGGAAAAAGAGGTGAACGGACAGTGAGCCTGCGCCCTCCAATGCAGCATTGAACCTACGTCTAAAGAGGACTCTGGGAAAGTGTCCCAGCAAAGTGCGGTTGGAAGTTGGTGCAGCCCGCGCCAATTACGGGACGGCCATCACCGTGAGCAGCGGACAGCCACTCCACGAGGTGAAACCGTCGCCCAGCTGTACAAGTCAACCCGTCTGACGGGCCCTGGGTGAGTGTTGGTCGCATACACCACCGGGGACCAAGGACCTGTCTACGGCCGGCAGTGCCGCAGCACGCGGAGCCACACGTGGTGCCGGGACGACGCCATTTCAGGTTGTGGGTTTTTTTTCCTTCGGTGCTAAGACGCACCCGCCATTTTGTGCTTTGGTGCAAGGCGCACCGCCATCTTAAGCTTGGGTGCTAAGGCGCACCACCATTTTGAGATCCTGACTTCCAGCTCAAGTAAGGATTGAAACAGGCCTGCAACGTTGCGCATTTGGGTACCCAATACTGGTGACTGTGTTTTTTTTGTATTAAAGGTATTGTGACATGAAAAACACATTTTTCTTGATTTTTTGTGTTTTGTTGGGTGTCTTGACATCAATTACACCCAAAAAACAACGAACTTTTAACATTCAGTGTATTGTGTGCTTTCTGGGATTTTCCGCATAACTGTGCAAAAACGGCGCACCTGGTTTGCTGGCGGATCGTTACGTAACGATCCGCTAAATCACCGCCCCCTCCACCCAGCTCCCTGCCTCCTCTCCTCTCCAGCGCACCATAAAGGCTGATTTATGGTTCCGCGTTACACCGACGCAGAGCCTACGGCGTAGGGTTACGCGGCGACGCGCACCGTACGCTGAACCCTACGGCGTAGGCCTGCGTCGATTTAACGCAGAACCATAAATCAGGAGCTGTTTAGAGCCTCTTCTGTTCTAATCACTGGAGGAAAACTGCTAAGAAGACCCGCGGCCACTGACTGGACTTAAGATAAGGAGACACTGCTGCTTGCATGCCTTTATTTTTATGATTGTTTGCTGTGGACTGTCTGCTTCGCCCTGCTGCTTTTCCGTGCATGCTTCGCCTGTCGCTCCCGGCTTAACTCTCCGACGCCGCTGTGAGCGTATTGCTCGCGGGGAGCTGCGGTCCCGGTCCTCTGGTCCCGGTTGGACTTCATCCCCGGGCTGTAGTCGCCCTGTCTGGGCTGTGTATGTGGGTGTTTGTGGTCGGTGTGCGCGCGTGTGTGTGAAGACGCCGGCAGAAGTGTGTAGCGGTTGGTTGGAGGAGGTTTGGAGGAGGATCGGAGCAATGATTGACAGGAAAGGGGAAAAAGGACCCGTTTTTCACGGCGCAAAAAAACACTGTAATAAAAAGCCAGGAATGGAGTACTAGAGTGAAGTTTTTCTTGTTACACTCTTTTAGACACATTTGAGGGATGTTGGCCAAGACTTTTAATAGTGTTAAAAGCATGTTAAAAATGATGTCACAATACCTTTAAGGGTTTATTTATCAAAGCTAGAGTGCCGGCTTTAGGTTGATACAATTTAGTGAGCCATTAGGGTGCCCACAGGGTTGAAGTGCACTGAACCCGTGGTTTATTTCTGTTTTTGTGTGTGATATACGAACATATTATTGGTTGGGTTTGTTTTATTTATTTAATTGTGTAATAAATGTGTGAAAACGGAAGCATCTGATAGCGTTTATCAACATCCATATCACCTATTATTTTAGGTATCAAAAAAGTGTGTGTTTAAAGAGGTTAGTGAACCTGGGGAGCGCCTTTAGAACTGAGGTCGGTTAAAGGGGCGCTACACATAATTATCAAAAAAATATGACATGAAAAGTAAAATTTAGTGAACAATAGCAAAATAATAAAATGAAAGAAAATAGTTTGCGTGAAAAGTTAGAAATTAAAACAAAAGCAAAAAAAACCCTCTCTAGCAATATTAAAATGCATATGTCGCTTTTAGTTTATGCCGAACTTGGTTAATTTAATATATAAGCAGACAAAGGGAATGAAAAAAGTATGTTGGATGAGAGTTGCACAATGTTCTGGAGGAATATTTGACCATTTGTCTTACAAAACTATTTCAGCTCAGATATATTTGTAGGATATGTGTTGTGAATGGTTCTCTGAAGGGGCCTTCACAACATTCTCTAAGGGACCCTGCCTCTAAAAAGCTTTTTTTCTTTTTCTAAAGGCATTCTGTGGTGGATGTACTTTAGTGTTTTGGGCCAATGTTCTGCTGCACTGCCAAGATGCTCTCTGGCAAACATCAGCAGCAGAGAAGTGCTTACATGAAGATCAGATCCCACTTCATGGGAACAGAAGATCAGAATCCGTTCTGTAGATTCCAGAGGGTCTGCATAAGTAAGACACTGCACTGGTGAGATGTGTGTGTCCGTGTGTATTTATGCATGCACAAGGATGTGCAATAAATGAGTAAGGCTTATACATCCAATCACTTTCAAATAGACATACAAAATGTCCCAAGTCTTTGTGTAGCATTTTGCAAATGAAGCAAACTCCCTCTTTGAAAAACTCTGCATATCAAAGAAGCCTCACCAGGAGTTGGCGTCTTCATCTAATTCTATGCCCTCGTCATCCTTCTTTACTTTACCTCCAGGGTATTTTCCAATAAAATTCAAAGAAAAAGTATTTTAGAGGAGAATATCCATCTTTTTTTTGCAGATTAGTAAACTTGATTAAAGATGATGAGAAACGTGTGTATAAGTGCGAGGAAGACGATGTCTGCTGTGGTCCTTTGTGGACAGCTGATGCAGAGTTAATTTGATAATGACAAGCATGAGGCAATTTGTTTCATGGGGAGCGGTGCCATTTAGCCCATTTGTGGGGTTAAAATGTCCAGAATAAAGCAACATCAGCATACTTCACTATCAGCATTTTCTACTCCCAGCCCATTACACACATCACCACAGATTATAACATGTATTATTACACTGATTACAGCACTTGCAGTTGCTTTGAATGTTGGCCATATCAGCTACTTTTTCATTTTCACCTGTTTGCCAGTTTTTACTCATCAAACCATGCCTTTTCTGATGGATATGAATATCAAAAACTCTTCAGCATTTTTTTATTGACGGCTGTGAGAATAAATTACTAGTTTTGGTAGTGTGGTGGCAAAAATTGTTGTTCAAAAAGAATGTCAGGACACCTCAGCTGTCTTTCGAAGATTTAATGAAAAGAGGACAAACATTCAATTGAACGGAGCCACACAGTCCAACCGGTCACACAAACCATCAGTCCTGAGTGAGCTGAAGAAGATTAGCGACAGGTTATTTTATAGTTGAGAGCAGGAAAAGACAAAACATCACCCATCACCCTGGCAACCGTGCCATGATCTGTGTCAAAGGAACATGACCTTGGCATAGGAATGAAAAACAGGCAACAGACAGTGTTATACCAAAATTTTCCATTACATTCCACCCCTTTTAGCATTGTATGCTAAACCATAATAAAATAGGAAATTTTGCACTGACCTACCCCGCGACCAATATGCTCTGTCGCGCACCAGCCAAACGCTAGCACACCCCTTCTCCAACGCGGGAGTTACAGAAACCCCAACAGAGGATCTAAGTCACGGGTACAGAAGAGCCAAAACCTCTCCCTTCAATAGACAAAGGGGAGAGTCAAAAGACTCAATCTGTCTAGCTACCCTATCATAGATAAGGAAGGAAAAAAACCCCCGTAGGGGAAAAACCCATCATGGAATATAAACTAATCTACTTCAAACAATACCAAAACAAATCACATTCAGCACAATAGTCCATGAAGGGAAAAGGAGAAGAGAAAAAAATCAAAGGCACTGTGTGACTATGCAGTTCAAGGATAAAATGAGATAACATGTAAAATAATAATAATAATAATAATAATAATAATAAAAAATGACAAAATTCTCCACATGTCCTGGCAAAACCCTCCATGTTTTAACCCACCGTACCACGGGGCTAATGCTTGATTCCCTCACAACCTGTCAACAGGACATAACAGCTCATAATCAGTTCAAAACAGCATAAATGAAAAAAAACATCATCAACCTGAGGAAGGATTAATGCAGAATATAAATTAAAGTAGCTCTGGATCCTCCATGGAAGGAGGAACCCACTCATCATTGTGGTCCATCTCCTGGGCAAACCGTCCAGGTGCGGTGGGAATGGCAGAAGCTACTAGTTTCTTCACCCATGGCACAATAAAATACAGAAAAACACACAAACCCAAAAGAATAGTCAGTTCAGGGGCAGAGAGGTTGAACAGCGCAGTTTCCCACCCTGAAATGGAAAACCAGGACCTCCTCTGCAAATGCAACAATTCATTCAGGTGTCCAACAACATGTGTCACATCGATCTCGTTGGTCAGCTGCCTCGTCACAGTGGTCATGGTACGGAACCATATGTTGTCCTGTAGCTGCAACGCCGTGTTGGTCGTGTTGTTCGTGTAAACAGCAGCCCTTCTCACCAGCCAATGAGGGGCAAGTGCCGCCTCAGAATCGTGGTCTGGGGGAGGTGAGATTGTCGTGCATTTGGTCTGTGACGTGTGATCGTGCAGGCTCTCCAACAGCAGCAGAAGCAACCTCACCCCTAAGGAGACGACCAGCAGGACGCTGGTCGCCACCCTTAGGCCGCATTCGAACTGCCTAAGGGGATGGTACGGCCGTGGCCTCTCGATCAGGTGCATGGCGTGCGCGTGGATCAGGAACCCGTCGGCAGTGGCTGGCGTGGATCCACGTGGTACGTCTCTCTGCAACCTCGACTGCTGTCTCCGTCACCAGAAGCACTTGGAACGGTCTGTTCCACCTCCGAGCTTTCCAGTGTTTACGTCTGAAGTCTTTGACCACGATGTAGTCTCCACTCCGAGGTCATGGAGTTTCGTCTCTGCCGGCCTGGGGAGGGCCGCCTTAACCTGCTTGTTGATATCAGACAAAACAGACGACAAGGTTGCACAATATCGTAACATTTCGTCTTCACAAAGGCCCGTTTCTTGCTGCTGCCTCTTAAACGGGCCCAATCCCTGTTTAAAGGTCTCTTGAAACAGGATTTCAAAGGGGCTCAGGCCATTTTTGCTTCTCTGGCGCGCCACATTAGCACCACATTAGGCTGGGTGGTAGGCGCAATGTTGTCGTATATCTACGCCCATGTACTCACCGACCTGTTTCAGTGCCGCGCTCACAAACGGAGCGCCATTGTCTGAACTGATTTTTCGCCAGAATCCTCCGGGAATCCCTGGGAATTATCAGGTGCATCAAAGCCTTGGTCACTGCGGCGGAGTCCTGTCTTGTTGTGGGAAAAGCATCCCCCACCCCTTGACACATGAAACCGTGTGTCAATTAAGCAAAGTGAGGGAAGAAATTCTTGGGGAGACATGGCCGGCCGTCGGGCCCCATTCACACCCTGTTAATTACCCTGCAGTCCGCATCCTCCCAGGACCATATTTCAGTGTGCAAAGCCCTTAGTTACAATTCACCAATCTCAACCGAGGTCACAGCCGAGGACGGAAGTAGCAGGGAGACAGATCGTACTTTGAGAGACAAGGGTTGTTTGGACGCAGTATCTTTTGCAGCTGCGTCAGCTTGAACATTTCATTGAGAGACAAAATCAGATTGTTAGTGTGATCACCACATTTACACACAGCAATTTGTGTAGGCAGGAACATTGTATCCACGTGATGCGCTATGGGTCTACCTGTGGAAAAATAAAAAAAACGCATCGGGGACAAAAGCCCCAAAAGCAAAACCTGCAATGTTAACTCACGTAGCAGGAGCCCTGGAAGCAGAACCAACAACAAAAAAGATCAACAAACATCAAAGTCAGCATTGTCAATTGCAACATCACTCAAATTCAGGTCTTGGGGAACAAATGGATGTTAGCGTTGCGAGTGGTTCTCCATCATCCGCTGTTGGCAAAAGGGTAAGGGTTAAGAACTTGCTGTAGCACTTGAAGTCATGTAACCCCCCTTTCCGTCCGCAGTCTGGACGAAAAGTCGTGAACAGTCAGGCAGTCCAGGTAGTGGAGGCGTCTGTAACGTCAGTTTCAGGTCAGTGAAGGCGTCGTCAGCCTCGTCAGTCTAGGTACCAGGGTCTGATGCTTTTAGGCCTTCTCCATGGGCAATTGCTGCCAATGGTGCCTCAATTTCTGCATAATGCGAGACCCACTGTCGACAATACCTGGTGGAGCCCAGAATTTACATCATTTGTTTCTTAATGATCAGTTCTGGCGTCTCTCCTTCTGAATGGCCGTAATTCTGCCAGGTGAGAGGGATCTGCCCTCCCCCGAAATGACATGACCCAGAAACGCAACCCTTGTGGCAACAAACTGCAGTTCGGACAGGCCGGCTTGATGCCCCTGTTCAGCCAAAATGGGTCAACAGGTCCAGAGAAGCTTTAACGCATTCGTCTCAGGACTCACTCGCAACCAAGATAACAACAACATACTGCAATAAGCACTTCCAAACTGCCCCTCAGAGCCAATGACAGTAGGCTCATGAACACTATATGGGTCAACGACATGGCATGCATATTTTGGTGTCCGGGTGCATTATTTCCCTTTAAAATGATTTTAATCAATTTATGACATATATCACTTTATTCTATAAAACCTATTTAGTTTGAATACCTTTCAGGTACATTCAGATAATATATGTTACTTTACATTTTGGCATCTCAAACCCCCAAAATGTCAAACGGTACAACCAATGTAAAACTAGGAAAATGTGATTTTATCATAAAACTCCCTATTCTATTTAAAAATGATATGTATGAACTTGACAGCCAAGGTAGCCAATACAGGTGTCCAAGTAGAAGCCCGTCTAATTTAAAATTAGCTGTAAAAGTCAGGTGGCACAACTGATGTCAGGTGGTGCGACCACATAAAACATTCATTTAAACCAATAAATAATAGGTTAAAGTGAACGAATGGTTGACAACTATGATGTGAATAGATATTGTATTAAATGCATTCATTTGTATATTTGTATAATTATTATTCCGTCTTTAAATGTAAAATTGGACGCTAAAGATACTAAATACCTGGCCACTGGAATGCAATAATCTTAAAATATTGTAGATACAACAGAGTTCTTTTAAAAATACCTTCTGCGGAAGCCTTATTTGTCATTGACCCATATCCAAAAAAACACAGGGCACTCATTTTACGGGACGAAACCCACTCCTGACGATCAATCAACAGTATGTGACTTCATGACAGACAAAATAAAGGAAAATGATTGATATGTAACATGCTTTTCACAATCATACACAGCTCAACGGCAAGAATCCCATTTCCATACAACAAAAACCAGGGTCGTTGCCCTATAGATGTAGGTTTAAAAACACTAAAATACCTTTGTTTGAAGCTTTCACATACATGTACGTGTACACTACATTTCAAATGTTTGGAAAATGGCCAAAAATATCTTTATTTTAAGTATTTTAAAAATGGGCTACTCAAAGGCCTTATACGTCCTTGACCCACAATCCGGTTCAAATACAGTATCACAAAAGTAACCTGCAACCATTCGAACAGTAAATCAACCCAATTCTGACAATTCCACATCATCAATTCCCCACACAGGGAAAAGAACGAGTAAAAAACTATTTTACTTGTATCCATTTAACAAAAAAAAAAAATGTCAACAGAAAGGAAAACGAGACAACATCTCTCTCCCATCCACGCAGCCTCACGTGAACGCTCCCTGCGTGAACGCGCAGTCAGACAAGCGACACGGAGCTTACACACCCACACACACCCACGCGTTTACACACGCACACACAGAGCGCAGGCGCATCAGCAGTTAATGCTGAATTTCACATACATGAGGGGGTTCACAATCTCAACATCTCTGTTTATGTTTTTCAGGCTCATGTCAACATAGTAAAGTATCAACATAGTATCTTCATGAAGCCACGCCATCAACATCCAAGTTGATCTGGCAATTTAAATCCCTAGCTAAAAAAAAAGGGGGGGGTCCCAGACCCCCGAAGGTCCCTGACCTTCAAACCAACCCCCTCAGTGGGACCCAAACCCACTTTAATGCATTTATAGGAATCCCCAATTCAATAAACAGTTTCAGTCATGAACACTAGACAAAAAATATTGGACAGGACAACCATTAGCCAAAACAGGCAAACAAAAGTTCCCATTCCCCTAGATCCATCGAGAGGAGTGACTCTTACGTCAGCTACCCCTCCTCCCTGCTGGTCACCGGTTCTCCCAGACTCCTGCTGGTCACCAGGTCTCTTGACCCCCGGTCGAGCCGACCCCACACGAGTGAACGTATAACATATTACCATCAAAACAAACGTGTAACAGTTTACCATCAAAACAACAGTGTAACATTTTACCATCAAAACAAACATGTAACATTTTACCATCAAAACAACAGTGTAACATTTTACCATCAAACAACAGCAAACAAAATTTTAGCATCAAAACAACAGCAAACAAAATTTTAGCATCAAAACAACAGCAAACAAAATTTTACCATCAAAACAACAGCAAACAAAATTTTACCATCAAAACAACAGCAAACAAAATTTTACCATCAAAACAACAGCAAACAAAATTTTACCATCAAAACAACAGCAAACAAAATTTTACTGTTAGGATGGACTGGAATGCCGAGCAAAAAATAAATAAAACTAAAACGTTCTACCGGAACCTGACAGAAAATAGTGTGTGAATTCCGGTCGAATCCATTTCACTTCTAGTCCATTTATATCACCTCATCTTATTTGTACCTCATTTTTAATTAACCGGGAATGAGGCGTACCAGTCTGGCATGTGATGCAAGAGTTTTCCTGCTGCAGAATAAACAAAAAGTCCCCTGCAACAATGTTCTAACAGCCGAAAGTATTATAATGAAGCCTTTAACTCACTAACAGTTCGGCATGAGTAAAATTACCGATACTTATTTAATTTTACAATTGTTTTCACGTAACTTGAAGTTCTTTATTCATTAATAACCACGTCTGAGAAGATACTAATCACGGGCAAGCAGCTACAACAGCATTGGGGTGCGTACCCACACGTCATGAATAACCTCACCTGACACAATACTCAATTCCAACGTCTATTAATAAATTACGTTGTAATCTTAAATCATAATCTAATCTTAAACAGACAAGTGCTGATTTCCCTTCCCTTCGGACATTAAACATAAAATCCAGACCTATTAAATGAAAAACAAGGTTCTTGTGTGTATGTGTATTTAGTATTCAGGTGCTCACGTGTTCTGCAGACTTCACAGCCGGCCTCTGCGTGTCCACCGGACACCTCACCGGCTCTCCTCGCCACCCCTAGACAGTCCGGCCCCCCTTTTCGCGCTCACTGTGTTCTGCCCCCCCGTTGCCTCTTTCAGCCTTTTGCAGCAATAGTCTCACAATTTTCCTGGCGAAACGCAGGCTTTCTGCCAGTCAAAAATGTCCTTGAGACAGCCAGTCTTCCCAGCACTTTTCCTCATCTCTCCGATGGTTGAAACGGGTGAGGGAGGGAGGGGTGCTCCCACGGGTGGGGTTGGGGGCAGTGGGGGGCAAACGGACGCAGCTGGTTGAAGTCCAGGCGCTGGTGAGCTCTGCCTGAGGTCCCGGCGCTAGTTGGGGGGGCGGGTGGGGCGGGGGGCGCAGAGTCCAGACCGGGTCCAGCTTCACACACTGGGGCACAGTCTGTTTGGGTGTCTGCCTCACTCAGCAACATTCCAATCTATCTAAATTTGTTTTTCATTTTTCTTTTTAGCGAGTGATAACTGGTCTAACCTGCAAAGCCTCCAGCTGTTTAACGCTCAGGCTTCCTGTTTCTTGTGTTTTCTTTATTTTGGGAATTTAAGTTGTCTGACCCACAGCTCCGACAAAGGTTGTGGGTTCTATTCTTTTCCATAATTAACTATCATATATCTCACATTTAGTGCTCAAAAATCTGGTCCTTCGGAAAAATTACTCCCAGAAGGCTTATTGAAAAACTGGCCTCCACAACTGATTATTTGATCCTCTCAGACGTGTTGCGAGTCTAAATTTTCAGAAGGAGAGAGGAAAAAAAAAAAAAAAAAAAAAACACAAAAAAAAAAACACAATGGCTAACCAAGGTCTTCCGCTTATCAGGGTTTGTGACGTCACAACAGCCGGAAACACTCGCGCAGCTCTTTCACAGAGAAAGTTGGATTAAAAATATATTAGAAAAAGTCACGGTTCAGATTTGACTGGAGTCCTGCATCTTTTAAATCCTACCAGGTATACTTCGGATTACCCACTTAACTCAAACCGGATTCTAGACGCAGAAGCCCACGACATAATCAACAGGAAAACATTCCAACTCCAATTATTTCTCAAAATTATTTGTTATCCTCCAGACAGTCAAGATTGTTAGCCAGACATTAACAGACAGCTCAGAGCACAAACACAAATCCTCCGACTCCTCCTAGGATTGAATGAGGCATCCCAGGCCGCCCCCAGACCCCGTCTGGCACACTCGGATTCCCCGAATCCAGAGCCCTCAAGTTCCCGACTTGAAGTAGTCTCCACTCTCAAACCACGGCTACAAAAGCACTCGTGATCCGTCACGTCTGGCGACCTACAGCTGATGTCGCACCGAAGAGCGGGTCTTTTCCTCTCGCAAACTAAATGGGGTCCCAGTAAAAAACAGCCCAGGTACTCAGACCCTGGCTTAAACAGCCCAGGGGCTTTTCCTCTCGCAAACTGAATAGGGTCCCAATAACAAACAGCCCAGGTACTCAGACCCCAGCTGGACCAGCACAGGGGCTTTTCCTCTCGCAAACTGAATGGGGTCCCAGTAATAAACAGCCCAGGTACTCAGACCCTGGCTTAAACAGCCCAGGGGCTTTTCCTCTCGCAAACTGAATGGGGTCCCAGTACAGCCCACGTACTCAGACCCTGGCTGGGCCAGCCCTCCCCGGTACCAAATACTTGGACTACTGGCAACATCAGCTGAATAGGCAGAGAGGAGACGTTAGCGCGCAACTTATTTCGGCCGTTTTCTTTCCAAAACTCACCCAAAAGAACAGCGAGGCGTTTCTGAAGCCACCGGGTTCGTTCGACCCCAGTCGGTGCGGGGACCTTCCCAACCCCCCTCCGGACGAGAGGCCCTCTCCTCGACCTTCACTTGATGGGGGAGTACGAGGTTGTTGCATGCTTAAAACACCTTCGATTCCGGAGGAGAGAAGGAAAAAATCCGGCACAGATGAGGTCCCTTCGTGGTCGCCAAATTGTGGTGGCAAAAATTGTTGTTCAAAAAGAATGTCAGGACACCTCAGCTGTCTTTCGAAGATTTAATGAAAAGAGGACAAACATTCAATTGAACGGAGCCACACAGTCCAACCGGTCACACAAACCATCAGTCCTGAGTGAGCTGAAGAAGATTAGCGACAGGTTATTTTATAGTTGAGAGCAGGAAAAGACAAAACATCACCCATCACCCTGGCAACCGTGCCATGATCTGTGTCAAAGGAACATGACCTTGGCATAGGAATGAAAAACAGGCAACAGACAGTGTTATACCAAAATTTTCCATTACAGTAGTTGTGAGCTGTGCTCTGCTTGGATTCACAGCAGGTACAAGGGATGGAAATACTCATGAAACAAATGTTCTTTTCTGCAGCATGCGCACACTTCTCTGTGATGCTCAAAACAGCCATTACACCCAAAAATACCTAAATGTCCTTTGTCTGCCTGTGCTTCAAGACACAAAGAAGCAATAGCGTGAAACAGAATAGCATATTTGGCTGTATCAGTGCTTTTATAGAGGGATCATCACCCCCTGGATCGTAACAAAATGTTTTCATTCACGAAAAGAACTGCACACCTAAAGAGGTCAGAAATGTATTTAAATTCAGACATTTGTCAGACATTAATTTAAAGAAAGTCCTCAACTCTCTGGAACCCCTGAGAGTCATGTATAATGAGAGGCAAGGAGCTACAGTACAGTCCAACTTAAACAGGCTTTAACCAGTGCAATCTGTATGAAACACATTTCATCCTACTTTCACTGGGTCTTTTTTAAATTACTCATACAAAGATTGAACCATCTACTTTTGTCCCAATCAGCTGAACAGGCCGAATGCTTTCAGAGGTTAATATTTATTTTATTTCTCTCCAGTGTGTAAAAACTGCTGCACTCACATATTTTTATGTGTAACAAATCATAAAGGTGCTGTGATAATAAAGAGGCAAATAATATGAATCAAGAAGAGAGGGGAGAGACAAGATCATAAAACTGCTCCAAAAATTTAATAATAATTAGCACAGAAACAGAAAGACCGGTCATAATTGTTCCTCTGAAGCTAAAATCACCCAAAGCAAACATTTAGTTAAGTTGTTTTAGTAATTCGTTTTTTCCCCTTTTTTTTTAAAGCCCATGCAGGGCTCTCATCTTGTAATGGTGGAAGATTGGGTTGAAGAGAGAATTGACGGAGAGCAAGATCCAGCAGAACAACACATGTGTGGTCAGGGATGAAAAAAGATCACTGGCTTCAAGAAGAAGGACGTTCAGACTGATGGAAGCCTGGATAAAGCTGATGAACTGAACTTCTTTTTTCTGTAGGTTAAGCTTGGGAGGAGGCACAGCATGCTTTTCTCCCAGGGAGACGGTCTGAGGATTTCTGCACAGGCGGTTGCCTCTGCAATCCAGTACCGGATGATCAGTGGAAAACGGGTGAAGATGGGTGGAGTCAGCGCATTTGTCCGACTTAAGAGTAAGAAAACCCTCCAAACTTAAATATTCATATCACAGTGTGTTGTTATAGATTTGATACACTCCAGTGCCACACTAAGCCGCTGGTCTTGTTTTCACGCCTGGGAAGTGAAATGGAAATACAACTCATCTTCTGAGACCATTGGCAAACAACCGTGTTATGATGCTCATTGATATCCTAATGGTGTGTTCATTTTTAATCTGCCTGATCTTGCTTTGGATACAGCTGAACCATTTTTAAGCAACCAAGATGTTTTGAATGCCTTGCACTACCCCCTGCTGTCTCACACTTCTTATATATGTTCAATATACAACCTTGTTGCCATGGAGTCTCAGGCAAAAGTAATCTGAGATAAAACAGAGCAATGAGAGCTGTGCTATTATCACACACTTTCTTTTAGCCCCCAGTCTGAACATTTCTGTGCAGGATAAGACTGACAAACAGTTTTTGTTACTCAAGAGAGGTTCAGTATACCATGTGGAACATGTAAAATATCAAACTGACTTCATGTAGTTCTGATCCCATTATTTAAACTGTCACAAAGCTGCTTAAGTAAAAATGTTCTGGTAAACATAGCAGCCACTGACAGGTTTACAGTATGGCATGAATGCACTGAGGTGATGCCAGTGGTTGTTGCCTGCAAATGGTTCTGTTCTGTAGTCAGTCACCCGATCAGATAAGCGATCAGTCAAGCACTGCTGCTTGAAAACTTCAACCATTCTCAGCTTTTTTACCACAAGCCGTTCCGTAGCACACTATTTTAACTCATTCAAAGTGAATGAAAGGCCTGAAGTCTGAAAGGCATCTGCATGAGTCCTGCCTTACAAGTTAAAAGTGGATCCAAGTTTTTTTTTCTTACTTGATCAAACCTCTGATGAGTAAGTAGATCAAAGACATCTGAGTGTGATCTGAACTTTGCATCAGTAGACCTTTTTTTCATGGTAAACCCTTTGACTTGTAACAGTCGGGAAACCACAGATGTACAGACAGGAAGGTTCTGTTTTTGTGTCACTTTTGTGTCTCACTGGGAAACTGTTGCAAAAGGGTCCTTTGGAGGTAATCAACTCAGGGAAGTCAGATGACCCAGATAAAGTGCAGAATTGCAGAATAATTGTTTTCTTTATGTGCATGTTGTAATTATTCCTTTATTCTTGACACTTCATGTTATTTTCTAGGTTTACATGAAATCCTGGTAAATTACTGCACCAGCTAGTATTACTGCCACTGTCATTTTCCAATCTGTCCTCACATTAGAACCCCTTTTTTTTCCTAACTTCTTTTTTTCTCTGCTTAACTTAACTAGACAAGTGCATATGATGAGATATCTGGCTTAAGATCTGATAAACAGAACTGCGCCAGCTTGTTTGGGTTTTTGCTTTCCATAACAGCACTAATAACAAGGCCCAGGGTTGGTGGCAAGTGAAAAGGGACATGCTGCAACTCTCTGAGGAATGGTGCTGGGCAAGTGTGCTCCACTTAGTGTTTCTGCCAGAGCAACTCTGACAGCATGTTAATGCTAGTCAGGCAACGGGTGCCAATACTCTACCCCAAATTAAGGTTTTCCACTAGAGCGGATGCCATATGTTCTTTTCTGCAACAGCCGCATGTCTCCTTTCACTTTCAGCTATGCCTTAAAGAACAAAAAGTAAATGAGGGCAAACTTAACTGATTTTCGCCTCATCCTTTTGTTGCTAATGCATTTCTCTGTTCAAAAGCCAGCAAAGTCAGGGAAAGAACAGCCTTAACAGAAATACATTTTTTTGTGAGAACACACGACTTTTACATTCATACAGTTTTGTTGCTTTCCAGTTCTTCCTCGGATAATAGATTTCCATATGGAAAATTATCTTTGAAGAATATCACAAACTTTACTCATGTAGATGGGACAAATCTTTTTTTGTGTGCAATCTTTGTGTGCTGAATAACATGTAGCAAAATGTGTGTATATATGTAAAGTAAGAAATAATACTGTAAGATGGAGATACAAAGAGGACAAAACATAAGTAGATCTTTTTCTATACTTGCTGCAGTCTCTTATGAAGGGTTAAAGCCTTTCCCAGCTGTCGACAGGTAGAATGGGACTGAACACCCCTGCATAAGTCTGTTCTAGAGTTAAGCAACATTCCCACTCCAACAGTCACAATTCATGCATTAGTAGTAGACTGGGGAGGGAAGCAGGATTACCAATGGAACATCTATGCAAGTATGGGGAAGGCTTGTACAGAACAGAACAGGAATTTGAACTGGGAGCTTCCACAGCAGTGCTGACCACTAAATCAATGCTATGCCCCATCATAAAATGAGGACGTTCCCAGACTCGTTTTGAACATTTATTTCCAGTTGCAAAAGTTGCATCAGTTTGTCAACAATATCCTGGTTGAGGATGGTGAAAACTGACTTTTAATTGTGTTTTGTGGACTTGCAGAAGACATTTGACCGTGTCCTTCGGGAGTGTATGGGCTACTGGGTCTGCTGCTATGAGCTATCCAGTCGCTGTACAAATGGAGCGAGAGTCTGGTTTGCATTGCCAGTAGTAAGTCAGTCACATGATTCGATCTCTGCTTTTTGCAGGTCCTTTTGGGTTCATCAAACCATGAACTTCAGCTTTCTTTGGACGGATTTGGAACTGAGTATGAAACGGCGGGGATGAGAATCAGCACCTCCAAATCTGAGACCACGGTTCTCAGTTGGAAAAGAGTGTGGCCTTAAGTGACAATTGGAAGACGTTTCAGGGAAAGTCTAAATTCAAAGAGACGGCATTCATTCCACTCGGGATGGTGTAGCTCTTATTTCAAAAAAATTGGCTGATATTATTTGACACTCCCCCTGACAATCCAGGGTCCATGCCAGGATGCAGAGCTGCAGTCACACGTATCTGCTGCTTCTCGAGGACCACAGCCTGCCAATAGAAATATAGGAATACATTATGAAATGTCCTAATTACCTGCCACGCTAATTTCAATACAGGTCAACTGAGAAACAAAATCTTAAAAGAAAGAACAAAAGTTTAAGGTCAGCTTTAGCTGTGTTGTTCATTGCAGACCAAGCATGTTAGCCTTCTGAATAACATGTTTCTGCATAACCACAGACACCCATGATTATTTAACCAATGAAAAGTTCATACCAAAGTTACTGCATCAGTTAGGAATAAATAACAGGTAAAATGTGTCATTGACTGCAGTGCTTTCTGATGGGAAGCTCTGACGAAAGACATGGCATTATCCACGACTGAAATGGTATTAACCATTTCTCCCTGGGCTTTTCACAGGTGTCTTGCATCATTGGTTGGTAGAGTCAGACTCCACACCCACATGTGTCACCAAAGTCAAAAACGTATAATGAGTCTGTCAGCTTCCAGATTCTCTCTTTCTCTTTATTGGTACATTGTTGCTTTTCTTTATTATTTTCAATTCAATCCAGTATTATTTACTGTATATAATGTCTATTACAACAAAAGCGCTTTCCAGAGACCCAGAACATCAGTGTATTTTTTTCTATGTTGTGATCTATGTTACTTTCAAGTCATGGTGAAGTTGTTGTTGCCATAATGTCATTAAACTGAGTTGTCTCTCTTTTTTCTTTTAGATTTCTGTTTTGTTCTGTGGTTTTCTCTGACCCGTCTGCTGGTTATATTTGTCCGACATTATCCCCATCTGAACCAAAGTGATTTGCAATCCATTTTTCCCTTTTCTGGCACCTCATAACAGAGGAACGGATGAGTTTGTTTACTCAATTTACCATCTTATCCATCAGACTCAGTTTGGATTAATCTCTATCCTTTTTAGATAGATTTGGCTGTCCTATCAATCTAAGTCATTCTCCCATCATGTCATATCCATGCATGTCTGCCACTCAGTGAACAAGCATCTGCCTCTGTCTTTTTCATTTTTGATGGTTCAATCTTTGTATGAGGAAGTATGCAAAAAACAACTAATCCAAAAAAATAAAAGCTACTTCTACATAGATTCTCTAACCCCTTTATATTTGTTTCATGTTGACTTTCTCCAGGTCAAAGACAAACTTTTGTTAAACCATCAACAAGAGTTTTTTTTTCAGGCAGGCATGGGGCTTTGGATTATATGGACACCACATCACTCACATCACTTGTACACCAAGCAGTGAAGACATTGTAGGACACGATGCGAATACCGTAATATGAAACCCAATGCCATCAGTGACTACAGTACACATGTTAATGAGAGTGATTTCCATAATACAAGCATTACTCTGCTGCATGCTGGGACATCTTCACACAAGCTTGCTCCTGAGAGGCTAAACGTTTTTTTTTATTTTATTTTCTTTATTATTTCAATTTTTTTTAACTAAAGCATCTTAACCTTGATGGGTGTAACATGTATCTTTCTGATTATCTGCTCTTGCTGTAATAAATTGGCAAAAACGTATTTTGCGTGTGGATGCAGATGGACGTAGACAAGGTGAGATCCGTTATTGCTCACTGTGTGAAGATCTAGATGAACATGTTGAATATAAATGGTTATAGTTGTTACTTAACAAAATACAGTTTAAACAAAAAAGTGCAACACGGGCTCTTTAACGTTTTATATAACCAGTGGATGGATGGTTTTAAGTGTAGAGGAGGATTATTCTTTAAAAGTCAAGCACAAATGAAAAGTCCTAAACTACATCATAGTGAAACAAACCCGAAAAGTGCATTATGTTGGAGTGGCTTATTCACATTAATGACAAGAAAGCTCATATGATGGAAACTCTCAAGATTTTTAAACACTTTTCAAACCCTGTCGCAACAATCAAGCAGCTGTCTACTTTGGAAATAAAACAAACTCATTTCATCAAAAAAGAAAAAGCCTACAAAAAGATAGCAAAGCATGTCAAGTTATTACTTACATGAGTCTGAAATGCAATTCAAGCAGGATTCACGGGAGCATGTAGAGCCTGTGGTCTGTGACAGTGTAATTTCCAGACATTTACCGTGTAATTCCTCTAGATTTATGGTGTCATTTTCTCTTTTATGCTCTTATCAGCACTCAGATGTACTGTATGTACTGTATGTATAGCATAACAAGAAACTATTAACTGGGAATTTAGAGTTTAGAGGAAAATCATTCTCCAAATATTTCTAGGTATTGGGTTCTTCCAAGTAAGTATGTTTAGAGGAAGAGAGAAATAATGTATTTGCATGCACTTTAAAAGTATTCGAAACCGACAGACTTAAATGTGGGAAACAGATGACAACATTCAGATGTTACTCCTAAGCCATGATGGACTGGCTTACATATACGAAGAAGAAGGTACAATGAGACATGCCTTTACCATTTCTCTCTATGTGGGGAGAAGTGTGTGTCACACACAAGCATGTGTTTACTACTTTATGTTGTCATTTGGAATAAGAACAGGAGGAAATCCTTCGGACATTAATCTTATTTCTGTTCAAGGTCCTCACTGTTTCATTTAGACGTGCCTGTAAAAGTGAGTCATGGCGATTGTATATTTACCATTTTCACTAAATTGTTTGAATAATCAAGTATGGTATATTAATTACTGAATCATATTTTCCCCAAACATGATGTGGTAATATAAAAATATATCTAAGAGTCCCAGGTGTTGGGGGTACGTAAGAGGTGAAGATGAATTCAATGTTTTACATTGATGTCATGATGTCATTCATGAGGATTCAATTGCACAATAATAACAGTGTAGATGTCATCAGCTGAATATTAAAAGCGTGATCTTTTGCTTTCCACCTTTATCTCTACCATCACAGCAGTGTGTCAGATAAGACATCAGGCTCCTTCAAAGCAGCACAAAGAAACGTTTTTTATTTTTTTAGCTCAGTGGGCCCCCCATACTGGCACCGAGGTTAAGCTGTTTTTACCACGCTGTCCAGGACCCCTCCTCAGGTCTCTTTCTCAGTCACACTCTCATTTTCTCTTTCATCATTCCTTTCCTAGGTCTCTTTGTTGCCTCTGCCATGATGTCCACTGTAGCTCTGTAAGTTTAATTCATTGTTATTGGTGTGTGACACAGCCCTAAACTACTTAGACTGTTTTTTTTTTTTTTTACCTTTTCTTTCATTAGGAGGGGCCGAAGATTACAAAGGTGTGATGGCACATCCGAAAGGTAAGCAAATATGCACTCAAATGAAACTGAAACCGATGTATTCGCTTTAAGGGATTTGAGTCATTTTGGATATTTCAGAGATATTTGGATATTTCACTTTGATTCAGAGAGTTTGGATTCTTCAACTCTGTATTAACAAACACAGAAATCCTGCCAGTGAAACAGAAACCCATTGCCTCTAACTAGAAATAAATATTTTTGAAGTTGTTAGTCGATGTATAGCTATAGCAATGGTTATGTAAAGAAGTTTGTTTTATTAAAGCAATTCATCCTGTTTTGAATGAAAAAAAATGAAAGCAATGTAAACATTAGACATTAGACATTGACATTGATTTTTTTATTTTTCTGTTCTTTGTATTTGTTTAAGTGAATGACAGTGCTGAAGGAAAGCACAGCCCAGTTACCAGAAATGAGGAGAATCCTGTTGAGCAATATTTCTGACAGTACTTTTCATTCAATACATCACTGAGATGTGTGTCCATGGACTTCGGTGAGCTCCTGGATTTGCGTAAATCCGCAGATTCAGGCGAGTCTGTGAACTTCCAGATAAATGACAGATGAACACTCCAACTCCAAAAGTAGATTCTGAAACCTGGCAGCCAGTGGGGCAATGACAGCACAGAGGAAGCTTGCAAAAGTGTGGTTACAATTAATAGGAGGGATCCTTTAGAAAAGTGATTAAGGCTCTGCTACTATCCATTCAATCAACTGCCTCTGCTATGTGTTTGTGGACCAGCATCAGTCCTCGGATTCAGGTGAGGCGTGGGTTTCCATACCATCAGAATGATCCCCCCCAACTTTAACAGTATAGCTAACATTGCTAGGAACTTGAGCAGAAACCTGACAGTTGTGCATGTTGTAATGTGCAAGACAAAGGTAAAATAATCAATTAATCTATAACTTATGTAAACTATTTGTATTTCCTACTTTCCCCTGATGTGAGTAGCAGACCTAGTACCAGGGACTTTATTCCTTAGAGTTGGGATGCATCCTCCCACAGATCCGGGTGATTAACTTGCAGCTGCAGAGATTTTGCAGTGTTGGTGTTCCCATAACAACATGTTTTTTTGTCATGAAAGAAAAAGGAAATAAATAATAATTTCAAGCTAACAAACAGAACTTCGTGTTGCATGGGAATACTTGAAAACATTGACATAATCATATAAAAGAGTAAATGCTGCATCTGGAGCTCAAACATTTTAAAAACAGTTTCCTCTTGTTGGTGGTGGTGCAACTTATCTTCTCACATAAAAGCAAGGTTGAGGGAAGGTCAGACAACACTGTTATTTACTCCTTCAGTTACACAATCAATGTGATCTATTTGAACAGTTGATAACAAGTCAAACACACTTGTATGTTACTTGTCCATTAATATTTAGGCCTGAGCTGTGTTGAAAGAGACATGCCCATCACAACTAATTGCCTTCAGGTATGGCACCAAAATGTTGACTCACCACACATTAAGTGTCAAAATGACCCAAACAGGAATTGAAAGATGCCGAGTTGGCTGGAAAAAATAATTTAGAACCTACATCCTTGTCAACACTTATGTTGCCAGGTACTGATCATGTATGTTACAAAATATTTTCATTTTGGCCCTTTTCCTTTTCCTTATTTTGAAATGACAAACATGAAAATAAAAAAAACTGTTATAGCCACTCCATTTAATGAGGTCAGACAGTAATGTTAATTCATTCAATAACCCCAATAACCCCAGGCCGACTGTATAAATGAATTGCCCTTTGGGATTAATAAAGTACTCTGATTCTGATTCTGATTCTGATTTGTCAGACCCCTGTTAGATACCATAACAAATACTACTTTGTGCCTCTAGAGGGATAAAATGGTGTTACAAGCAACTGCCAACCATCTAACGTCCAGGTTAAGGCTCATGTGGAATTGAAATTTGTTGCAGTTCCTCTACTGACCGGTAGGCTGGCTGCAAAAGCGATTCAATCTCCATTGACTTCCATGTTAAAATGTCCAGCTATATTAACAGCCCAGGTCAAACAACCGTATTGGTGTCAATCGTTTCACTTCGCACCCATGACAACTCAGAGGGGGGGGAGGGGGTAATTATTTTGTACCACACCATGGAAACCAGTTAGTTAGCCACTTTAACTTTCTCATCTGTAATAATCACCGCGTTGAGCAAAGCACTATTAACCGAGTGTTGGTTTAACGCGACATTTTGGATATCATCCCTGAGAGTATGTTAAACAGAATATTCCGTTGTAAAAGAAGCTGGGAGCCTAAGCTACCTTTGATTGACATATGGTGGGCGTGTTCCAGAGGAAGAAAAAAAGCTGCTCTTGAGAAACAAATGGTAACATGCTAACAGAAATTTTGATCATGGGTGCACAAACTATTTTCTTTGGAATTCCTCTTCCTGAAAATGCAGCATGTACTGCCTTTTGCAGCACAGCCTTTTGGTTGTCTCTCACTCACTATTCAGTTTCTCACTCTTCAGCTGTAGCACTACATTAACTTTTCCTCCTACATGATCCAGTGGGTATTACCATGTATATATTTATGACTGTTTATTTTTGTTGTTTCCTTCTCTGCCAGGGCAAACCCAGACTGTAAACCTTATCAAACATTCTGTCTGATCAAAACCAATGAATTATGAATAAAGGAGCAAACAAACGCATGTGCGTTTGTGTGTGCGTGAGAGCCAGAGCGGGAAGAAGAGGAAAGAAGACAGAGAGAAAGACAGTGGGATTGAGTCTGATCAGGATTAATGAGTTATGATAATGAGAACAAACAACTGTTTGATAGTAGACGTGGAAACCCTGCAGTTGTTCTCAGCTTAATGCTTGAGAGACAGAGAAAGATACAGAAGGAAAGTGTTTTTGTGCAATTTCTTTGCTCTAAAGAAGTTGTGTGATCCTGTTGTGCTGTATGAGTGTAAATGTTTGTTTCATGCTTAAAAAATGTATGCGGTAAGTTGTAAAGTGTGCTTTTTCATTTGTCTCTGTAAATGTTTTACAGCCATATCAGTATTATGTGGTGTCATAGGATTATGATTAAATGACCAAATCATTTACATTTGCATTTAAAAGCAGTAGATTTGTCATTTACTATATTAACTGTGTCTTTTGATTAAACAATACATGCTCTATTTTGTTGTCTTTATTTTTCCTTGCATGAGTCAAGTGTCAAAAATAATCTTGGCTTAGTGGGATTCCATTTACTCTGATGCCATGTGTGTATAATTTACTGTGAAATTAATGCATTGCTTTCTGGCAGAAACAATTATTTTAAAGTGGAAAACAGACAATATTGCTTCTATTTTATCTATTTGAAGAAGCACATTTTGGTTTCATTGTTTAAAGCCTTTCTTGAACCCCCCTGATATGTCTCTAATCTTACTGCGAGTGCCTGAGTTAGGTGATGTGGAAAATGGAAATAAATCCAAAATCCAATATTTTACACTAAATCAAATACAAAACAGGCCAACTGAGTTGCAGTGCTCCACTGTAATGTATGTAAGTAACTTAGACAAGGCTAACACAATGAGACAATATTCATTTAATGATTTTTGTCAGCTTTTAGCTATTTATCAGTTTGCTTGATGTATAAAACTACCTGAAAAAATGTATGTTAGGGGACGTTGAGGATGTGAAAGCAAAAAGAAGTAAATTTATGCACAATAAGGGCAGTGTGAATTATTACCCTTCCCTAATGCTCAATAAACTATAACATGGATACAGATTATGTTTTTCCCTGTCTTCTTGAGTTATCTTTTCATTATTTTTATAATGCACAGTAGTAAGGCAAAATGAAAAAATGAAAAAAATCCAGAAAAGATAATCTCATGGAGCTAGCATCATGTGGTACAATGTGACGGTTGGATTTTGGATGAGTTGAAAGTTGGTACTCCATGTACCCTCAGATTCTTCAGCCTTCCAAGTTCAATCATGACTACTGCTGTTCAGATGACCTTTTCAAAATCATGTTGATACACTGACAATGGTTAGACAAGCTGTCATCCTCATCAGCAACAGAAATGGTGTGTATTGTGTATCTAATATTCATCTTGGAAAAAGTGTGTTCATCCTATCTGCCTGGCATAGCACACTTCCTTTCATACAAATGGATGACCACCGGTCCTCCCGTCAGGACCATTGCAGGGCTTTAGAAATATACACGCTACCTCAAACCTCTCCTTGACTGCCTGATGTGTGTGTAACATCAAAAGCCGTACGAAGAGGAATAGACTGGCCTTCTGTTCAGGTCTGATATAGACTCCACTTCCCCTCCTCCTTTCACTTTCAGACAGATGTCTTTGCAGCCTGGTCTACAAAATTCCTTATCCCAATGTATTAGTGATAATGCAAAGCTAGCATCAATCATATGGGTCACACCCAAGTGTTGCTGAATTGAATTTGGGTCTGTTATGCCACGTCTGAAGCATAAATAAATTTGTTTGCGTCAGAAGCAGAGAAGAGTTAAACTTTTTAGGTGCAATTGCAATAGCCAATGAAATGCTATGTACATGAGACTGAGCCCATAGCAGTGAAGAAGTTTGTAGAAAAGTGATTCTGACTCTGCTCTTTTTCATTTTCCTCCTGTGTCTCTGAGCTGTGTGTTCCTGGACTGTGGTGAGTAATCCTAAAAGGAGGAGAAGTTGATTGTTGCATAAGTGCAACTCTTGTTTGACCAGCCTTTTAGGTCACATTTTGACACCCAGCTTTCTTCTTCACCGAGCGGAAAGAAATACGACTGCTCGCCTCCCTGATGCCCCGGTCCGACCTCGCCCCTCATTGCAATATATATATTATCAATTCTAATTCTAATAATTATTCTTGGCATTATCATGATATAATGCTTTATAGTGTATTATTATATTATGTTATGAGATCTCGTGGGATGTTAAACTATAGTATTATTATATTGTTATATATTATAGTATGGTGATATCATTTTGTTATATGTTATAGTATTATAAAAATTACTATGTTATATTAGGATATAATTATATGCTATTATAGTATTACATATATTACTTTATATTATATCGTGCTATATTATATCACTCTATGATAATTATTTATTTATTCTTCAAATTAATATTCTTAATTTATTTATTTACTTTCATTATATTATTTACACACACACACACACACACACACACACACACACACACACACACACACACACACCTAGATACATATCATTGTAACTTGGTGTCGTCTTTTGTTGTTGTTTGTACTGTATGTTAATAAAATAAAATATTTAAAAAAGAAATACGACTGGTATGATGAAGACGTCAGTAAAGGACTGACTCATCCACCATCAAAAGTTGCCGCAACATTCTTGTGTGTCTGCACGGAGTTCTCAAACTTGTGCTGTCTTTAAATGATATAAGTGGAAATAAAGAATTTAATTGGAAATACATTTTCAATTTATAAAAACTAAAATAAATGTCAGAGAGTTAAAGAAGATGTTGGAAAACAGAAAAGAAACAGGGCTTCTCTTTTTTAAAAAAAAAAGAAAGGACATAAATCATGTCACATGAAGCAAAACTTGAGTGAGTCTGTACTCCCCAGATTAACATTATGTTACTATAGAAACCTGGTTACAGTCTCAACAGGCAGCCACTACGCTGAGAGACATCAGGGATAGCAGCACAGCATTTCCTAATTGAGGCGAAGCTACACTGCATGTAAATCAACACTGCACGTTCCCAACAGGACAAGAGCAAAGCTGGATTCCATGGAAAGGGTAATGACAACTGAACTGATGACCCTGGTCTTCTAGATCTTTCTGTTTTGCATACAGCCTACAAGCTCAGTCGTTCATTGAGGATGTTAAATGGAACATTTAAACAGCAATGCATAATGCAGCACTGGTTACTTGAATTGATTCCTTGAAATATTGATAGATTGTAAAAGCCCTGTTGCTTTAGCGGGGCTGCTGCAGAAGAGGCTTTGCTGTGAGATACAACTTACAAGGGCACACATATACATGCACACTTTATTTAGAAAGCCTCGTGAAAAAGAATCTTGTGTTCCTGTTTGTGCAAAAAAAGAGATGTTTTATTTTAGACTTTACCCATTTTCATTTTATTTACCTATGCATTATCAACATCAGCTTTTTATGTGTGTAGGATCACATATTTCAACTAAAAGGTAATTTTCTCTTCCGTACCATTTAGCTTGCTACAATAAATGAAGCAATGTCAATGAAATCAGCAACTGAAATTAAGAAAAAAACTGATTTCTTTTTTTCAGTGGGTAAATTGAACCAACTATGCTGTTCTGTAATGGAAAAGAAGGCACTTCATTTAATAAACTCTGATAAAGCACTCAACTACTGCAGATGTGTGAACTAGATTCTGCTCACTTGTTCGATTCAGAGATCTGTTTGTAGCAATAATTGTATGTAGGTCTTTATACCCATCAGGCTGAAGTTGAGTGCTGAGTGCTTTAGCCAGGTCATTATGACCAGATGTAAACAGAAACCTTGTAAACCAAACTAAAATCAGGTCTGTTTGATGCATTCCTGCTGTTTCAAGCAGGCTTACACAGTTGACCCCAACAAATATGTTATCTCTGTTATTGCTGAGATGATTTTGCTAAGAAAAAAACGAACAAAATTTGATAAAAGCACAAAGAAGCCTGGGTACCACACATTTCTCAGATGGGGGTTATTGGATGTTTTATCTCAATCCTGATGCAATATTTCAAATGGCAAAAGAACAAACTCACTTGTGATGTTATACTCCTCTTGAACTCAAGCTCTCTTGTGCCTCCTTCTGCAGAGAAGGTATTCCCCCAGTTTATTCTGCACATTTTTTTAGATATGTTCAGCACACCTGGAGTGTAACTTATTTTACAAGATGACTTCCTTGAATTTTTTAATCTACAATATTGGACATTATATACTGTAGCACATTTCCTTCATCTATGACACTAAGGTTGTATTTCTTCAGAGAAACTTGTTGTCTAGTGTGTAATGTTTTTTTAAATGTTCAGTAGTTATGATTTAATGATGCTGTTATTGCTGAAATCATAGATGTAGTCTTTAATTTAGCAAGAATTTTTTAACAGATATAACTGAAAGCACCAAACTAGAGCTTAGTTACATGCACACCCAGACAGAGAGAGAGAGGAAGTGAATTTGAAAGTGAAGATTTTGATCAAAAACAAAGCCACATTTGTGGCTACTGTGAATGCATTTTTTAATGTTAAGCACAGGCATTATGATTTGTTAGTCAGTTTACCGAACTGGAGATGGAAGAACAGTGGAGCATGCAAATTTTGAGAGAAGTAAAGCAGAGACGAGTGGAAGTCGCAGGAGATGGGGGTTGGGATGGGGCATTTGCAGAGAACCAGAAAGTGCTTTGGACACAGAAGTACAGGGTTCTATGAGAGAAAGATATTTTCAAGGCAGGAAAGAGAAGTTTGAGTCAAATTCAAGTTGTCTGTTTTGTAGTGCTGTAAAAGGAATAAAGCTGATGCAAGGCCTTGTAATATGGGTACACACCCCCACCCCCTCAAACCCACACATGCACAAAAAAGACTTTATATACATATATATTTTAGTTATTTTTTACTCACGTGCATATTCTCAGAAAAACATCAAGCCAAATGATTAGAGTTGGGAATGTCTGCAAAATGCTGCGGTTGTGATGAATGGGCTGGTGACACATGTCAACGCTGCTCAATGCCTCTGAACAACCAGGACACCATACTGCTGTCACTTCTGAGAACAGTTCAAGAATATGCCCTTTCCCCATCCTACACGGATAATGCCGATAATAACTGATAAACTGTTACAAACAGGTGTTTAGCCCTCTGACAGCTCATACAAACCATGAGGCGGTGTGTCATAAATCAGTTTAAATCACTGGCTTTCACAGTGCAGCTCAGGACTAAACGCTACCGCTTCAACAGAAAAGGCAAAAGGTTCCTGGAATGACAAAAGAGGTGTCTCTCTGAGGAACTGTGTCACTTGTGTTTTTGGGTGATAAACATCTCCTTTTCTATGTTTTTATCTTTATTTCTTTATTTTTGTTTCCTAATCACACATTTCAGACTTCACTCTTACTCTGTCTGACAAAAATCTATGCATTTTTAGCTCTGAAGAAATGAAACAGTTGAAAAAGTATACACAGCATATCAGTTGGTAGATTTTAAATACGTGAAGATGTTTTCAAAAGGACCAGAAAAGAAGGGCGCATGAGGGTATTGTGGGTTTAAAATAACTGGTATATTACAGTTCAACACTAAACTAGGGAGAAAATCAGACTGTGGGTGTTGTTTGTGTACCTTCAGCACTAATCAAGATACTTCTTTTTAAGGTGAAGAGATGAAAAAGTAGGAGAAGAAACCATGAAGGCAAATGTCACACAGAGTCAAGGAACATCTACTCAAGCTAGAGATGTGCTGTAATAAACTCTGCAAAGTTATCCAAATACCACACTTTAATTATGTTTTCAAAATATGCTTCTAACATCAAAGTGAGTATTTCATTAAAATGAAGAGCATTCATGGCCTTCTCCCTTTTTCTTATTTAGGAGTGATCTCATCAAACAACTTTTATGATGCCGTTTCCTGTCAAATTTAATAATGAGCTACAAATAGAGCATATGGTATCCTAAAAACCCCACAATACATGGACTGCTGCACTGGGCATACCACAAACCTGAAAAAAGTATTTATTTTATTACTGTGAACAAGTTATTTTCCTGTTGATGTAAAAGATGGATATTATGGCATGATTTTCCGTTTGAATACTCAGGGCCAAGTGCCGTATTTTTAGCTTTTTAGCTTTTTAAGTCTTTTTCTTATAAGGATAATTTGTCAAAGCTGGCTGAGTTTAAATACATCCTTAACTGGAGTAGAGTGGCAAACGTTCCTGTTTGTCACTTCCTCACAAAGACGCTTGCATAAATATTGAAAAGTTGGTTTTAAGGAATTAAAACAAGAGTAACTCATAGTCAAACATTGGGTCATTTGAATATAATTTACAAGCCTAAACAGATAAACTGCTGTGTAAAAAACAAATAAACAAACAAATCAAAAACTCTCTAAAATTAACATAACTTTGAAAAGTTCACACATTGAGGTTTTTTATCTTGCTACCACTGGGATGGTCCTAACCTTGGAGCACAGAACAACTGCTTCCCACAGTGAAAGTGTTTCCAGGAGTCAAATACTGATGATGGAAATGGGTCTGTTGTTTTCAGTCTGTTTCTTAAAAGGCCCCTGTTCTAATATGTGGTAAACTGCTACTGATTACAATAGGTCCAAAGGGGTTGATTGTACTTTAGGTTTGGTGTGGAAGTGTGTCTGTTAGTTCTCACATTAATTGGCCATGTAATGGACTCTAATGGAGCTGACAGTCCCTCACTGAGTTTCCTCCTTTTCAAGGTTAGACCTTTGATTTATAATGCACCCAATCTTCTCCACCTAAATATCCAAATGAGGAGACACACTGTGTGATTTGCTTGCCACTGAGATTAGTTTGTCTCCATGTGCATGCGTCATTGCCTTTTGCAGGAGGCGCAAGACAGTGAGGCACTTCTTGACAGACGGACGGACAGACAGAGAAACCGTGACAGTGACTGACTGGAACGTCTTTAAGTATTCCGTTTTCAATCTCTTGTCAGTATTGGGTGAAAAAAGCCCTCCCACATGCATCCTGTAGGGGTCCCTGTTGCACCACGACAGTGATCAGATGCGTGAGGCAATACTTCAAGCAAGTGTCATTCTCTGGGCTGCTGTGACAGTCTGCATGTGTCTGACTTCTGGCTTTTCTGGGTAAAGGTGATGCTGCACAAATGTCGAAAATGCAAATGTCCACAAAATGAAAAATGTTACCTTATTTCAAATAGAGTGCATGCATCATCAGAGAAAGGAGATAGATACAAATATTTGAGGAAAAGACAGATGGTAACATTGTGAATCATGTTCAAAGGGCTGTACGGAGGACAAGACAAAAAACATGAATTAGATCCAATTTTAAATGTTAATAGGGGAAATATTAGTGTCATTTTGAGTGAGACAACCAAGATGATTTTATAGTGGATGACAATTCCAGAGAAGCATTCAATAAATTTTGCAACAATTATGCTCAAATAGCTTTGATTACAGGCCATCAGTTAGAAGGTGCGGGCAATATCAAATAATTTTGTTGTAGAATATTTAATGCAGCACAGGCAGCATGGCGGCTTAGCGGTTAGCACTGCTGCCTTACAATGAGACGATTTGTGATCAAACTCCCCCAGCAGGAGTCTCTCTGTGTGGAGTTTGCATGTTCTCCTGGTGCTTGTGTGGGTTTTTATTCGTCTTCCTTTAACAGTCCAAAAACATGTATGTTGGAGATTAATGATTCTGAACAGCTCCTAGGTGTAAGTGTGTATGGGGGCTTGTCCATATATGTGTCTCTGTGATGTACTGGCAACCTGTCTAAGATGTACCGCCGCCTTTTGCCTGTAATGAGGTGATACACTCCAGCATAGCCATGTGACTACTGCTACGGTCATTTAGCGGACGTTTTTATCCAAAGGGACTTACATCTGAAAGGGGACACACGTCTGTGACCCCTATAGTAGTAGTAGTAGTAGTAGAAGTTTATTGCAGACTCGTGGTCCATACAAAAACAAACCAATAACATAGGACAAAAAACATACAAAACATAAAACCTGTCCAGCAGGGAGAGTTACAAATACAAGCTTTTAAGCCAATGTCTCCTGAGACAAGAGGAGTATCTGACACAGCTCTTCCCAGGGTCATTTATATTGACAATGATGCCATTCACATCTCATCACTCATCCAAACGGCACATGAAACTGTACATTACATTTCTAAGAACTGCTTGAAGAGTATTGACTCTTGCAGCCACAAACATCTCACTTGCACTGCACCATCTAGGCCTTTTGAGTAAGATTCTCATAGCATCATTATATGCAACTTTAAGTTTCTGGAAGCTTACTTTTTTATAATATTTATATATATTTTTATAATTAACATATAGAAAAAATGTATAGATTTATATTCATATTGAGATCATATTTGTCGTTTTTGTCTTGCATAAGGATTTTGTTTAAAGTATGTGAAGTGTCATCCAGTTTATACAAGCAAAACTACATCTTCTTCTAGCATTTAAGTTAGAAAAATTACTCCCACAGCAAAATTGTATGTGTAAATGTATAGTTATTCACTGAACCACACTGCTTGGCGGCTAATTCACTTCAGTGCATAGAATTCATACTAAAAGTGCACGTACACCCAAAAGCCGAAAATGGCGGGCGCAAAAAAAATTCTGGATTTATAAAACCGCGTGCACACACACTTGCACGCAATGTTCGCTTTATAAATCACAGTCCAGCTGGAAGGTTGCGCAGCTGAAAGTAGTATTTGCATATGAATGAGCCTGCTGAGCATGCGCAATGGCTTCCTGCAGACTGTTTGGGCGTCAGGATGAATGAGAGGTATTGAAGAGACGTGCCACTACATTTCACGGAGACTGAGATCAAAATTTTGAGGATGAGGTGGAGGACAGGAAAACGACATTATTTGGTGGTCACAGTAAAAGTATGAATAGTATATAAATAGTATAAAATAAAGCGAGTGAAAATAAAACGCAGTGAGGCGCAAGGGCGCAATTTCCACTGGGAACAGGGGGGACATGCCCCCCCTACTTTTCAAACTCATGTTTTTGTCTCTCTTCCCCCTCCTTTTTTTTTTTTTTTTACAGTTTAAGAACTAACTTGCTACAATAACTTGCAGGCTCAGCCTGTAATTGCAAATCATCAAGACACTGTGCGAAGACGGGATGGTCCCGCTCCCCCTCCTCTCCTCAGTGCTGCTCAAGGCTTATTTATGGTTCCGCGTTAAATCGACGCAGAGCATACGGCGTAGGTTACGCGGCCCGCGCACCGTACAGGGCGCGTCGCCGCGTAACCTACGGCGTAACCCTATGGCGTAGGCTATGCGTCGATTTAACGCGGAACTATTATTTAGGCATAATTTAGGCTTAACTAGTGTGACAGACGTGCATGGGACGATTGTGAAATACGGAATAAACTGTTTTTATATAAATTTTAATTCCCAATTACGTAACAATTCCGTATTTCAAGGGACGGGTGGCAAGCCCACTCACCGCAGCTGCAGCTCCAGCAGCAGCTGAGCGTCCTGACTGACGCTGAGCTTCAAACGCAGAGGGACACGATCAGCGCTATTATATTATAAGTCTGATATATGTTGTGATATGTGATGACATTATTAAGAGTAAGACATGAATCTGGCTTCATTTCACCACCTCACAGCCTGCGTCGCCAGTTCCCCATGTCTTAAGTAAGTTCCTACGGGAGGGTCAGGGTTGCCGTAGGGATACGCAGATTTTTCGGTTCGTTTTTTCTTTTTAGATCCCAGCCTTTGTGTAAAAGGTGGCTTGCGCATCTTTCAGGCCCTTTGTGTGCGCAAGCAAGCTTTATAGATGAGGCCCCTGAACTGTCTGAATTTATTGACGGTTTGTCTAAACGTATGACATTACTTTGTATACCTATCCATTCTTTCACAGATAAATGTTAAATAAATGCTCTCTTTTTCTGAGAATCTGAGAATCTGAGAATTCATATATAAAAGGAGGGCTTTTATGAACATCCACCCTTTTCTGTATCCATTTCAATCCTATGCCAGGTCATGGGCAAAAGGCAGGGTAAAGGCATCTATGCATGCTCACACTCACTCCTAAGGTAAGCTTACACTCACAAATCCTCTTGAGACCTTGCAAAAAAAGAAAAATGATTTTTTACATTTTCATACAGCTTTTAAAACGTTGTCACATGTATATGGGTCAAATATCTATTAGAAATGAATGCCCCCAACAACGAACAAAAATTAGCTACCACCTCTTACAAGGTTAAAAACAGAAAACATAGATTAAAATGTTTGATTTTATTTTATCAATCAAAGTAGCTCTAAACCACACTTCCAAGCTCATTTCATTAACTGGACTTCAGGTGTGCAAACCTCTGACTCCAATTACTCTTTGTTGAATTGATTAATCTGTAGCTTCACTTGCTTTCCCCACCGACACCGTGACTGAGAAATTAAAATTAGCTTAAGCACATTGTATTTGTCTATTATTGTGACATAGATGGGGATGAAACGCAACAGCAATTTAATGGAAATAAATTGATACTTTCTTTCCACTGTATATGTGCAGTAACACGTTGAGAGTAAGGACATGGTCATGACTGAAAGAATACCTTCAACGCAGTCAGCCGACTCACTTGGAATGGATAATTATGTGAATGCACTTTGTTCAGCTTTCAGGTTGGGTGTCTAGGGTTTTGACCTTACTGAGAAACACCAGGCTCAGCATAACATAGAGAGGAAAGTAAAGATAATAACTTTCTCCACGGGGAGAGGTACACTCAAACATTACAGGTGGATGTTAGCATGAAGGTTTGGCTCATGAAATACTAAATACGCAGTTTCAGCTGGTTTTAGGTCTTGCAGCAAATAAGCATGGTGAACTACCCTGCAAGAATTAAAAGCATCCACTGAATAAATGTGAGTTAGTATCCTGAAGTGGTTCTCTGCCTACAGCTGGATGAAACCATCATCGGTGAACTGTCATAACATTCATTATTTCTGATAACATTGTCATAATGCTGAATATATGGCCTTTCCTATATTTTTTGTTGCTGTTTTGACCGCTCGGTTATTGTGTTAAATACATGTCGTGTCTGAATTGTGCTACTCGGCTGTATTGAATCCCACATCACTGGATGTCATTTGATTTTTATCTCCAGTTTGATACCTATATCTTAAAGTCTGCATTTATGGGCTCAAATTAATGCCATAAGTATTTTGTATCTGTAAATAAACTTTGTACTTCTAGAAATATTTTATGCGTGTGCAAAAAATATTTGTACTTGCAAAAAATATTTGTACTTGCAAAAAAAATGTGTACTTGTAAAAATATTTTGTGCATGTGCAAAAAATATTTGTACTTGCAAAAAATATTTTTACTTGCAAAACATATTTGTACTTCTAGATACAAAGCTACAAACTTTTTACAAAGCTACAAACTTTTTTTTACAAAGCTACAAACTTTTTTTACAAAGCTACAAACTTTTTTTTACAAAAGCTACAAACTTTTTTTTCAAAAGCTACACACGTTTTTTACAACTACGAGTTATGGCACTGTTTTGACGTGTCAAAACTAAGAGCCAATCAGCGATCTTTGGCACGGGTTTCAAAGCGTTTCTGGACAGCCAATCAGCACATTGCATCGCCTACTGACGTCGCCGCCATATTGGATGTGGCAAGACTGGGCTGCAAACTAATACAAGTAAATGGACTTATTTTCATAAAGCACCTTTCTACAAAGAAATTTATGTTTTACGTCTCATTTATTCATTCACACACGCACTAATATACTTGGGAAACAGTTAGGCACCAAATATAATATATTTAACTTTCTCAGACGGCAAAAATAAGAACTTTATTGATCCCACAAGGGGTAATTCATGTTATATCAACTATAGAGAACAAGGTAGTGCCGAAAAACAATATATATCCCCCCTCACAAAAATAAGAAAAATAGAGAAACATATTCTCTCATTAACAAAGCATATTTTACATTTTTACACATTACATTACATTTTATTGTTATTGTTATTTTATTGTCTGAAAAATGGTTCAAATATGTTATTTTGTTATTTGATTTTTTTTAATTTGTTTTGTTGATAAAAAAAATATGTCTATTTTTGTGAGGGGGGATATAGTATATAGGGATATGTAGCTTTGTAAAAAAAGTTTGTAGCTTTGTAAAAAGTTTGTAGCTTTGTATCTAGAAGTACAAATATGTTTTGCAAGTACAAATGTTTTTTTCACACGCACAAAATATTTCTACAAGTACAAATATTTTTTGCAAGTACAAATATTTTTTGCACACGCACAAAATATTTCTACAAGTACAAAGTTTATTTACAGATACAAAATACTTATGGCATTAATTTGAGCCCATATGCATTAGGCTTATAATTAGGTTTGACATAATGACCATTATCCATGGTGCTGAAACCTCATTTGAATCGTTCTGACTGTGTGCGCCTGCGTGCTGTGCTTGTGTGTCAGAGGGGCTGATCTGTGGCATTTTTTTTTTTAGCTATTATGTTTTAACGGGGATGTTTAGGCCACAAGGGCACATCAAGAATGCTTCGCCCCCCCTGGGCTGGGACCCCTGCTCCGCCCCTGCTCGTGACCCTACATAGGATTAAACAGGTATGGAAATTGATGGATGGATGGATGGATGGTTAGCATACTCGTATAGATAATATTTACACCTAAGTGTAAAATACATACACACACATGTACATGTAATTGAAAAAATATAGATACACATATTTATGAATATGTCTATGTATTTATAAATGTCTACATTAATACCTACATATACAGATATATATACTTCTCAAAAAAATAAATGGAACACTTAAAACACAATTTTATGGGTTCCCTTTATTTTTTTGAGCAGTTTATATACACACATAAACATACATACACGCCTATATATATAGATATGTGTGTTTATATCTATTTATAGATATAAACACACAGATACATTTTGTGTGTGTATATATACACACACACACACACACACACACACACACACACACACACACACACACACACACACACAGGGACCATGTTTTTATAAGTAGTTGACAAGAATGAATATTCTTTTTATTGGGATTGAGATACTGTATCTACAAATGTCTATTACATTTAAAGGAGCTTGAGGCCGGATTGTGGCAGGATTTATGAAAAAAATCTGTATACATTTTAAGTTTTCTAGTAATAATGTCAGATGAAGCGTTCCAAACCCAAAAGAATGAGCCCTCTAGTGTATCTCTCCTTTGCATTGAACAGGCTGTGTGCTGCAAAATGTGCTGCAATTCGGTCCCGAATTTCCCGCGCTGGGCTGCGGATGTGACGTCACATGACGCTGCATGTGCGTTCTCCCCATTCTCCCGTGCCGGCTTTGCTGTTGGCTGCAGTACCCCCGACGGCCGTCGTGGTGAAGGGTGGCGCTAGAGAGTCTCATTTCTTAAAAGGAGCCTCAAGCTCCTTTAAGTCAGGCATGAAATTCTTAATTTTTTTTTCTTGTTTGTTGATGCAAAGTATCGATACCAGTAGAGTGATCCTGTATTGGTTTGAACATACAATTGAAATCACCACCAATAAAACATTGTCCTGCATAGGATGATAAAGGGAGAAAGAGATTTTGTCTGAAGGAGGGTTCATCATTGTAAGGAGCATACAGACGTGACGGGTGGGACACTAGGACCTGGGATCCACCTACCTAGACTTATGCAGAGCGGTAACTAAACTCTCGAGAGAAGAGCGGAGCTTTCGTTTGTTCTCGTTTGCTCCATTTGCGTCAGTGCTTGTGTGTGTGTGTGTGTGTGTGTGTGTGTGTGTGTGTGTGTGTGTGTGTGTGTGTGTGTGTGTGTGTGTGTGTGTGTGTGTGTGTGTGTGTGTGTGTGTGAGTGTGTGTGTGTGCAGCACCTGTGTATGTCTAGATTAAATTACCAAGACTGTTACTGGTGCTGTTGGGCCATAATTGGCTACAGATTCCACACACACCTTAGCAGCAGAAACAGGTATGACTCATGCGTTGGTATGCAACCACCCTCAGTATGATTCTGCATTATATTGTTAATTTAAGAATTAATATTATTTTGTTGTCTTAGTGTGTCAGACTGGACCTGGATTCCTGCGAGGATCCTGAGCCTTACTCCTACTTGCTGGGCGTGGTGTTGTAGCCCCAAGAGGTAGGGTGTTAGGCTGGCCAGTATATATGATAAATGGACAATTATAAGTATTCAGTGTCTAATTGGTCTGTTGTGTATATTGCAGGCTGGACTGGTGACACAGCGGTCAGCAGGCAGCCATTGCTCCTTTCCTCAGTTTTATTTTTATACAGTTTTATTTTAAACATTGCTACTCTCGTGCCTCAACCAGTTTATTAGGAAAAGTCATTTCACTTTGGTGTACCTCGTACATGGTGACCGATCCCCCCCCCCCTCCCCACTTCTACAGTGTGACGTTTTTATAGCATTTTTGATAGTAGTGGTGTGCTCATTTGTGCCTTTGGGCAGTGCTTTTATTTATCTACGTTTGCAGTGCTGTGGTATGAAGTGTCATTGTGTCCCTCGGCCCCGTACCTAAAGTACCCATTTTATCTGTTGAATGCCTTGTTTCTTTTTACTGTGGTGATCAATAAAAGTGATATAATTGTCCACACAGAAGCCTCTGTCTCTCCCTAGTTACCATTATCTGCATGGGGATTTTGATTATCAGAATTAATATTGAACCCAGGTCTCCCTACCTGTAAAAATGAGAGTGGCATAGCTTTGACCACATGATGATTGTTTAAGGGTATGAGCAACACTCTTTTGGTCACACAGACTTACCAAGTAAATCTGAGCAGAAACCATTGTTGAACTGCATTGTTTCTCTGCCCCTGAAATGTCTACATGGATGATATTGATATCAAAACAATGGGGATTTTACATTTTTATGCTACTGGTAGAGTTGAAATGAAGCTGGGACACTGTGAGAAAACACTGTGCTTGATGGATCACCTGCTTTTTGGTCAAATAAATGTTTCTCTGTTTGAGTAATTTTAGTCACGAGTACTAGTCTACAACATTACATTTTTGCAATTCTTTGGCTGCTTCTTTAGTGAGTTTTAGTAGCAGATTGATAATAGTTGTAATGATGGATAGGCTAAGTGTTAGCTTTCAAACAGCATTTGTCAGATTGGTGTTTAGATTTTTTGAAATTATTGATGAATATTAATGACATATACTAGTCTAAGACTACGCTTGTTTCCGACACTTAAGTGTTTATGGTTTGAATTGTGTTTTCTTGTCCTAAAAATCGTTTTGTTGCCCTCCCCTTTCCCCTTATGACACCTGTGAAACTGAATTAGATCTATACCAAGGCTGGAGGATGACACTCACTATCAACGACTATGGCTGAGGAAATGAATCTGGGGCGTTCTAGAGAGTTCACAGACCTATTTGATCACACAAACATGCACACAGCTATAAACACAACCCCTTAAACTTACTGTCGGCAACCCAGCTTAGACGCACTGTGCCAGGAGTTTGTGTCGCTCACTTGGGCGGCCTGTGCTGACCCCACAGCGATTCCCTTGATACTGGCTGCATCTTCCGAAAATAGTCTTTTTCCCCAGTGACCAATTTAAAAATCCGGCCTCATAAGTCCTCATGTGTGATCACCATGTAGGCTGGGTAGTGGACATTCAAGGTATTTATTTAATTGAACTGTCGCTCAAATTGACAGGGTTCTGTTGATAAATCTGGGTAGTAGCTGATCCAGTGGTTTTCATACCACAAATCCTTTAGTCTCCTGCCTGCTGCCAGTATCTCCTCACAGTCTTTATGATTCAGAAGTTTCCTGATGGTTTGTGGTGGGCATTAAGGAATGGTTCAGATTCACCTGGCTGATTTGGTCCGCACTCTCAATAACTGGCGTGCGAGTGAGTGTCACCCATTGCACCTGTGGATCTTCAGCTTTTTCAGTGAGACCGACTAATCTAAAATTGCATCATCATGCTCTGTCTTCATAGTCCTGGAGTTTCTTTGTTAATATTCCCACCTATTCCTCCCGTTCCTTAACATTTTGATGAAGGGGTGTTGCTTCTACCTCTGCCAGGCAAAACTTTGACCTCCATCTCTACCATCCTCCTGCAGTGTGACAACAGTTACCCCTTAATGTCGTTTATACCTGCCATCACATCAGTTTATTGTTTGGCGAAATCCTCTTTCAGTGCACCAATTTCACCAAGTTACAGCTACTCCACATCAAGCTGGGCTCCCGCACAGTTGCTGCTTATGTGGTTGAATTCCGCATATACGTGGCCAGCACGCGATGGGAGGATTCCACTCTGCGCATCTTTAGAGAGGGCCTCGCAGAGTCACTGAAGGATGAGCTGGTTAGAGAGAGGCCCGCAGACCTCAATAAGCTCATCAGCCTTGCCATTGACATCGAGGAACGTCTCCGTGAGCGCAGGAGGGCCAAGGCCCATTCACATCAATCCTCTCCCCGGCTGAACCCCCCTTTTTCTGGCTCTGCTGAGAGGTTTGTTTCAGACTCACTTGCAGCCGCAGAGCCAATGGAGGTGGGTCGAATGCGTCTGTGTGCTGCAGAGAGGTTTCTGCATGTATTGTGGCCAGAAGGGTCACCAGAGGGACGACTGTTCCAAGTTGCCCAAATATTAGGCTCACCGGAAACCCAGGGATTCCAGGTGAGCCGAATCACTCGTTCCCCTTCACATACAGGTCCTGCAAAATTTAAGGTCCATCTTTCCTGGCAGGGAGGGGAACTCTCAGTCGGCACTCTCATTGACTCTGGCGCCAACGGGAGTTGACCGCCAATTGGCCAGTCAGGCTAACATTCCACTTGTCGCACTGGTCGAACCCATTCCCGCTTTTGCCCTTGATGGGCAGAAGATTGGCCTTATTACTCATCAGACCCAACCCCTCAAGATGACTCTGTCTGGTAACCATGTTGAGGAGATTCGTTTCCATGTGCTACCACCCCCTGGCACTCTCATCTTAGGCCGACCCTGGTTGGAGTTGCATTTCCCCCATGTTGATTACGGCACAGGGCGCATACTCAGTTGGAGCACCGCGTGCTATGCCCGATGCCTCCATGCCCATACATACTCAGTATCACAGCTTCGTTCTGACACTCCCTCTCCTCCAGATCTGTCTACAGTTCCCTCTGTTTACCATGACCTGGGAGAGGCATTTAGTAAGAACCAAGCCCGTTCTTTGCCCCCCCACCGCCTGTACAACTGCGCTGTTGAACTCGTCCCAAGTGCAGCCTATCCAGCCAGTCAGCTGTATATTATCAGCTGTATTTGTCTGTATTTGTTTCTCCCGGAGAAGGCAGCCATGGAGAAATACATCTCTGAGTGTCTGGCTGAGGGTCTCATCAGTCCTTCTCGGTCCCCAATGGCAGCAGGTTTTTTCTTTGTGAAAAAGAAGGGGGGAGACCTTAGACCGTGTATTGATTACAGGGAACTGAATACGATTATGGTCAAGAACAAGTACCCTCTTCCCCTCATCAGTTCCAACTTTGAGCCTCTGCGCGGCACTACCATCTTCTCAAGGTTCGATCTCAGGAACACCTACCATCTCGTTCGGATACGTGAGGGGGATGAGTTCAAGATTGCGTTCACGACCCCACTTGGGCATTATGAGTATCTTGTCATGCCTTTCGGCCTTACCAATGCTCCTGCAGTTTTTCAGGCTTTGATGAATGGTGTATTGCGGGATATGCTGGACATATTTGTGGTTCTTTATCTTGATGACATCCTGGTGTTCTCCAGGAGTGAGGAGGAACACATCCAGCATGTCCGTCAGGTCATCCAGCGCCTCCTGGAGAACTGCCTCTTCTTCAAGGCAGAGAAGTGCGCCTTCCACGTTTCCTCCGTGGAGTTCCTGAGATTCATTGGGTAGGGACAGACTCTGCGGCCGGACCCACGTAAGATCCGAACTGTCATGGAGTGGCCCCAACCAACCACCAGTAACGGTTACAGAGTTTGCAAACTTTTACCGCTGCTTTATTCATGATTACAGCAAGGTAGCAGCCCCCCTCTCCGCCCTTACTTCATCTCTGCATCAGTTTGCCTGGACATCTGATTCACTCAGTGGAGTGTGGCCCTGTAATTCCAGACACCATCCTCCCCACTTCCCAGGTGATTGGACTGATCACCATGGATCTCGAGGCAGCTGTCAGGAGGGCTCAGCAAAATCAACCAGATCAAGGAACCGGACCCCGCAACCGACTGTTGGTTCCTGATGCAGTACGTTCCCAGATTCTAGAATGGTGCCATGCCAGTCGGGTGGCTTGTCATCCAGGGGTCAACCGCACCCTCTTTTTCGTGTGTCGGAGATTCTGGTGGCCTACAATGGTGGTGAATGTCCAGAGTTTCGTTAATGCCTGCACAGTATGGGCCCGGGGCAAGGCATCCCACCGGTCCCCTGCTGGCCTTCTGCGTCCACTTCCTGTTCCTGGCCGCCCTTGTTCACATATCTCATTAGATTTTGTCACCGGTCTTCCTTCCTCCATGGGTAACACTGTTATCCTCACGGTGGTAGACCGTTTCCCAAAGCTGTGCACCTTGTGGCCTTTCCTAAGCTGCCTTAATAATAATAATAATAATGAATTTAACTTGTAACGCACTTTTCATTCAATGAATCTCAAAGTGCTACACTTAGACCATTATTCATTTATATACATCCTCACTGGTGGTGGTAAGCTACGTTTGTAGCCACAGCTGCCCTGGGACAGACTGACAGAAGCGTGGCTGCCATTCCGCGCCAAACGGCCCCTCCGACCACCACCAACATTCATACACATTCATACACATTCACGCCTTCTTCCAAGGAGACAGCTGATTTGCTGGTGGAACATGTTTATCGCCTTCATGGACTCCCATCCGACATTGTCAGTGACCGTGATCCCCAGTTCACCTCCCGGGTCCGGAGGCTTTCTGTAAGGGCATCGGCGCCACCGTCAGTCTCTCCTCCGGTTATCACCCCCAGGCAAACGGACAGGCAGAGCAGGCAAATCAGAACATGGAATCTGCTCTGCAGTGCGCTTCTCCGCTTCATCCATTTTTCTGGAGTAAGGACCTGCCCTGGGTGGATTACTCACTGAATGCCCATGTCTGTGCTGCCATGGGTATGTCACCCTTTGAGTGCTCCTTGGGATACCTGCCTCCCCTTTATTCGGCCCTGGTGACTGAGGTTGTGGTTCCCTCTGTCCATACCCATCTTCGGCGATGTCACAGAATATGGAAGACAGTCCGTGCAGCTCTACTGAGGTCCAACACCCGTGCTTGCAAGGGAGCCTACCGTTGGCGCACCAAGGCCCCACCATACAGGGTGGGTCAGCAGGTGTATCTCAGTGCGGACAGTGCGGCGACTGCTGCAGGCGTGCCGTTATGGACGTGGTTTCCAGTACCTTGTTGACTTGGAGGGGTATGGCCCGGAGGAGCACTGTTGGGTCTCCCGGACCCTCATTAGAGATCCTGAGCTTCTGCGGCAGTTCTACAGGGATCATCCTGATGTGCCTGGCAGGTCGCCGGGGGTCTCCCGTAGAGGGGGGGGGCAGTCCTGTTACATTTTCGAACCCGCCACCTCAACAATCTGCGCATTATCCATTGCGCCATCACCATTCTGTCACTTAGACAATCAGGATCACCTCAGAGTTTCCTTCCTGGTGGTGAGCTGGCTGAGTGTGGGCACTGCACACCTGCATCCATTTATTTTGAAGTAGTTTTCAGCATTTTTTTGTCTGTTATTCTGACTGCTTGTTTTTTGCCTCACTCCAGAGCTGCAGTGCCTACCTATCACCACCTCCACTGGGCTGGATTGTTTGTTTGGCCACAGACCTACACAAGCCTGGATTATAATTACTTTTCCTGATTGCTTCTGGACAATTAAAAATGCCTAGCAGGGCATTAATCCGTTCCTGTCTCCTGAGTGTTGCATTTGAGTTCAGAACACAACCCAACCCCAACATACTTGGTGGTTACCTACTAATCTGTTATCTACCTTCCTGGGAAGTCACTCTGAAATCTACAACAAATTCAACATTTTCATCACGCCTAAACAAATTCCACAGGGGGAAAAGTTTTGAAAACCTATAGGAGATTGTAGGGGTTATTGAGGGAATATATGAATTTACAGGTGACTTGCATACAGAAACACACATGTGGGAGCAAGGCATCAATAAGACAACTTTACATAGTGAAAGCAAGGTTCACTGTGAGTTTAGAACTGAAGTGACAGTGTCCTGAACAAGCGTCTCTAAGTTGGAGGGAAGAGCTAGTTGTAAATTTACATGACTCTGAGGGAGTACTGACGAAGGTTCATTTTAGAAAATGACGTTTGTTCTGTATGTGTATGTGAGCATGCTCTATTAACATTGACTTTTATGACCCTGTGGCTGAGCCCAACTAGACAGAGTGCAAAATGTTTTTAGAGATAAATAAATTAGAGACAAATAGTCCCCCTGCACCTGGATGGCAAACTTTAGCTTATCTCAGTCCACCAGCTCTTTGTGAGCGTACATGTAAGAACTTAAAAAGAAGAACAAATAGGGACGCAAGTTACAGTTGATCTAAATGGAAAGATAGACAGAAGGAGAAATGAGAGTGGGATTTATGGGGGAAGGTGAGTGATGGGAAGATGGCACCAGATTAGAGTACAGACAATGCTAGTATGCTTTAAACAAATGAAGAAGAGACGGTACTGAAAATATTATGAAAGAGATATAAATGACAGCACATGGGCATTGAGAGTATGCTTGGGAGGGTAGAAGTGGAAATGTCTATCTGATGACACTTGTACTAGCATTTCTAAAGACAGAGAAGGCCATTACATTGATAGGAGGAAATAAAATGAAAAGTGTAATAGTAAAGCAAATCACGAAATGTTCCTAACTTGTCTCTTTTACTGTGTCATCTTTCTTTTGCTTTGAGCAGTTTATTCTTCTCTGTTGAACTTCAGGTCTTTTTGGTGGTTGTAATGAGTTTTTTGTTTCATGGTAAATTAACATCATTAACGTATTGAAAACAGTTTTGGCTGCATACATATTAATGGTTAATACCAAGAACTTTTACATTTTGATAATAAATGAATACGTGTTCTGAGATTTAAGTAAAAAAAAACATTTGTCATTCGTTGAGCTTTGTGGGCAATATGTCAACTACAGGATTCCAACTGACATTGAAATCATTTTTTATACTTTTTTGCCAATCAACTAGAATTTCTCCTTATTTCTGCGGTAGTTATAGATGTGCTCTTTTCATGACTGCTTTTGCAGGCAAGTAGGAAGAAGAGGAGCTGTCATTAGTTGCCAGTGATAATGCCAGCAAGTTGCATTTCTATAGTGGATAAACTTAGTAGTAAAGAAAGCCAAACAAACTGGTGTGGATTTAAAAAATAAGTTTTATCAAGCTACGTAGCTAAAGTAAAAAACTGCTGGGTGCTGCAAGAAATTAATCTCGAGTTAATACTACTGAGGGAATAGAAGTTGTACCTCTTTCTTCACAAATTCCTCATAGTTCAAGTGGTTTGATCCCTTGTCAGTCAGATGAAATGTGAGGAAAACCATGTTCATCCCTGTCAACCTACCTAACTATGTTGAATGCTGGCATAGGTTGTATTACCCCTTTAGAGCTTAATCTTAAAGTCAACTAATGGCTTAAGTGTCTCATAAATGTTCCTGATTAGCGTGTCATCCAATAAAGTACAAGTTCACTAGAATTAAACATTAGTACTTAATAAAATGGTGTTTTCGTATTAAATGTGGTTTTACTATAGTGTAGTTTGTTGCAGAAAATCTAGGGATATTATGATTAAATTAGTGAAACACTAAATGTAAATCAAATAAAAACAACACATATTGTACTGATTTTGTGCACATTTATGTCTGGGAGAGGATGGTTCTCTTATTTGTTGTAGACAAGTACATCACAGACAGAAACCTGGGTGGCTTCTCTTTGCCTCTCCTTACACCCACAAACAGGCACCATATTGACTAGTTTGACTAACTGTCTAATTCAGCATCAAAGTCGATAGAATGATTGATGATGCATTTTGTTATCAACAAATTGACAGTTCACATTACTTGGAGCTTAACCAGCGAATTTCAGGAGCAGGACCACGCCTCAACCACGCCCCAACCACGCCTCAACCACGCCTCTTCCGGCATCACGCCTCTCCGGCATACCTTCAAATACTAACCTAAACCTCAGTTCTTCTTCGCTCTCGTTCTTTGCACCAGAGCCGAAAAAACGTCAAAACTAACACTTGTAGCTCAAAAACTTCTTACCTTTCAGACATGGATCTCGTCTCGCTGTAGCCATCAGACGACGACCTGTTTTCAGGTGATCTCCAGCAAGTTTCGGAGGAGGAAAACTCCTCAGCCGCCGCCGTGCCCGAAACACTGCTCTCCCGAGCCCGACAGCCGCCCAGGAAGCCGGCAAGCCGGCCAACTTCTGTCTCTTCAGCCGTCCACATTCCACCCAGTTCATCCCTTCTGAACATCCGGCATTACTGCAGCTCACCATCTTCCAGCCTTTCCAGCCCACCTCCGCCATCGGAGGGAAGAGGACGCGGACAATCCGGATCAGCCCATAGCAGTCGTCGCAGGTCCCCAACTCCTTCTCCCACGTGGTTAACTCAAGCTCCGCGCCATCGTCCCGACGACACAGGCTGCGCAACGCGCCGGAGGTCCCAGCGTCATCACGCTCCGGCGCGAAACCCCGACGGCCGGCCTTCCGCAAACATCTCGGACTGGACCGTCGCCACCCTCCAGAAAACACTCCGGGATAAAAGAATCCCTTTTCACCGCACGGATAACAAAGCTAAACTTTTCAACCATATCATGTCAGCCTGCCATGCCAACAGCCCCGCGGACACCAGTTCACTTCCGGATGACGTCATCACGCCAACTCCGACGGCGCGCCGTGACGTCAACGCCCCCATTAAAGGGCCACTCCAACTAAACCCTCCTTTTCAAAAGCAAAAAACCAATAAACGGAAGCAAGGTCAAAAAATAGCCATCGGAACAAGAAATACAGGTCAATCACCTACTTCAGCAGGAGCACACAGCCTCATCATTCCTGGACCTTCCACCTCCCATCCGGATTTCCACCCACACCAGCAGTCTCCTCCCTCCTTCCTCAAGGTCCCTGGCACCGGGATGCCAGCGCCCCCCTGCTGCCCACCTCCAGCACCTAGCCCACCTCCAGCACCTACAACAGCTAACTTCAGCCGGGGTTACCAGCCCAGGGATGCCAACGCCCCCCGCTGCCCACCTCCAGCAACTACAGCAGCTAGATCCAGCCGGGGTTTTCTGGCACCGGGATGCCAGCGCCCCCCTCAGCCCACCTCCAGCACCTAGCCCACCTCCAGCACCTACAACAGCTAACTTCAGCCGGGGTTACTGGCACCGGGATGCCCGCGCCCCCTGCTGCCCACCTCCAGCACCTAGCCCACCCCCAGCACCTACAACAGCTAACTTCAGCCGGGGTTACCAGCACCGGGATGCCAACGCCCCCCGCTGTCCACCTCCAGCAATTACAGCAGCTAGATCCGGCCGGGGTTTCTGGCACCGGGATGCCAGCGCCCCCCTCAGCCCACCTCCAGCACCTAGCCCACATCCAGAACCTACAACAGCTAACTTCGGCCGGGGTTACTAGCACCGGGATGCTAGCACCCCCCGCCATGCCCTTCCAGCAGCCTCAATTGCCAGCAGCTGAAGGATCCTCTGGCTCCCAGCTCCATCAGTTCTAGCAGGTTCCCTCGGTTGGAGCCACCGGCATCGGGATGTTGGTACCCGGCCTCCCTCCCACCGCATTTCAACCCAGTATCCTTCCTCAACCCGTTCCGGCCCCACAGGCAACTACTCATTTCACCCTGTCCACAGCTAATCCCGCCGTCCGTCATCCCAATGCTTTTGCTTCCCGCCCTTCTCCAGTTCCGGCCAACCTGCGCAAACAAATAATAGAGGGCAACTACATTAATCTCACACTCCTCCTCATGCCTTCCCTCCACCAACCACCCACAGACAGACATCTGCAAGACCATGAAGGGTGCCTCCACCCGAGAGGAAAGTCATCCACCCGTTCCAAAGAGCTCACACCGACCGAGTTTGCATACGTTTTCTCTCTTTACAGAGACGTCATGTGCTCCACCTTTCCTTCACGTCGCCAGGAACTGGACGACTACTTATCCAGTATCCTCAATCTGGCCCTCCGCTTCGGAGGCAACGGCTTTTACCTTTACCACATCCACTTCGCTTCCGAAGCTGCAGCTCGCCTTCATCAGTTCAACGAAGCCACATACTGGGGCACACTGGACACCGAACTGTATTGCCGCATCTTCGCCGCCCGCACAGCCCTAACATGCTCTTTGTGTGGTGCCCCATCACACCCAGCTTCATCCTGCTCCATTCCTGCCCACGCTGGGCCTCATTCCACCCGAGCAGATCTTCAGCTTTCTCCCGGTTGTCGTCAGCAGCACCGCCAGCACCCTTACTTCCAACGCACACATCATCCACCCCATCCGTCAGCATTCCCATAACCAAGGGCATCGATCATCATGCATCAAGGAGGCCGCTCCATTTGTAACAACTTTAACGACACCGGCTGCAATATGTCCAAGTGCCGCTTCCTCCATGTCTGCTCCTACTGCGGCGGCGGACACGCCCGCCCCGCCTGCCCGCACAACCCAACTTCGCAGAAACTAGGTGAGCATCTCTCTACACCTATCAACATTCCTGCTTTAGGGGTGGCACTTCGCAACCCCCCTAATCCGTGCTTCGTTAAGTTCCTCGTCAAAGGGTTCAGTGAAGGTTTCCACCCCGGCATTATTTCACTTCCGTCCTCATCTTTCGAATGCAAAAATCTACTGTCCGCCATAAACGAGCCGGAGTCAGTCGATCGCTTGCTCGCCAAGGAAATTAAAGAAGGCTTCATGATCGGCCTGTTGACTCATCCCCCCTTTCCGAACTTTCGAATCAGCCCCCTCGGCATTGCAACCAGGAAATACTCAGGAAAGAAACGTATCATCGTCGATCTCTCAGCGCCTCATGGCAGTTCCATCCCAAGCATCAATAGCCTGATTCCAAGCGAAGACTTCTCCCTTCACTACGCCACCATCAATCACACCATCACCCTCATTAAACTCGCCGGGAAAGGGTCGTGGCTCTCAAAAGCGGATATCACCAGCGCTTTCAAGGTTCTCCCTATTCACCCAGACTTCTGGCAATACTTCGGCGTCCGCTGGCGAGGTGCATACTACTTCGCAGTCAGGCTCACCTTCGGCTGCAAGAGCAGCCCCAAACTTTTCGATACCTTATCAGAGGCCCTCTGCTGGATTCTCTCCAACAACCACGGCATTCCTTTCCTCGTCCATCTCTTGGACGATTTCCTCATCATTACCCCTCCCTCATCGCCACCCGCTTCTGGCCTGTTCACCCTGACTTCCGTTTTCTCCGAACTCGGGGTTCCATTGTCCGCCGAGAAAACGGAGGGCCCCTCCACTTCCCTCGAATTCCTCGGAATCACTCTCGATACAGATCTCTTTCAGGCTTCTCTTCCAACCGAAAAGCTCAACTGAATCAGTCTTCTCATTTCCAATTTCCTCTTAGCCCCAGGCTGCACCAAACGCCAACTCCTCTCCCTCCTGGGCCACCTCAATTTTGCCATGCGCATTATTCCCCAAGGGCGGGCTTTCATCTCCCACTTGCTGTCCATCGCTTCCGCTGTTCCGTCTCTCTTGGGTCCCATCTCCCTAGACAACTCGAGCCGTGCCGAGCTTCGTTTGTGGCTCAACCTCCTTGCCACCTGGAATGGGATGACTTTCTTTTATGATGACCAACTGGCTCACCCCCACAATATCAATCTTTACACCGATGCTGCCCCTTCAATCGGTTTTGGGGGTTTCTACGATGGCAGATGGTTTGCAGCAGGATGGCTCTCAGAGCTTGCAAACGAATACTACACGGCTTCTTCCGCTCTCTACGAGATCTATCCCATCACAGTGGCCGCCATTCTCTGGGGCCTCGAATGGTCCCGCAAGTCCATTCTCATCTACTCAGACAACCTCGCAGCAGTCGACATAATCAATAAAGCACGCTCCAACTCCACATCCATCATGCCGTTCATGCGCCGCCTAGTCTGGCACTCAGTCATACATCAATACATCCTCCGTGCAGCACATGTCCCCGGTCACTCCAACACCATCGCTGACTCTCTTTCTCGTTTCTCATTCCAGAAATTCAGAAGCTTGGCCCCACATGCAGATCCCTCTCCAACACCGATTCCTCCTTATTCTGCGTTGACTTTCAACGTATAAACCCAGCCCTAAGACCTCTGATCGTCGAATCCCAGAATGCCATCATCAACAGCTTATCACCCACTACCTTAGCATCGTACTGGACCGCTTGGAGAAGTTTCTGTCAATTTCACATTAGACACAACATAACCTTCCCATCGTTTGACCTCATCACCCTGTCTAGCTACATTACCTACGCCCATTCCGTGATGGCTATAAAGACAGAGACCATCAAAGTCTATCTTAGCGGTATCAATTTTTTCTCCAAGCTCTTAACCGGCAGTCCAAGCCCAGCCTCTAATCATCCTCAGGTTACCGCTCTCCTTAAAGGACTTCTACGTCAAGAACCAGCCCAGAATCCACGCCGCCTTCCCCTTACTGCTAATTCGTTAGCAACATGTATCCACACCATCCGCTCCGGATACAGCACCCCCCATGTCGCTCGAACCCTTGAAGCCATGTTCTTACTTGCCTTTTGTGGCTTCCTTAGATGCTCCGAATTCACTGCGCCCACCATCCACTTCAACCCACGCCGCTACGCATGCATCTCCGACCTGTCTTTTTACTCTGACGACATCATAGTCTTATACCTGAAGCAAACCAAGACCAATCAATCAGGTTCACCAACACCAGTCTTCTACTTCAAAGACCAATCACCACTGAATACTTTCGAGACCCTGGCCAACTACTTGTCATTCCGGAAATCACAGAGCACGTCTTCGACAGATCCTCTTTTCGTGGTCAGGACACGTCGTCACCAGATTCTGGTTTCACCATCACTTCCGTCAGATACTCTCCTTATCTGGCATCTCTCCCACGCACTACTCGGATCACTCCTTTAGGATCGGAGCCGCCACTTCAGCCTCCCGCAACGGCATCCCAGAGCACCTCATACAGCTCATGGGCCGTTGGTCCTCCTGAACCTATCATCGCTACATTCGCTCCGATCTTAGCGACCTCAGATCCGCTCAGTCTCATCTCCTTAAGTAATCGGTTTTGGGGGTCCGTCGTTACCCGGGCGCTGCGGCGGATTCCCTACCAGCTTCCCCACAACGCATCGACCGAACCTCGGATCATCATTGCCATCACCATCGTCATCGCCATCATCATCGCCATCGTTATAATCATCATGTAACAAAAAAAATAAAAACTTCTACACTATTTTATTTTTTACAGCGAAAAGAGCTAAGTGTAGGATTATTATAACACCAACATGAAACATGCAGTCATAAATACAGTAGCTCAGCGAGAAGTTAACACACTCACTCACTCACTCACTCACTCACTCACTCACTCACTCACTAGAAAGAAATTGCAAGTACAGAGAAGCAGTAAGTCATGTGAGGCAACCAAGAATCAATTCCATAAATGCATTTTTCTCCTTTTTCCTTCATTCCTTCTACCACGCCTGGTGAAGAAGATGTTAGGGTTAATTGCTGGTGCTCTGTCACCTAAGCATTGACCTACGAGAAAGCATGTAATGTGTCAGTCTGGGATGTGGGCAATACGTAAAGATGAGAAATATTATTATTAGTATTGTCAAGTTGTTCACCTATACTCAAAAACACACTTCTTCCAAAAAGATTTCTATCACGTACAGTATGTACTCCTAGTAGTCCCAGTATTCCAAAATACATAACAAAAACAAATTTCACATCCATGTATTTTTAACAAGATAAGGCAAAAACCATATTCTGCTTGTAATAAAAAACGCATGAATGAGTAAGAAGTGAGTGCCCTCACTGAGTCGGGAATCAGATCCTGCCCCAAGTGGAGGAGTTCAAGTATCTTGGGGTCTTGTTCACGAGTGAGCGAAGAATAGATCGGTAGATCAATAGGCGGATCGGTGTGACGTCCGCAGTGATGCAGACTCTGCAACGATATGTCGCAGTTAAGAAGGAGATTAGTCAAAAGGCAAAGCTCTTGATTTACCAGTTGGTCTACATTCCTACCCTCATCTATGGTCACGAGCTGTGGGTAGTGACCGAAAGAACGAGATTGAGGATACAAGCAGTGGGAATGAGCTTCCTCTACAGTAGAGGTCACTAACAGGCGGACTGCGGTCCGGGTCCAAACCCAGAAGCCGTCCTATGCGGACCCAGACCTATGATCAATAAATTACTTACGCGTTAAATCGACACGTACCCTACGCCGTAGGCTCTGCGTTGGTGTAACGCGGAACCATAAATCAGCCTTTAGTCACCTCGTCTTCACACAGGAAGATATAATTTAAGTACACCACGGTTATTTACTCCAATTCCTCATCATTTCAATTCTTATGTTACAAGACAAATGAATCATGTTAACTGTAAAGAAATCACAACACTGAATTTTCACAAATGGCAACTTTATTGTTAAAATATATAAATAAAATGTATGCACTATTGCTGGCTCAAGGAAGGACCGCGCATCTTCTGAATGTGTTGTTGAACAGCTCCAGGTGCATTGCTTGGAAGATCTGAAACCACAGAAGAAAAATGTATTACGGTTAATAGAGCCGCCGGCTCCCCCGGAGCCCCGAACCCGGAGCCCCCGGGTTCGGAGCTCCGGGCTCGGAGCTCCCCCGGAGCCCCCGGGTTCGGAGCTCCGGGCTCGGAGCTCCCCCAGAGCCCCCGGGTTCGGAGCTCCGGGCTCGGAGATCTGGGTTCGGAGCTCCGGGCCCGGGGCTCCTTGACGGTCTGGTCCGTGAGCAGCTCCGGCAGCTCCGTATGCGGCCCCGGTGCTCCGGAGCTAAGCTAAATACTTAGCCCATGCAAAGATCATACAAATATAAATAACGTAAAAAATTAACGTCACTTACCGCTGACTCGTGTGCAGTTGCCGGGTCCGTGCTGTTGGAACTGATCCTTTTATGAGGGTAAATGTTGATGCAAAACCTCATTTTAACTGTCCCTCGCTGTTGAAACCGGTGGAAAACAGTCACCGCTGCTGAAGCAATGGCTGAAGCTCCAGCCGGCGGAGAGAGCTGGTTGTGGGCATGGTTTCAGCAGCGGAGGCCGACCTATGGAAATCTGCTCCTGTCGTGACGTCACGACAGGAGCAGACTCTAAACGGCTCAAAAAAATCACATGACACTGGGGGATTCTGCCGGGCGGGGGTCACAGACCTTGCAGAAATTCATGGGATTTCATCTCCCCTGTGTTGGCAGGGTGAGGGGAGACCACTTTATATATGTTAAAACAAGAAAAAACTTGTTTTTCATAATAGGTCCCCTTTAACCAGCGCAGCTTTCCTAGTATTTACGGCATTTGTTTAGCAGACTTTTCAGACCATTTGCATACAAGTTAAGCCATACCACATGATGCTGCTCAGCCAATCGATTCTGTGTAAACAGCTTGACTAGAGATGAGAGGCGCTTAACAGGTTTAAAGGGAAGTTAGCGATAGAGGGAGATAACACGGAGATACAAGTGAGCCAGAGACAAGAAGAAAGACAGAGAGACAGCTGAGCGGTAGACGGGGAGAGGACACAGAGAGACGAGAAAGTGGGAGGCAGGAGAGAAGTCGGAGAGACGAGAAAGTGGGAGGCAGGGAGAGAAGACGGAGAGACAAGTGAGCGGGAGACAGGAATAGACGATTGAGCGGCAGACAGAGACTAGTAATGGCGCTCGCTAAGAAGAGAAAAGTGGACAGTGAAAATAGAGCTTTCAACCCGGAAAGGACACATTCACTTCTCTTCTTCAGTTTTCCCACTGGGAGCACAAAACCATTGTGTTGACAGAATGTTTCAAAAAACAAGATCTTCTTTATTACAGCCACGAAAAAATTGCACTGCACTGAGGCAGGGGAAGAAAAACACATGAAAAAGTAACAACAGAAAATAACTGCAATGCAGGAGGGAAAAACTGGTTAACATAAAACCCTCTTACGCAGGCAACTACGCAGGAAAAAACAACAGAGATCTGACAGGTAATCAAAATACAAAAAAATGTTAATAAGATGGTTTACTAGTAAGTAACCTGGGAAGAAGTGCTGAACACTGGCTCAGACCGAAACATGCGGAATTGAATTATCTGGCGTCGGATAGACGCCACAGGCAGTCTTTTAACATTCCCTGAAGACGAGGTGCAGGTGTGGGAATCAAGCCACACCTACCAGCTGCCTTCAGGAAAGAAAAATATAACAATCCAAAAACAGAAACCTATCATAATGGATTAAACCTGTGTGAAACATGGATGTAAGTTACAGTGTCATTTTATAAAGTCTACACATTTTTTAGAACTTCTTACAAACAAAAACTGTGAAGGTCAGTGTGTTTGGCCATGTGAGTGGCCTGAAGGCAAATGGGACATTAGCATTATCAAATTAAGTAGAAACTCCATGTATTCCACACTTTTTGTGATTGTTCATTTTAATATTTTAAGTGTGTCTCACATCAAACTTAATTGGAAATAGGCTTCTGCTTTGAAGTCACCTGTCTGCGCAGTAAGATGAAGTGATGGCAAACAGTGACTCAGGTGTAAGGAAGTAAACAAGGGTGCAGCCAGTCAACCTATTTGATTTCTTTTTGAACTTTTTGTGCGGTGGAAGCCAACAAATTCATAAATTGATTAAAATGAGAAGAAGCTTGTGGAAAATGAGGACAAAATGTTTTTCACTGGCAATGTGTGGAGTGACGGCTTCAATATCTGTACAGAGATATGTGTGGATAAAGGGTCAGACCCAGTAGTGGTGAACCGTGACATGACTGACTTCACTGAAGCACATTTCATCCAAACCTATCTTGCCAGTGCAGAATTGTGACATTAATCTCATAACATTGACATCAAGTCCTGATGAGTTGCAACCTGACAGTTCAGATTAAAGCCAAATTGGACAGACAATCCCCACAAAAATGAACTGTTTGCTAGGTGTGTGAACTTGCCTTTGTTTACTGACATTTTTTTTATTGGACACTGACTGCTGGGAAGAATTTCTTAAACGTGTTCTTGCTTTTATTTTCCCATTTTCCTCCTACAAACCCTTTTTTTATCAAATCATTCTGAAATGCATGTATATGTGACAAACATTATGTATACGCAGATAGCCTTGAGCTTGGATGCAAAAGGACACATTTATACACATACAGTATGCATTAATGAACAAACTGTGGTTATGGAAATGGAGCATTCTCTGAGGAGTCAAGGTTTCCCATCTTTTTCGAAGTGAGATGAAGCTTGAGTAGACAAAAAAAAATAGCTCTCCGACAACAAACAAGATCCATTTGATTTGTTTCACCTAGCCATCAGGAAAATATCATGAACACACAAAGAAAAAACACTCTTGGCAGATTTGAGGACTGGAAAGTAACCTTAGATAATTGTGTTATATAATTGAGAGGAAAACCTTGGCATCTTTCAGTCCATTATCACTCCTTGTAATATGGCTCTCACTTGCTGGAGGAGTTTGCAGAGACAGATACCTTTCCTTATGACTTACCTGTCTCTACCTTGTCTCCCAAGATTTGCCTCTATTTGTTTGCATTTTGTCTCTGTCTTCCTTTGCTTCTGTCATATTTCCGATCCTCGCTACGTCCTGCATTCAAAGGCAAATGTGGGAATGTAGTTGAAGTCACTTCCGGATGGATGGACCGAAGATTCTTCATCTTCGTTTTTCTGGTTAATTGATGTTTGCTACTATGAAAGAGGATGGAAAGGTTTTGACCTACACTGTAACAATTTGCAAACTAATTTCTCGCTTATTCTGTGCGTCTTTGTTCAAATTAACCTTAGCATGAATGTTGCTGCTACTGTCTGATCAGGAGTTGATATAGAGTAACCAAACAAATGATATGAATGAATTGCTCTACTAACTTGTACTCTGTTTACGTATATAAATTCCCAGTTTAATTTCAGTTCAAGACAAAACAGTTCAGAAACTCTTTCAGAAATTCAAGCTTCTAAAGCACAAAGGATATAGAAGTTGGACTGGTCTTCTTAATATTGTCTCTTCTGGTGTGCGTACAGTCCTGTGAACAGCTCCTTCACCATCCAAATCACCCAAATCTGATGTGGCATATACTGTAGGTCAGATCACCTTCCCTTATTGTAGTGGTGCGTGTTGTCCTCACAGTATGGGCAGAACTATACTAGTAAATGTTCCCTTTTCCAACAATTCCAGAACTCTTGAAGAAGCTGCTGCTGATATTTCCATCTGCGTGTTAGCTTCTCTTTAGTGGAGCTTGAAGTTTGTCCGGCAGTCTGAGAAGGTTTAGTTGGTAATGTAGAAAGTCTCATCCCGATCAAAAAGCAAGCTGGTGTTCGTGGCTGAGGCTCTTCAGGTGCATTATAGACAGAGGTAAGTGGTCTTGAGTTAACTGTTGCCTCTACCTGTGCAAGAAGCATTGTGATCTCCTTGGAACTCAGTAAAGCTCTTTCCATTACCTTTCTCAAACATGTGTTTACTGAACCAGTCGTTCCCAAAATCTGCCAAACCAAGCCGTTCATTCTGCAATGTACTTTCATGTGATCACCTTTTCTCTTTTAAAATATTTATGCAACTCAGGCTCTTTAATAGCTCTCCAAAGTGTCTTGACGTCCAGAGGCCTCTTCTGGATATGAATCTCTCCAATGCCAAGAAAAACTTTTCTGTTGACAGGTCTGACACTAGCTCCAAATGAACAGCACGAGTCACAGCACAGGAAAACAATGTTATTTTTGCCTTCTCCACTGTACCTTTATTCTTAACATAAAGAGTTTCAAATGGGGGCGTACCAGTGATTTGGTGTCCTGGCATGGCCGCTGTTATCTGCTCCACGTCCAGGGCAAGCAGCAATAACTCCCGTTGCCATTTGCAAGAATCTAATACGTTTCTATTAGCTGCACTAGGGTGGCTCTCAGATATGTACATTTTTCAGTTTTGCTTGGCTTACTATTTCCATGGATGACAAACTGTATCAAACTGATCCCACAATTCTTGCCATTTTTACATGTCACCATAGTATTTGTTCATGTGGAGCTTTGGCAACTTCACTGACTGCCTTGCACCACTGGGATGCACACTCACATCACTCAGCCGTGCAGCGCTCTGTTAAGCAGCTGGTTGTGGGTCATCTCTTTTAACATTGCTCTGCTTTTCCAAAGGTTGAATTGATCATGATATTTCACAGTTTAAAGCACATCTGCCTCCAGCTCGTTCATTGATATTGTCTCTTCAATGTTTCTTTCTAGTTGCTGAAGATTCACTTCCTTAACCGATAACATGGACAGCAGTTCTCATAGATGGTCACAGCTCATATCGTCGTTGCATGTATCATCCTCAATAATCTGCAGCAGCTTTGTTGTGGATGCTGATAAAACTTCCCATTTTTGTTTCAGTCTCTGTAGATGTTCTCCTGTGGATGATTCTCCTCTTTCTAGCAAATAAGTCACAGCTGTCTATTGGCAAATCCTTTCCCATGTCTCTGCACCCAAATGTGGGAAGTTAGCACACTAGTGGTCACTAGTGGATCCTTAAACCGTTTAATGGAAGTTTGCACATTGTTAGAGTATATTGTTTCCTAGTAGCAAACTAATCTGTCACTTTTTTTGTGTGTCTTTGTTCAATTTAACTTTACCTTGAACATTGCCACTGTGTGGTCAGCAGTAGTTGTAGAGTAACCAAACACATCTTATTATCTAATTAATACTATAATAACTTGTACTCTGTTTACGCATCTAAATCAAAAAAATACATGGATTTATAAAGATATAACAGCAGAAACAAAGGCTTTACAACTCTACTAAACACATTTTTATTTACACTCTCGCTCAGAGTCTTGGACCTTTGGAAAGTTTGCCTGAGGAATGTAATTATGAGAATGTTTGTTATAGTGAGCTGAATATTTTCAGTTTTAGACTGAAGAACATTAGCCCTGTAGTGTCACCAGATTAAATGATTAATAATTACTAATTGTCTCATTAGGGGCACCACCTCCATTAAGGAGAACAAATTAAGTAAGAATAATAATTAAAGCTTCAAGCAGCGATGAACGGGCCCTCGCACCTTTGTGCACGTTCAGGCCTGCTGCAGTGGAAGCGCTTCTATGACTTGCATGTAGATGTTTTCAGGCCTGGACATTTAGCGGATGACACCACCCACGACTCTATATCAAACCGTTCAAAAGTTATGGCAGAAAGTAAGAACTATCAGATATCAACCAATCAGATGAAGGGACAGGGCTAATTTGCAGCAATTATGTTCAAGGACTCAAAACTGAGTCCGATGACACCACCCACAAATCTTTATGTCAAACCATTCAAGTTATTGCAGAAAATCAGAACTATCACATATCAACCAATCAGAAGAAGGGGCGGGGACAATTTGCACCAATTAAGGTGAAGGAGTCAAAACCGAGTCTGATGACAAACCCCACGACTCTGTATGTCATACCATTCAAAAGTTATGGCAGAAAATAGGATCTATCAAATATTGACCAATCAGAAAAAGGGGCGAGGCTAATTCATGCATATGAAGGTCAAGTACTCAAAACCGAGTCACATGACACCACCCACGACTCTCTATGTCAAACCATTCAAAAGTTATTGCAGGAAATAGGGACTATAAAATATTGACCAATCAGAAGAAGGGGCGGGGCTAATTTGCACCAATTATGGTCAAAGGCTCAAAACCATGTCCGATGACACCACCCACAAGTGTTTATGTCAAACCATTCAAAAGTTATGCCAGAAAATAGGAACTATCAAATATGGACCAATCAGATGAAGGGGGGGGGGGGGGGGGGACGCTTTTTGGCGTCTAGCGTCGCCATGGTAATACTTTTGACTGAGAAAAGTAACGCGCGTCGTCGCAAGATGGAGACGCACATTTTGATGTATAACACACCTGGGTGCACATTACGGTTCGGGCCATATTAACGGCCGAAGAAGTGGCATACATTGCGGCAAAATTACACGATTAATTCAAAATGGCCGACTTCCTGTTTCGTTTGGGCCATGGCGCCAAGAGACATTTCTTTAAGTTGCGACATGATACAGGTGTGTACCGATTTTCGTGCGTGTACGTCAAACCCTATTGTGGGGCTAGAGGCACAAAGTTTTCTGGTGGGCGCTGTTGAGCCATTAGGCCACGCCCATTAATGCAAACCATTAAATATCAAATTTATCGCCAGCATGCAATGCAAAATTTGGTGACTTTTGGGGAACTATCAAATATAGACCAATCAGATGAAGGGGGGGCGCGCTTTTTTGCGTCTAGCATTGCCACGGTAACGCTTTTGACTGAGAAAAGTAATGCGCGTTGTTGCAGGATGGAAACGCACATTTTGATGTATAACAAACCTGGGTGCCATTTTGCCACGGCCATTAATGCAAACCATTAAATATCAAATTTTTCGCCAAATTTGCTGACTTTTGGGGCACGTTTAGGGGGGGCAAAAAGGCCCTCCTTTCGTCGGAAGAAAGAAAGAAAGAAAGAAAGAAAGAAAGAAAGAAAGAAAGAAAGAAAGAAAGAAAGAAAGAAAGAAAGAAAGAAAGAAAGAAAGAAAGAAAAAGAAAAAAAAAATTCCTACAGATACAATAGGGCCTTCGCACTGACAGTGCGAAGGCCCTATTGTATCTGTAGGAATTTTTAGGGCCCGAGCACTTACAGTGCCAAGGCCCTATTGTATCTGTAGGAGTTTTTGTTTTTAGGGCCCGAGCACTTACAGTGCCAAGGCCCTATTGTATCTGTAGGAATTTTTTTCCTTGTTAGGGCCCGAGCACTGACAGTGCGAAGGCCCTATTGTATCTGTAGGATTTTTTTTTTTTCTCATTTCCGACGAAATGAGGGCCTTTGTGCGCCCCTTAACGTGCCCCAAGAGTAACCAAATTATGCACGCAAGCCAGGCCTGGCGAAAAATGTGATATTTCATGGTTTGCATTAATGGGCGTGGCCTAATGGCTCAACAGCGCCCCCTAGAAAACTTTGTGCCTCAAGCCCCACAATACGGTTTGACGTACATGTACGAAAATCGGTACACACCTGTATCATGTCGCAACTTAAAGAAAGGTCTCTTGGTACCATGGCCGAAACCGAACAGGAAGTCAGCCATTTTGAATTAATCGCCCAAACCGTAACGTGACCCAGGTGTCTTATACATCAAAATGTGCGGTGAACGGTTTGATATAGAGAGTCGTGGGTGGTGTCATCCGCTAAATGTCCAGGCCTGAAGACATCTACTGTACATGCAAGTCATACAAGCGCTTCCACTGCAGCACGCCTGAACGTGCACAAGGGTGCGAGGGCCCGTTCATCGCTGCTTGCAGCTTTAATTAGGGCCCAAGCACTTACAGTGCGAAGGCCCTATTGTATCTGTAGGAATTTTTGTCATCTTTCTTTCTTTCTTTCTTTCTTTCTTTCTTTCTTTCTTTCTTTCTTTCTTTCTTTCTTTCTTTCTTTCTTTCTTTCTTTCTTTCTTTCTTTCTTTCTTTCTTTCTTTCTTTCTTTCTTTCTTTCTTTCTTTCTTTCTTCTGACGAAAGGAGGGCCTTTTTGCCCCCCTAAAGGTGCCCTAAAAGTCACCAAATTTTGCACGCAAGCCAGGCCTGGCGAAAAATTTGATATTTCATGCTTTGCATTAATGGGCGAGGCAAAATGGCTCAACAGCGCCCCCTATAAAACTTTGTGCCTCAAGCCCCACAATACGGTTTGACGTACATGCACGAAAATCAGTACACACCTGTATCATGTCGCAACCATATTTGATAGTTCCTACTTTCTGCCATAACTTTTGAATAGTTTAATATAAAGAGTCGTGGGTGGTGTCATCGGAATCGGTTTTGAGTCCTTGAACATGATCGGTGCAAATTAGCCCCGCCCCTATTTCAGATTGGTCAATATTTGATAGTCCCTATTTTCTGGCATAACCTTTGAATGGTTTGACATAGAGAGTCGTGGGTGGTGTCATCTGACTCGGTTTTGAGTACTTGACCTTCATTGGTATGAATTAGCCCCGCCCCTTCTTCTGATTGGTCGATATTTGATAGATCCTATTTTCTGCCATAACTTGAATGGTTTGACATAGAGAGTCATGGCTGGTGTCATCCGCTAAATGTCCAGGCCTGAAGACATCTACATGCAAGTCATACAAGCGTTTTTGTGATATTGACCTTTCATTTTTTTTTTTTTACGTTTGACTTTGGACGCTTGTTGCTAGGCAACAGTTTATCGTAGAGACATCGTACAAATGTTCCCCGACTTGGCACGCTGTGGACTTCAACATACTGAAATTTCATGAAGCTGGGATTTAAGGAAATTTTATGTCAAAATCCAGGCCAAATGTCCCCATTCATTCGGATGGGGTTTTTTACCATGGTGAAAAAGAAACCTATCCGTTAACGTAGCCTGAACCGGAATGTGTACCCAAGCATGGCATACATCGTTGGATGCATCTCCATCGTGCCTCGATGGGCATTACTTTTCTCAGTAAAAAGTGTTACCGAGGCAACGCTAGTTGCCAAAAAGCAAAAAAAAAGGCAAAAATTCGGACGCTTATTGCTCGGCCGAACTTTATCGTAGAGACATCGTTCAAACTTTCAAACACTCGGCCCGATTGGCATTAGCGGACCCTACAACCTCATTATGCTAATTATTACAGTTTTTGCGATATTGACCTTACATTTTTTTTTTAAATTTCCGTTTGACTTTGGACGCTTGTTGCTAGGCAACAGGTTATTGTAGAGACATCGTACAATTGTTCCCTGACTCGGCACGCAGAGGAATTAAACATATTCAAATTTCATGAAGCTGTGATTTAAGGAAATTTTATGTCAAAATCCATGCCAAATGGCCCCATTCATTCGGATGGGGTTTTTTACCATGGTGAAAAAAAACCTATCCGTTAAAGTAGCCTGAACCGGAACGTGCACCCATGCATGGCATACACCGTTAGATGCGTCTCCATCGTGCCTCGATGGGCATTACTTTTTTCAGTCAAAAGCGTTACCGTGGGGGGCGCTAGACGCCAAAAAGCGCACCCCATTATTAACTATTGGGAGCACAGGAATGAATGCAATACAACCGTAAACACCTCAAACTGACATAGAACCACCCCGAACACAACCACTAAAGCCCCAAACCAAAGCAGCAAGAGGGGACGAATGGGCAGTAGGGAATGCCCATATCAAAATTTCCTGAAATTTTCTAGTTATTATTATTATTATTTTATTATTATTAGTAGTAGTTTTACTAGTATTAGTATTATTAAAGAGAAGGGGAGTAAAAAGAAAAGAACATTTCTTTGCTCACTCAGTGTGATTTGGATAAATAACTAATGTTTTTCCTTTATAGCTTTCCCAGCTATCTCTCTTTCTCTAACACACACACACACACACACACACACACACACACACACACACACACACACACACACACACACACACACACACACACACACACACACACACACACACACACACACACACACACACACGCAGACTTCTGAATGCTTGGACCTCAGTCAGAGTCTCTCTGCTGTCCTCTTAGGCAGCAGCCAAAACCGCTTGAGGAAAGCAGCCTTTGTGCAACACGTCTCTGACAGATTGTTAATCAGCCTGTGGTGCATGATATTCTGGAGTGAGTTACATCTTGGTCCCTAAGCAAGTAATCACCTAACATTGTCATGCTGATGTTGCACAGGGTGAGATGGAAAGAGCCATTTGCTTCAGTTAAAGAGAGAGAAAGGGGTGGTAGTGCTTGATTGGAGGATGATGAGGATAGGTAAAGAATTCGAGAAAAGCAAAGGAAAGCAAAAGAGAGGACAGAAAATCAAAAAGGACTGAAAAAAGATGTGTTTAACCCATTAGTTTGGAGAGGCTTACAGTTAACCTGCTGAAGCTAGCAGCATACATTATGAGACTGAAGTCAATTAAGTTGCTGTTTACAGCCCTGTAGTGATACAGCTTTACCTAACCTCAGAGATCAACCATGTTCTGATCTCCGAAGATTCATTGGAATAATAATAATAATTAAAGCTGGAAGCAGCGATGAACGGGCCCTCGCACTCATGGCCACCGCCCCCCATAAGCATATCAGAAATGACACCACCCACAACTTTCTATGTCAAACCATTCAAAAGTTATGGCAGAAAATAGGAACTAAGAAAATATCGGCCATCGCACTGTCAGTGCTCGGGCCCTATTAATGTATTTAACTTGTAATGCACTTTACATTCAATGAATCTCAAAGAGCTTACCACCGGTTGTGGTAAGCTACGTTTGTAGCCACAGCTGCCCTGGGGCAGACTGACGGAAGCGTGGCTGCCATACTGCGCCTAACGGCCCCTCCGACACCATTCATACACATTCAAACACATTCACACGAAAGAATGTGGGTAAGGGCAAGGTGGGTAAGGTGTCTTGCTACGGACACTACGACAGCAACTGGGATGGAGCGGAATTCAAACCGCCAACCTTCCGATCATTAGACGACCCGTTCTACCACCTGAGCTACTGCCGCCCCAAATAGCCAAATCTATCAAAATCTCATAATCTTTCCCCCAACCAGCCTCCAAACATTAAGTAATTTGTATTCTGTTCTATTGGGATTATATTTCTTATTCTAATTTTCCACTTCTGGTGCAATGACAGTGGTCTACCTGTGACTTCCTTGGGTATTCCAACCTCAATTGATATTAATAGATATCAGTGCGTAATGTGTAATGTAATTTTGTGTAATGTCACAAATGCATGACAATTTCGCTGGAGGGAAAAAAAAGAGAAATTGTCATTTAAGTTTCAACTACAACTTTTAAAGATTATAAAGCAGAGTAGTAATTACTGAGGGTGATATAATTGTGAAAGTGCCTATAATATGACAAATATTGCACCTGTCCCAGTAAATACACTAATACTGGTGACAAGAAACCATTTTGTTGGCATGACGATGTACGGTCTTATGGACATCAATGCCTTGACAGCATTTCTGTTCGGGACATGAATCCACCAATACGTCTTGGCCCATCACCAATAAACAGTTGATTGTCATTTAATTCAATTACATTTTATTTATATAGCATCTATTACAACCAGTGTTGGGGGTAATGCGTTACAAAAGTAACGCAATTACAGTAATGTATTACTATTTGCTGTAACGCAGTAATATAACGCATTACTAATAAATTTTCGGTAATATTTTACTCGTTACAATCTAAGTAACGCGCGTTACAACGCATTTTAACCCGTTTAGCTGTTGTTTTTTAAAGAATTCACCAACACCGCGTCCGCGAGACATCCCGACAACAGAAAAAAGCGTTGGGAACGCGGCGCGGCGGAATGTAGCGCCGCTGGACACTGTTTGTGTGGGGACTGTTTAGCCAGTGAGCAGAGCCGGCAGGGAAAAGTCAACAGTGCGGCGTGTCCGCGTGTAACTTAAATCTACCATGGTCTCAGCGTTAGAGCTCGGCCAAGTGAGGCTTTATTAATATATGGGCTTTATACATTTATTAAATATATATGAGCGCGGAGTCGGCGAGGAGCTGCGCCCGGCGAGGAGCAGGAGCCGGGCTCACAGTCAGTCGCGCTGTGAGAGCGGATTTATGGTTCCGCGTTAAATCGACGCAGGGCTTTCGCCGTAGGGTACGCAGTAGTTCGCGTAACCCACGGCGTATGGCCTGCGTTGGTGTAACGCGGAACCATAAATCAGCCTTAAACCACACCTGCAGCCCATCAGGAGGAGAGGTTAAAACAGCTGCGAGTTGTTGATTGCTGGTACGTTTTGTTAACTCTGAGAGAAATATTGGTTTGTTTGTTAGCTTGCTGGTGTTTTTTTTCTCTCTGGGAGTTATTTATGAAGAAGTTCTGAGTTCCGTGTGAGCAGTATTCGAGTTGAGGGGGGATGAGGGGTGATGTGATGGCACCCCCCCTGAAATTAAAACGGTCCAAATCACCCCCCCCCCCTGAAATAAAAACGGTCCAAATCATCCCCCCTGAAATAAAAACAGTCCAAATCATCCCCCCTGAAATAAAAACGGTCCAAATCATCCCCCCTGAAATAAAAACGGTCCAAATCATCCCCCCCCTGAAATAAAAACGGTCCAAATCATCCCCCCTGAAATAAAAACAGTCCAAATCATCCCCCCTGAAATAAAAACGGTCCAAATCATCCCCCCTGAAATAAAAACAGTCCAAATCATCCCCCCTGAAATAAAAACGGTCCAAATCATCCCCCCCCTGAAATAAAAACGGTCCAAATCATCCCCCCCTGAAATAAAAACGGTCCAAATCATCCCCCCTGTAAAACTGCCATCCCTCCTTTCCATCCCTTATGTCATTTCATCAATGAATGTGGTTTTACTGCTATTTCAACATTTAGAGTCATCACCAGAAAAATAACACCAGAAAAATAACTTATTTGACAATTTTCACCTGTTTCAAGTAAATTTTCACTTGAAATAAGTAGAAAAATCTGCCAGTGGGACAAGATTTATCTTTTTTTGCTATTTTGTTGAAAGTAACTCAAAAGTAATACACAAGTAGTGTAACGCATTACAATTCAGATATAGTAATATTGTAATGTAACTAATTACTTTCAAATGACAGTAACTAGTAATATATAATGTATTATATTTTGGATGTAACTTGCCCAACACTGATTACAACAGAAGTTGTCTCTAGGCACTTTCCAGAGACCCAGAACATGACCTCCAAGCAATTATTACATAAACATAACATAAACAATGGCAGGTAAAAACTCCCCTAGTGGGAGGAAAACCTTAAGCAGGACTTGGCTCATAAGGGGGGACCCTCCTGCCGGAGGCCAGCTGGGCAGAGCAGGAAAAGAGAAAACAGACAGAGAGAATGAATAACAGAGACAGACACAATGGCTAACTGGTGCATTACAGGGATGACTATATAAACAGATGTAGACAGCAGGCACTGATGTGGTCAGAGGGTGGGGTGGGGTGAGGGGGGCAGGCCAGGATGTCAGCAAGCATCTACCAGACATCTACACAGACAGGTGGAAGCAGCAGTGGGATGATCAGAAGGGGGGGGGGGGCTGCAGGTCAGCACGCAGCTCCTGAAGCTCTGGCCTGCAAACATACACAAAAGAGAAAAAAGGTGGGGGGTTGGCAGACATGCACAACAAACTACAAGGACAATGGACAAAAAATATGGCTATGAGATACTTATAATAAATAAAAAATGGAAGAGGAGAAGAGAAGAAGGGTGAGAGGCACCGCCCATGGATCATGTTGGTGCCCCTCTGCAGCATAGACCTATAGCAGCATTTCTACCACGAAGCTATGTTTGAGACTAACTATCATAGTCTTGTTCTATAGCTGCAGCTATGACTACTGACTCTAACACACTAGAGTTTACACTAACTAGAGGTTTACTAACACTAACTAGAGGTTTAATAAACACTAACTATAGGCTTCACTAAACAGAAAGATTTTAAGTTTGGTTTTAAAGGTGGAGGTGGTGTCAGCCTCCTTAACCCAGAAGTAGGCTCGGGGTCCATCCGGCCGAGCCTACTTCCCCCCCCCCCGCCCCCTCGGAGTGGGAGAGGAAGCCCGGAACCCCCCCGGGCCTTCCTGGTCGGGAGGCCGCCCTTGGCGCCGGGCTGACCAGCGGAACGGTCGGGGGGGTCGTCCCCGGCGTCGGCCCGACCGCCGTGGAAGCCACTTTCGGGGCCGGGCCCATGGTGGCCTCGGGCCACACGGTGCCTCCAGGACCACCTCCTCCGTGACGCGGCCCCACGCCAGCTGCTGGTCCGCCTCCAGGACCGCTTCCTTCACGGCGCAGCCCCGTTCTGGAGCTGGTGCGTCCAGGACCGCCTCCTCCGTCACGCAGCCCTGCGTGGGCTGCTGGTCCACCTCCAGGACCGCCTCCTCCTTGACGCCCTGCTCTGGCCGCTTTTCAGGCCCCGTCTCCGCGGGACCCGCCGTCGCTGGTGGCTGCGCCTCCGCAGCCGCCTCCCCAGCCAACTCCGCCTCCGCCTCCGACTCAGTCCCAGGAGCCGTCGCCTGGTGGCCCGCAGCCACTGCCTCACGGCCGGTCGGCTGCAGCGCCACCAGCGCTGCCGCGGCGAACCTCAGGCAGGGTGCAGGGGTGGGTTGCTCCGCGGGTCCCGCCGCCTCGGGAGCCGTCGCTTGGCGGCCCGCAGCTTCTGCCTCCCGGCCTCCCAGCTGCGGCGCCACCAGCTCCTCCCGCGCTGCTGCGGCGACCCTCCGGCGTGGCGCAGGGATAGGTCGCTCCGCGGGCGTCAGAGCCGCCAGCACAGCGAGCTGATGCCCGCCCTGGTCCCGGCGCAGGGCGGCCAGGTCCGCCATGGCCTGGGCGAGCGCGTCCACGGCCCGTTCCATGCCTCTTCAACGTGGGCCCCCATCGGGGCCCACGTTGGGCGCCAGTGTAGCAGTGTGAGTGCCACGGGGCCCGACCGACAGGATGGAGAGACACGGAGTTTTGTGCAGAACCCTCTTTATTGCGCCAGATCACCCAGATCACTGCCACACACGTGCAGAAGCACCTTCACACCGCTTCTCCGACCACCAGCTCCTCCGACCAGCTCTGCCTTATAAGGCAGGCAGGGTGGAGAGCGCGCCACTCAGGCGGATGGGACACAGGTGCGCGTGTCCCATCAACCTCTCCACCCTGCCACACACGAACACATTTTTCTGCATCACTCTGCAAGAGGATTTTCCCAATATTTGCAATATTACGGAGATGGAAAAATGCTATTTTACAAACCTGATTAATATAAGGTTCAGACAAATCCTGGTCGAAAACAACACCAAGGCTTCTCACAGTTGCACTGGAAACCATCGCAACGCCATCTAATCCCTTCCTGAAATGCTTTGGACCAAAAATGATAACCTCTGTTTTTGTCAGGAAAGGTTTTAGTGAGGACTCAGATGCAGTAGAGCAGGAGGCAGGAGTTCCAAAAAACTGAGATTTATTGCTCAAAAACAAAACCAAAAACGCTGCTGAGCAGGATCAAAAAACGGAACATGAACAAGAATAAGAAAACTTGGAAAACCTGACAGGGAGAACATGGAGGAAGCAAACAGTCCGGACCAGCAAGGAGGACGGGAAAGACAAGCCCAACCAGTCTGCATGTGCTTTGTGTATCTGGAGAAGGCATTTGGCACCGTGTCCCTCGTGCCAGTCCGGGGCCTTCTATTAAGGGCTGTCTGGTCTCTATATGATCGGAGCAAGAGTCTGGTTCGCATTGCCGGCAGACTTGTTCCCGGTGCATGTTGGACTCCAGCAGGGCTGCCCTTTGTCACCGGTCGTGTTCATAATTTTTATGGACAGGATTTTTAGGCGTAGCCAGGGGCCGGAGGGGATCCGGTTTGGGAACCACAGGATTTCATCTCTGCTTTTTGCGGATTATGTTGTCCTGTTGGCTTCATCGGACTGGGACCTTCAGCATGTGCTGGGGTGGTTTAAGACCAAGTGCAACGCGGCAGGGATGAGAATCAGCACCTCCAAAACCAAGGCCATGGTTCTCCACCGGGAAAGGGTGGCGTGCCATCTCCGGGTGGGGGGAGAAGTCCTGCCTCAGGTGGAGGAGTTCAGGTATCTCGGGGTCTTGTTCACAAGTGAGGGAAAGATGGAGCGTGAGATTAACAGACGGATCGGTGCAGTGTCTGCAGTTATGTGGTCGGTGTACCGGACCGTCGTGGTGAAGAAGGAGCTGAGTCTAAAGGCGAAACTTCACTATTTTCCACTATCGTAAGATGAGCAATGGCCTCCCTAAATTTAGCAATAGCTTCATCGGACAAACATCTGCTAAGATAATACCTCCTATTTTCCGCTTCCACATCGACAATATTAAATTCCAACATATTCAATAGTGGGCAGATAAGAGGGAGTTTACAGGCGACACCAACAGATTATCAGGTTCAACACCGTAGGTGAGAACGAGATCCAGGGTATGATTAAAACAGTGTGTCGGTTTGTCCACTTTTTGTGAGATACCCATCGATTCTAAAAGAGAATTGAAAGCTATTTTAAGATTATCGCTTTCAACATCCATATGGATGTTAAAGTCATTCACTATGATGAATTTATCTGTACTTATCAATAAACCAGATAGGAAATCTGAAAATTCAAACAGAAACTCTAGATAAGCACCAGCAGAAGGCCGGTACACTACCAGCCCTCTGCTGGGGGCTACCACTAACAAAACTGGCTTCTCTGATTTCCAGTTCGGTTTCAGACTAAGCGTGAGGCTTTCGAATTTATTATAATCGCACTTAGGTTCAGTTTTTGTTTGAAGACTGGAGTTATAAATTGCTGCGACTCCTCCGCCTCGGCCCGTGCTTCGAGGAATATGATGATTAAAGTAGCTGGGCGGAGTCGATTCATTCAAACTAACATACTCTTCCTCCTGTAGCCATGTTTCTGTTAAACAGAAAATATCACTCCTGGTCTCTGTAATTAGATCGTTTACTAATAGAGACTTGGAGCTTAACGATCGTATATTTAGTAGTCCGCATCTAATTTTTCAGTCTCTAATTTGTACCAAATGCGCATTGGTTTTAATTTTTGAAGTTTTAAAATTTATTTTGATTAACACCTCTATCACACCGCACCTGGTAAACTTTTGGAGGGCGGGGAACTGCAACCAGTTCTATTTTGCTAGGCACCTTGTTAGAGTCGCCAATTACATAATGAAATCCTACAGTTTTATTGGCAGGCGTTGGTTCTCGAGAAGCAGCAGAGAAGCGCGTAAGACTGCAACTCAGCATCCTGGCCTGGACCCTGGATTGTCAGCGGGAGTGTCTAATAATATTGGCCACATTTCTAGAAATAAGAGCTGCACCATCCCGGGTGGGATGAATGCTGTCTCTTCTAATCAGACCGGGCTTTCCCCAAAATGTCTTCCAATTGTCAATAAAGGCCACGTCGTTTTCTGAACACCACTGAGACAGCCAGCGGCGGAGCGATAACATGCGGCTAAACATATCATCGCTGGTCAGATTGGGGGGGGGACCAGAGAAACCTACGGAGTCCGACATGGTTTTGGCGTAGTTACACACCGACACAATATTAACTTTAGTACTTCCGACATGTATCATAACTTTACCAAATTTACGATTACTCTTTGCCAGCAGCTTGAAATTTGCTTCAATGTCGCCCACTCTGGCCCCTGGGATGAACTATGGTCGCTGGAGTCAACCTCACATGCCTCACTATGGAGTTGCCAATCACCAAGTTAGGTTTCTCAGCGGGTGTGTTTTTGATTGGGGAAAAGCGGTTAGAGACGGAAAGTGAGTGGTGATGTTCCGTGTGCCTTTTAGGACTACGCTATCTCCGAACCGTCACCCAGCTGCCCTGACTGGCTGGCTGCTCGGGAGCTGCAGGGGAGCAGCTAACAGCAGCTACTCTAGGTCAGTGCGCCGCTACTTTAGGCTGCCTGGCTGACGAATCTACCGGACTATGGTTTAGTTGGCGGAACTGGACCTCTAACTCACTGAGCCTCGCCTCCAATCCTATGAATAAACTACACTTCAGACACTTCGCTAAAGGAGGCAGAGGAATAGCTAAACATTTCACACACTGAGCAGGTGTGAAATGTTGAAATGCTGAGAGGCCATGCTAAGAGGCTAACGGACAGAAAGTGTACCGGTGATTGGTGACAATGAAAGTTACGGAAGAGAAAAATGTGCAGGTGTTGAATTAAAGACAGAAGTTTACCAGATATAGTATTATTTTACCAGAAAACAATCTAAGTGTAGACAAAAAAAAAGTCTGGAGGAATCAGAGCCTGCGACACCGTACAACGGCAACAGACTGCAAACAACAGGAAGTGACGCAATACGTTACCCAATCAGGATCAGTAATGGGTGGCAAACAATTTTGTGCTTAACAAGCCGGAAGTCACGCCTTAATACCATGGTTTTTTCAGTCAAAGAGCACACAAGTTCTGTAATTAGAGGCCTTTTAAACAAAACTGGAAAGCACGAAGGGAGCCATTCCAACAGAATCATCATGAAACATTTCAAATTTTCCTGCAGAGAAACAGGGTAAAGCTGTTAATGCCTGTGGTGTAGTGTTCACCAAGTCAGTGCTGTCACCAGCTTGAGACCAAATGAGCAGCAACCTTCCAGGATAAACAGTGAGAACCCCCCACTTAGCTTATGAGAGCTGTTGTGGCTTAAATGCTTCAGTTTCCTCAGTCCCAGTTTGCAGATCTCATCACCACATCTGTTACATTAATGCATCAAATGGTAAACTTCATGTAGGTGTGGATGGGAGAATTTTTTTGCTATAACTCCGGATTATAAAAAGAAGGTACAAAATGATAAATGTATTGAATTGTGCTGCTACTTTGACTTTAATTTACTTTCAAACAGTATAAATTCAAAATATTTCATGTTTTTCTCATCAACCTTAGTTCATTTTTTTAGCACGGCACATCATTACAATAATAAATAAATAAAATAAGGGTGTTAAATTAGCGCATTAACCCGTTCCCCCAGACGGACCCGGTACCGGGTCCAGCAGCAGTATGCACCAGTTCATGTGTGGAAAAAGTTACTCAAGTGCTGTCAGGGTATTTTCTTTCAACTGTTTCTCAAACAAGAAGCCCATTATGCCAATATAAAAAACTCTAAGTACGTTTTGTCAACAAAGTATTCGATTTCTAACAACTTAAAAATACATATGAAACAATGATGGCACCTCCAACTGTCACGGGTGTGGTTTTGTTGAGGACCCAAACGCAGGAGAGCAGGAGGCAGGAGTCTCAAAAAAGCAGGATTTATTTAACAAAACAAGAACCAAAAACGCTGCAGAGCAGGATTAACAAAAACAGGAGCGCAAAAACCAAAAACCTGACAGGACACATGGAGGAAGCAAAAAGTACGGACCGACATGGAGCAGGGAAAGACAAGACCAGATATACCCAGGGGATAATGAGACACAGGTGCGGACAATCAGGGAAGATGGAACACAGGAGGAGCAGAACTGAAAACACAAACTGGGGGAAATGTCAAACCCTGACACCAGCACGAGCAACACCCGCAACAAAACACAACAGAATGCAAGATAAATTTTCTCCACCCCAACGTTGTGGGTATCATATGTGTTACGTGTACTGGTATGGGGGGGCAGTTTGGTGTTTTCTCCTCTTTGCTCCTGCTTCTCTCCTCTCCCTCCACTCTGTCTCATACTCACAGGTCCAGCCCATTCCCTTCACTCGGTTCCACCCCTCTCCACTGGTTGGGCCACCACTCAGCGGTCCCACCAATCAATTCAGCTCGTTACCATATAAAAAGCACCTGTGTCCCAGCCATCAGGTCTCTTCTCCTCCAGCTGCAATCCTCCTGTGCTCCAGCCAGCAGTCTCAGTACTTGGTTTCTCAATTCTTAGTTTGTGGAGTCCTCAGTTAACCTTCCACAGTAGTGCATTTTCAGTTTGCAAACTTTCTCACTTAGTTCCTTACGGGGAAGGGACAGGGTAAGATGGGGTACCCTGTACACTGCATCACATAGGTAATTTTTTGTTAAGTACACCAGGTTAGAGGTGAGTGCCACATGTTGTAACTTCTTTTTTTTTAGGTAGAGTAGGAAGTTTTATTTTGGCTAGGTAGGTTAGATTTTTTTGACTATTAGAATAGCATTGTTTTGGTTGTACTCTTTATTTGGCACCACCAGTCCCTTCCCTTAACCTTTTGTGATTTTCAGAGACTTTTCGTTAATAAACAAGTCTTTTCTGTTCACTTTAAACATTTGTCGGTTTGCATTTCTTTCAGTTTTGGGTATACACATGTTAATGTCCCTATCGAGCCAATTACCACCACCTTGGGACATTACATGTGGGGGCTCGTCCGGGAACTTACACCTTGTTATCCAATCAGTATACCCAAAAGTGAAAGATATTGTGAATTGAATTTTTGTTTAAGTATCCAGTCATGTTTGATGTTGAAGTTTTTCTGGCTCAGCCAAGCTTTGAAACGTTTAACAAGCTTCTGAAGGAGGATTTGATAGACCTTGCAAGTCATCTTAGAGTGCATGTTTCAAAGCCGGTACGTAAAGAGGATGTTAGGACTAGAGTTTTGGACAAACTTATTGATCTGGGTCTGTTGTCTGTTCCACACCCATCTCCTGGAGGGCAGGTAGAGGGTGCAGAGAATGTTGCCACTGTTCTGCCACCGGAGGGAGACAAAGGGGAGCCTGTGGCTCCTGTCACCCCTCATAGCTGGGCAGGTTCGGAATTAGGTGGTACTAGTGAGAAAGCCAAGATACGGGTCCGGGTTGCCCGCCTTCAGGCGGAGGCTGAGGGAAGAGCTAAGAAAGCAGAATATGACTACCAGTTGGAATTGAGGAGGTTAGAAATTGAGGCTGAAAAGGAAGTTAAGTTGAAGCAAATTGAATTAGAGCTCCTGAAAGTAAAACAGTCTCATTATGTGTCCACGCCCTCCTTTGATGTTGCAAAGAATATTGCTTTGGTACCCCCCTTCCGGGAGTCAGAGGTTGACTCCTATTTCAGTGTCTTCGAGCGAATAGCGCTGTCTTTAAAGTGGCCAGAGGATGTTTGGCCAATCTTGCTTCAGTGCAAGTTAAGTGGCAAGGCCCAGGAAGCTGTTTCTTCACTTTCCTTGGAGGATGCAGTGCAGTATGATAAAATTAAAGGTGCAGTCCTGCGTACATACGAATTAGTCCCTGAGGCCTACCGCCAGAAATTCAGAAACCATAAAAAGACCAGCGCTCAGTCCTATGTGGAATTTGCGAGGGAAAAGGGGGTTTTGTTTGACAAGTGGTGTTGTGCTAACAAGGTTCGGGATTTTAATTCTCTTCGTGAACAGATCTTGTTGGAAGATTTTAAAAGTTCACTGTCGGACAAGATAGTCACCTATCTAAATGAGAGAAAAGAGTCCTCCTTGTCACAGGCGGCCATTTTGGCCGATGAGTTTGTTCTCACACACAAACAGGTGTTTGTGTCTTACCAGGCCCCAAAATGCTCTGTGTTTAGGCCTGTGAAAACAGATCACAGTTCTTCACAGCCTGACAGAACTAAAACTGATGTTTCCTCCTCAAAGGAGGAACGTGAGTGTTTCTATTGCCGGAGGAAAGGCCATGTCATCGCTGATTGTTTGACATTAAAAAGAAAGCAACAGTCCTCGTCAGGTTCTTCATCAAACCCTTCACAACCAAAAGCTGTGAGTCTGATTAGAACTGTTCCGGGGTCCTCTACAGAGGCTCCCCCCCCTCATCAGGCATTAGATGCTTGTTTCAGGCCTTTCATCTTTAAAGGTTTGGTCTCTCTAACTGGAGATCCTAAAGACCAGAAGCCAGTTAGGATATTGAGGGATACTGGAGGGTCACAGTCCTTTATCCTTGCTGATGTTTTGCCACTGTCTGAAGGTTCCTCTTGCCAGTCTAATGCAATTGTGCAAGGTATTGAAATGGGGTTTGTTCCAGTACCCCTGCATAATGTCCATATTAAATCTGATTTGGTGAGTGGAGTTTTCAAGGTTGCAGTCTGCCATGCTTTACCTGTGAAAGGTGTAGACTTCATAATGTCTAATGATATTGCTGGGGGTAAAGTAGTACCAGTGCCAGAGGTGATAGACAAGCCAGCCCTTGATTCAGTGTCTGATGTGTTTCAGCAATGCCCTGATGGTGTCTTTCCGGCATGTGTAGTTACCAGAGCTCAGAGAAAGAAATTTGGTGTTGATTTGTCTGAGTCTTTCTTAGTGTCTGACCCAGAGGAGGCCATGGTAGAAAAAACACAGACCACAGTTAATGTTGAGCCTGAAGGAGCAGGAGCTCAAGATGTCAGTGATTTGAACCTGTCTGTTGACCGTGCACAGTACATAGCAGAGCAACAGTGTGATGTCACCCTTGCAAAGTGTCTGGCTGCCGTGCTAGGCAAAGAGGAAGCAAAAGCCAAGAGAGTAGCTTACTATCTGGAAGATGGTTTGCTAATGCGCGCCTGGTCTAACCCTGCTGCAGAAGGAATGGACTGGGGTGTATGCCACCAAGTGGTGGTACCTCAACAACATCGTCAGCAAGTGCTGTCCCTGGCTCACGACCACCCCTGGTCCGGTCATCTTGGTGTCACCAAGACATATGATCGGGTCCTGAAGCACTTCTACTGGCCAAGGTTGAAACGTGATGTTGCTCAGTACTGTCGTGCTTGCCATGCCTGTCAACTTGTGGGTAAACCAAACCAAGTTATTCCGCCTGCTCCTCTCCACCCTATCCCGGTGATGGGAGAACCGTTTGAGTCTGTCATAGTTGACTGTGTGGGTCCTTTACCCAAAACCAAGTCGGGGAATCAGTTTCTCTTGACTGTCATGTGTGCTGCAACCAGGTTCCCAGAAGCCATTCCCTTGCGCACAATTACTGCAAAAGGGGTCATTAAAGCTTTAATTAAGTTTTTTTCTACTTTTGGCCTGGCTCAAGAAGTGCGAACAGACCAGGGCACTAATTTCAAATCGAGACTGTTCGCACAGGTTCTAAAAACCTTAGGCATTAAGCATAGGGTGTCCAGTGCCTACCACCCTCAGACACAAGGGGCATTGGAGTGATTTCACCAGACACTGAAATCAATGCTGCGAAAACATTGCTTTGAGTCAAGAACAAGTTGGGATGAGAGTGTTCCTCTTGTTTTGTTTGCGATTCGTGAAACTGTTCAGGAGTCACTAGGTTTTAGTCCTGCTAGCCTAGTTTTTGGACATGCTGTCAGAGGCCCTCTCAAGGTCCTTAAAGAGCAGTTGGTTAATACTGAGGCAACCCCCCAGTCAGTTCCTGAATATGTTACCCAGTTTAATGAGCGTTTAAAGCAGGCTTGTGCCTTAGCCAAGAAGGCATTAGTCTCTTCTCAGGTGACCATGAAACGGCATTATGATAAGAAAGCTGTTGTTCGCTCATTTAACCCCGGAGATAAAGTGTTAATGTTGTCACCCATACCTGGTTCTGCTCTTTCTGTGCGTTTCTCTGGTCCCTACCTTGTGGAACGGAAACTCAGTGAGACTGACTATATAATCCGTACACCTGACCGGAGGCGCAAGACCCGTGTTTGCCATGTTAACACATTGAAACGGTACCACACTGGAGGTGAGTTTCCAGCCAACTCTCCAGATGCAGAACCTGCAGTTTTAGGTGTGGCGTTAACTTCCACGGTTGGTGATTCTCAAGCTGATGATGATGGTTTAGTCTTGCGCAACGCCACCCCACAGAGTGCAAGACTAGCCAACTCTGAAATGTTGTTGAATCTAACTTCCTTTTTGTCTCACCTCCAAGAAGATCACATGAGGGAGATTGAGAGGCTAGTCTTGGATTTTCCATGCTTGTTTGGTGATATTCCATCTCAAACGTCAATTCTCAGCCATGATGTTAAGTTGACCACTGCTATGCCCATCAAGCAGCGGGCCTATAGAGTTAATCCTGTCAAGCGAGAGACTATGAAACTAGAGGTTGAATACTTATTAAACCATGGGTTTGCTAAGCCCAGCTCCAGTCCTTGGAGCTCCCCATGTTTGTTAGACATCAAGTCTGATGGAACCCCAAGGTTCTGCACTGATTTTCGCAAAGTGAATTCAGTAACTGTAGCCGATGCCCATCCACTACCACTTATTGATGATTGCATTGATGAGATTGGTCCATCCACCTATGTAACTAAGCTTGACATGCTCAAGGGATACTGGCAAGTCCCATTGACACCTGCAGCATCTACGATTTCTGCTTTTGTTACTCCTGATCATTTCTGCCAATATACAGTGATGCCTTTTGGTATGTGTAACGCCCCTGCTACCTTTCAGAGGCTCGTTGATCAGGTGTTGGGGGACGTCCCACATTGTAACTCATACTTGGATGACATTTGTGTGTACACATCAGACTGGGATTCACATGTGTCCGCACTGAGAAAGGTTTTCAGCCGTTTGGCAAGTGCTTCATTAACCCTCAACTTAGCCAAGAGTGAGTTTGGTAAAGGCACAGTTCTCTACCTCGGTAAAGAAATAGGCCAAGGTAAAGTGAGGCCCATCGATGCCAAGATTTCTGCCATCACCGCTTTCCCAAGGCCTACTACTCGCAGGGAATTGCGACGATTTCTAGGTATGGCCGGGTACTATCGTGGCTTCTGTAAAAACTTTTCCACTGTTGTAGCTCCTCTCACTGCTCTAACCAGTATCTCCAAGCCCTTTGTTTGGTCCAGTGAGTGCCAGAATGCTTTTGAGAGCAGCAAAGCTCTCTTGTGTAGTGCACCTGTCCTTTCTGCACCTAACTTTAATCGTCCTTTTAGGTTGGAAATAGATGCAAGTGGTACTGGAGCCGGTGCAGTCTTGCTGCAAACAGATGACCAGGAAATCGACCATCCAGTTTGTTACTTTTCTAAAAAGTTCAACAAACACCAGCTCAAATATTCCACTATAGAGAAAGAAACGCTTGCCCTTCTTTTTGCCTTACAGCACTTCGAGGTGTATGTGGGATCGAGCGTGCTTCCTGTGGTGGTTTATACTGATCATAACCCCTTGGTTTTTCTTTCCAGGATGTACAACCAGAACCAGCGCCTCATGCGCTGGGCCCTTATTGTACAGAATTATAATTTGGTCATCCGCCATAAGAAGGGTTCTGAGAATGTTATGGCAGATGCTCTGTCGCGCTGTGGGGGCTAATTTTGGTTTAGTTTTTGATTAGTTGTGGAGTCACAAACATTTTGTTTGTGTCTTTTGGGTGGGAGGTGTTACGTGTACTGGTATGGGGGGGCAGTTTGGTGTTTTCTCCTCTTTGCTCCTGCTTCTCTCCTCTCCCTCCACTCTGTCTCATACTCACAGGTCCAGCCCATTCCCTTCACTCGGTTCCACCCCTCTCCACTGGTTGGGCCACCACTCAGCGGTCCCACCAATCAATTCAGCTCGTTACCATATAAAAAGCACCTGTGTCCCAGCCATCAGGTCTCTTCTCCTCCAGCTGCAATCCTCCTGTGCTCCAGCCAGCAGTCTCAGTACTTGGTTTCTCAATTCTTAGTTTGTGGAGTCCTCAGTTAACCTTCCACAGTAGTGCATTTTCAGTTTGCAAACTTTCTCACTTAGTTCCTTACGGGGAAGGGACAGGGTAAGATGGGGTACCCTGTACACTGCATCACATAGGTAATTTTTTGTTAAGTACACCAGGTTAGAGGTGAGTGCCACATGTTGTAACTTCTTTTTTTTTAGGTAGAGTAGGAAGTTTTATTTTGGCTAGGTAGGTTAGATTTTTTTGACTATTAGAATAGCATTGTTTTGGTTGTACTCTTTATTTGGCACCACCAGTCCCTTCCCTTAACCTTTTGTGATTTTCAGAGACTTTTCGTTAATAAACAAGTCTTTTCTGTTCACTTTAAACATTTGTCGGTTTGCATTTCTTTCAGTTTTGGGTATACACATGTTAATGTCCCTATCGAGCCAATTACCACCACCTTGGGACATTACAATATGAAACTAGAAAAAGCTACACTTTAAGATGATACCAAACATAATCTTTTTTGGTCGACCACTTCCTGCCAATCTCAGTAGCCTACAAACCCAAGCCAAAGCCAAAATTCACATTTCACAGCCCGCACAGTACGTCAGCAAATCCCAAAGCTATTCCCACCAAAAGCAGTATATTTTATTTTCTTACCGTTTCAATGTCATTTTCAGTCTATCCACACCTTTCTTTGAAAATCCAAAATTCATGGCTTAATCCTTCATAGTAGTGAAACTGTTTCATGCACCGTCATTTCATATCCTGCGGGTAGCGGCCATTTTGTTGACTTCTCGTGGCCAAGATGCATAGGCTATTGTCCTTATAATTGTGGAGATAATGTTGATTTAATTTGGATAGAACTGTTCAGGTGAAATTCACCTCCAAAATCCCTAGGGGCTAACAGGTTAATTGCAATTAATTACAAGCATATTTAGCGCGTTATGTTTTTTAATCGCTTAATTATTTTTTAATCTCTTTACTTTTTCTCTTTGCGAGTTGCCTTTATTTTGAAGTCTGTTTTTGTGCAGTGGGCTTCTTGTGCTTGAGTTGTGGGTGGAAAACAATGATCAGTCACACCTTGAAGTGGATATTGATTGGCTGTCACTATGTTTGGGCTTGTTTTAGCATAAGCTGGTAGGCTCCCATTGTAGCTGGACAGGCATGGGGAGAAACGGGGAGTAGCGGAGAATAGATGTGAAAATAGAGGAGCATGTGCAAGTTGTCAGCCCAGTGAATGGGGAATTTACATTTCAAAAATGGCAGGTAGAGTGGAAAGTGTAAGAGCCATATTAGTATTGCTTACAATAGTTTATATTTTTCCTTTAAAATGTGGAATGGCTCCTTTAATTATGCTGTTGATGACATCACACAGTAGCTTGGCTCAGACCAGATTAAGCAGCCTAAGGAGCAAGACAGTTTTTTGACAAATACCTCAGAGTGAATCTTGTAACTTTGTTTTTTTGCTTTTAAGTAAAATTATTTTTGAACAGAGTTACTGCCTTGGAAGATTCCTTTTCTCGTGTCAAGCTTATTGCCAAGAAGACTGCTTAATAGTAGTGGTAAAGTGGAGTAGCCAGAAGAATAAAGATTGCCATTACATGCGAGTCAAAAAACTCCGCTCTCTGTGGAAAAAAGAAAGGATGAACCTAGATTAAAGCTGTTTCTTCATAGATAAGGAGACAACCCAAGTCCTCATACTGAAATAAGTAAGTCTGTGGATGCTTTGCAACAAGAATTCAACTGCTAATTAAGCACACAGCTAAAGCTAATGCTATCCTGTTGGAGCTGCGCAGCACATGATGAATGCATTTCATTGAAGTGGATTTAGCCGTCAGCTAATCGTTGAAAACCGATGCGCATATGAAGAAACTGATGGACATTATTGTTTCCTTGGAAAACTGACTGTTAGAAGCCGAATTCCAAGTCAAGTGTATTGTGCTGTGGTTATGGAAGACTCTGACCAGAAGAGGGCTCCAAAGCTCACAGAAAGGGCAATGGAGAACAGAATAAGCAGACTTATTGGATCCAGAAGAGGAAAATTATCCCAGCTTACAGGCATGATGAACAATATTGAAAGCCTGAAGCTTGATGGTTCCAATGTGGATGAAGTGGAAGGGTTGCTTCATGATAATTTTCATGAAACACTTACTGAGTTTGAGGATATAAACACTGCAGTTGTGGCTCTAATGGACAAAGATGAGGGACGAAGAGATCAACATGACTGGTATGAGCCAAAAACCACACCTTTGAAAGACTTTGTTGAGAACACTGAAAACTGGTGCGCCGCAATGAAAAAGAAATTAGCAGATGAAAAGAATGATGATGATGTCAAAGCAGAGGACAGTGTATCACAAACTGGAACAGGTCGTCATAGTAAAAAGAAATCCTCATCTTCTTCATCAACAGATAGTAGGACTTCGGTAGCCCTAAGAGCAGCTGCAGAGCATGCAGCCTTGAAGGCACGTGCAGCAGCCTTACAAAGGAAACAATTGCTGGAGAAGGAAGAGCTGCAGCTGAAAGCTAAAATGGAACAGCTTGCGATGGAAACAGCTATTGCAGAGTCTGATGCAAAGCTCAAGGTGTTTGAAGAATATGAGAGTGTGAAAGGAAGTATTCACAGTGATACATCACGAAAGCGTTGCCGAATTAAAATTAAAGAAGAGACTGATGGTGCTATGCAAGCTTCACATGTTGCTGCAGGAGGACAAGCAGCTTATGTTCCTGGTAGGTTGGAGCAGTCTTCACCAGACGTTCAACCGAACAAACTTCGTGGCAACAACACGCCACAAGTGGCAGATAGAGGAGGAGGACTGTATGAGGTTATGCAGAAGCAGAATGCAATTACAGAGATGCTTGTAAAACAACAAACAAGATCTTATCTTCCATCTAAAGGCATTCCAGTTTTTAAAGGTGACCCTCTCACTTACAAATCCTTCATCAGAGCCTTTGAGCATGCTGTGGACAGCAAGACAGACAGTTATGAGGATAAGTTGTACTACTTAGAGCAGTATACCAGCGGGGAGCCGCAGGAACTTGTTCGTAGCTGTGAGCATATGTCTTCTGACAGAGGCTACCATGAGGCCAGAAAGTTACTCAAGAAACAATATGGTGATGAGCTGAAGATAGCAAATGCCTACATGGATAAAGCCTTGAGATGGCCTCAGATTAAACCAGAAGATAGTAAGGCATTGAATGCTTATGCTCTTTTCCTGATTGGATGCAGGAACACAATGGATGACATTGAATATATGGAAGAAATGGATAATCCCACGAATATGCGAGTTGTTATTTCAAAGCTTCCCTATAAGATGAGAGAGAAGTGGAGAACAACCGCATTCGAGATCCATGAAGAAGGAAGAGGACGAGCAAGGTTCTCTCACCTAGTTGACTTCATTGACAGACAAGCAAAGGTAGCTATGGATCCTCTCTTTGGAGATGTTATAGAGAGTTCACAATCCTTCAAAGGAAAAGAAATGGCTACAAAAGAGAGAAACATCAGGAAACCTGGACAAAGAGCGAGCATGTTTGCTACAGGTGTTCAGGACACAACGATGGAGGCAACTGTAAAGAAAAGCAGCCCTGCAAAAGGTGTTGTAACAGCCTTTCACAAACCCTGCTTATTCTGCCAGAAGAATCATGCTCTTTCCTCCTGCAATACCATTAAAGAGCTGACAAACACAGAACGGATAGACTTCCTGAAATCTAAAGGCCTATGTTTTGGATGTCTTACCTTTGGGCACCTCAGTAAGAATTGCAAGAAGAGACTCAAGTGTCAGATTTGTTCTCGATTGCATCCAGACATACTCCATGTAAAGACGGAAGACGATACTGCTTCAGAAAAGATGGAAGAAAACAATACTGAAAACGACATAGTTTCAAGTGCTTATGTGTCGTTGGGTCAGGAGTCATGTGGTAACACTGGGGCTGGAGAAGAAGAATGTGTGCTTGCTGTGGTACCAGTCAAACTTAAGTCCAGGAAAAGTGAGAGATATGTGGAAACATATGCCTTTATAGATCCTGGCAGCACAGCGACATTTTGTACTGAGGACATTCAAAGGAAACTGAATCTTAAAGGAAAGAACACCCAGTTTCTTCTGGACACAATGGCTCAGGACAACTCTGATAGTCACAAATTAATGAAGAGTATTGTTCTTTCAGATCTTGAGGTGTGTGGACTTGAAGAAAATACATACATTGAACTCCCAAAAGTGTTTACACACAGCCACATCCCAGTGAAGGAGGGAAACATACCACGACAAGAAGACATTGCACGATGGCAGTACCTGAAGGAAGTACGTTTACCACGTATTACAGCAAAAGTGGGAATGCTTATTGGTGCCAACGTCCCAAAAGCCATAGAGCCCTGGCAAATCATAAATAGTGAGGGAAAAGGGCCATATGCAGTTAAGACTGCCCTGGGATGGGTCATCAATGGACCCCTTAGAAAAGACCACGGACCAGAAATGACCAATGGTAAACTGCAGAGCTACACAGTTAATCACATTCTAGTGAGGGAAATAGAAGAGCTGTTAGTGAAACAGTACAACACAGATTTCCCAGAGCGAAGCTGTGAAGAAAAAGAAGAAATGTCACAAGATGATCGCAGGTTTATGCACCTGGTCAGAAGCTCAGCAAAGTTGGTTGACGGACATTATAGCCTGAGATTGCCCCTGAGGAATGAAAATGTCAAGATGCCAAATAACCGCTGCATGGTTCAGCAGCGGGCAGAAAATCTCAAGAGGAAGTTAAAGAAGAACCCAGACTTCCATGAAGACTACATATCATTCATGAAGGGCATCATTGAAAAAGACTACGCTGAGAAAATACCAGCTGAACAGATCAGTCGCAATGATGGACGTGTCTGGTACATTCCGCACCACGGGGTGTACCACCCTAAGAAAAAGAAAATAAGAGTAGTTTTTGATTGCACGGCCACCTATCAAGGTGTCTCACTAAATGAACAATTGCTGCAGGGACCAGACCTCACTAACAACCTCACTGGTGTCCTGTTAAGATTCAGGGAACATCCAGTGGCACTGATGGCGGATGTGGAGTCTATGTTCTATCAAGTGAGGATTCCGGAGGAAGATACAGACCTGCTACGGTTCCTGTGGTGGCCGGAGGGCAATCTAAACAGCAATGTGGAAGAGTTCAGGATGAAAGTGCACATTTTTGGTGCTACATCTTCACCCAGTTGCGCTTCGTACGCTCTGAGAAGAACTGCGGAAGATGCAAGAGGAATTATGAGTGCAGAGGCAGTTGACACTGTGTTAAGACATTTTTATGTGGATGATTGCCTAAAGGCAGTGGAAACAAGTGACCAAGCAGTCAGCCTTGCGCAAGAGCTCACAGCCTTATGTGCTAGAGGAGGTTTCCATCTCACTAAGTGGGTGAGTAATAACAAAACAGTTTTGTTGTCTATTCCAGACAATGAAAAGGCACCTGAAGTGAAAGACCTAGACTTGAGTCAAAACACACTTCCAATGGAACGTGCACTTGGTGTGCAGTGGTGCACAGAGACTGACAGGTTCAGATTTCAAATAAATATGCAAAGCAAACCTGTCACCAGACGTGGCATCTTGTCCACTGTAAGTTCTGTCTTTGACCCTCTGGGTCTTTTGGCGCCGCTGATTTTACCGGCAAAACTCATCTTACGTGACCTGTGTAAGAACAAATATGGTTGGGATGAAGAGATTAAAGGTGGACATGCAAAAAAGTGGCAAGAATGGTTGGCAGACTTAGAGAGTTTGGCAGAGTTCAGCATACCCAGATGCATCAAAGCAGGAGAACTTGGATCCACACAATCAGCACAGCTGCATCATTTTGCTGATGCGAGCGAGGATGGATATGCTACTGTCTCCTACCTATTGCTTACCAGCCGTGAGAACAAAAAACACTGTTCCTTCCTAATAGGAAAAGCAAGAGTAACACCTCTGAAACATGTTACAATACCGAGATTGGAACTGACAGCAGCAGCCATTGCTGTAAAGATGGACAGAATGCTCAAACAGGAACTTAAGATCCCGTTACAGGAATCCGTCTTCTGGACCGATAGCACTACGGTGCTCAGATATCTGACAAATGAAAGTGCTCGCTTCAAAACATTTGTAGCGAACAGAGTTACGACAATCAGGGATCATTCTCATCCGACACAGTGGCATTATGTCAACTCAGCGCTGAATCCAGCTGATCAGGGCTCTCGAGGAGTCAAAGTGGAGAAGTTTATGCAGAGCAAAGTCTGGATACATGGACCAGCTTTCTTGTTGAAGCCCGAAAGTGAATGGCCAAAACAATTGGTTGAAAAAGAGTTGACCACAGAAGAAGATCTGGAAATCAAAACATGTGCTAGAGTAACCATAACCATCACACAAGAGAGTTATGATACTCTCAACAAGCTTATCACTTACTACTCGACATGGCAACGACTAAAGAAAGCAGTCGGATGGTTTCTAAAACTAAAGAGGATGCTACTACTACTGAAAGAGAAGAGAAAGGAGCTTAAAGCAACAAACAGTCAATCTGAGAGCAACTCTGAAAAACAGAACAAGCTCATTAATCAGCACATGAAGAAATTCAAATCAACGATTCAACAACATCCGTTGTCACTGGAGGATCTGGTTGAAGCAGAAATGGAGCTGATACAGATAAGTCAATTGCAGGACTACACAGAAGAAATCTGTGCTCTTAATGAAAATGCTCCCATCAAGAAAAAAAGCCAGATTTACAAACTTGATCCCATGTTGCAGGATGGTATATTAAGAGTTGGAGGACGGCTTCATAAAGCTGCAATGCCACAAGAAGCTAAACACCCAGCCATCCTCTCTAAACATTCACATGTAGCCAACCTCATACTGCAACACATCCACCAGGAGGTTGGACATTGTGGTCGCAATTACATGCTGGCAACCTTGCGACAGAAGTATTGGATCCCTCAAGCTAACTCAGCTGTAAGGAGGATTATTTCAAAGTGCACTGTGTGCAGAAGACTTCATGCTAAAGCTGGAAAACAAAAGATGGCAGATCTGCCTGAAGACAGGCTACTGCCAGATCTACCACCCTTCACCAACGTGGGGGTTGACTTCTTCGGGCCATTTGAGGTCAAACGTGGAAGGAGCCTTGTCAAATGGTATGGCGTAATTTTCACTTGTCTCACTGTGAGAGCTGTTCACATTGAAATAGCTCACAGCTTGGACACAGATTCCTGTATTAACGCCATACGTCGGTTTGTATGTAGAAGAGGGCAAGTAAAAGTTTTACGCTCAGACAATGGCACAAATTTTGTTGCAGCAGAAAAAGAGCTGCGCAAAGCAGTGGAAAACCTGAATCAGACAAAAGTACAGAACACTATGACAGAAAAAGGCATCAAGTGGATTTTTAACACCCCGGCAGCCTCCCACCAAGGTGGCGTATGGGAAAGACAAATCCGTACTGTAAGAAAGGTCTTAAACTCTGTGCTACGACAACAGTCACTAGATGATGAAGGACTCCAAACCATCATGTGTGAAGTCGAGGCCATCATCAATAACAGACCGATAACACTCTCATCAGACGACCCGGGTGATGTTGAAGCTTTAACTCCCAATCACCTGTTGCTCATGAAAACACAACCCAACATTCCACCAGGAGTCTTTGACCAAGATGATCAGTATACACGTCGGCGGTGGAGACAGATACAGTACATAGCTGATCTGTTTTGGACTAGATGGACGAGAGAATACTTGCCACTCCTTCAAGAGAGACAAAAGTGGATCACACCACAGAGGAACTTCTCGCCGGGAGATGTTGTACTGATAATAGATGAATCTGCCCCTCGCAACTCCTGGAATATGGGTCGAGTAATAAAGACATTACCTGACTCAAATGGTGCAGTGAGACGAGTCAGTGTGCAGACTAAGACTAGTGTACTGGACAGACCTATAACCAAGCTATGCCTGCTGAAACATGCAGTGTGAATTATTTGAGTGAAGAGCGCTAATGAGAGTTAATGGTTAAAGTTGTTCATCTTTTGTGTATTATGGTGTATATGTAAGAGTATATTGGATACTATGTTGAATATAACATGGCTCTCATGTTTGAAAATGTTTGGTAATTGTTATATAGCATAGCATAAGCAATTAGGGGCTGGAAATGTAAGAGCCATATTAGTATTGCTTACAATAGTTTATATTTTTCCTTTAAAATGTGGAATGGCTCCTTTAATTATGCTGTTGATGACATCACACAGTAGCTTGGCTCAGACCAGATTAAGCAGCCTAAGGAGCAAGACAGTTTTTTGACAAATACCTCAGAGTGAATCTTGTAACTTTGTTTTTTTGCTTTTAAGTAAAATTATTTTTGAACAGAGTTACTGCCTTGGAAGATTCCTTTTCTCGTGTCAAGCTTATTGCCAAGAAGACTGCTTAATAGTAGTGGTAAAGTGGAGTAGCCAGAAGAATAAAGATTGCCATTACAGAAAGGAATCTGCTTACCACCGAAGCAGCTCAAGTTTAGCCTACCACATAACGCAAAGCACCCTTGCGAGCGCAGCCACAGCTAACGTTAGCAGCAATGTTAGCAATTTATTGAGCCACAGCAATGCTCTTCACCAAACTAAACTTGAAAAAAGCACCCTGCACATGCGCACGTCTGCGACAGAGAGGCTGGAGAATGTTCTTGCCATGTGGATGCAAATGGCTAGGACTGCATCTGTTCAAGTCTGTGAAAAAAAAAATGACTTTATAAAACCACTTTTTTGGTTATGTATCAATCTTTTGATCTGCCACAAAATGAATTAATTTAAAGGAAAAAACACCTCTCAAGTTGAGGCATTTTCACAGACATTTTTAGGTGAGATTAAAAAAGAGATTAATAGGGGTACGGTGGCGCAGCTGGTAGTGCAGCCGTCTCACAGCAAGAAGGTCCTGGATTCAATTCTGGCCGGGGACGCTGTGAGCGCTGAGTGCATGTTAAGTTCCCCCATGACTTCAGCACCCACACCCTGGGTGGGGTTGGCGAAAAGGCCTTTCTGTGTGGAGTTTACATGTTCTCCCCATGTTCCCTTGGGTAGCTAATGTGAGCTACCCTCACAAAAACAAGCATATGGGCTATACATGCCCCCTCTGGCCAGCTACGTCCGGCCGGTGAAGCCCCACCCTGTCTGGTGTCTCAAGCCCTCCCAGGGTTGGAAGAGGGGAGCAATGCCACAAAAATGCCATAAAAATGGGAAAGAATTGGGGATAAAAATAAAAAAAAGAGAGATTTTAATCAATTAATCTCTCATTTTTTTGAATGCAGCACTAAAATAAAAGATGTTGCTGGAATCAGTTGGTGGAATTGATAAGGGGAGATCAAGAACATCTTTAAGCCTTGTGAAAAGGAATAGCAACATTCAAAATAGCTTTAATATTACAACTAAGACTGTTCTCACGGGTCTCACCAAAAAATCCATCAAACAGCTGCAGTTAGTTCAGATTGCTGCTGCACTGAGACCAAGAGTGTTGACCTTATAACTCCAGTTTTTGAATCTTTACACTAGCTTCCTGTCTGTCAAAGCATAGATTTTAAAACCCTGCAGTTGGTTTATAAATCTCTGAATGGTCTAAGGCTAAAATACATCTCTGATCTCCTTGTCCATTATGAACCAACCAGAACCCTCAGGTCGCCGGGGTCACGTCTACTTTCTGTAGACGTGACCTGAAATCAAACACAGTGAGGCAACGTTCAGCTTTTATGCTCCCCACTTGCACAATGGTCTCACTTCTTGGTCAAAAGATGCAGCATCTATGGTGTTGGAAAAATAATTTAAAAAATGTGCATTAATCAGTTCAAAAAGTGATTAAAAGTGATGACATTAGATCAACGTTTATTACAACCTTTTTTCCTTCTTGTGACCTCCTAAAATCTCGTCAAGGAGGATTCCCAGTTCCTTTTGACAACCATTTAAGGGGTGTGTAGCCCTTTGTTACCACCCCACACCTGGCTCCCAGGAGGGTCTTAATCCTTGAAAACTTTGAGGCCCGATTTCTCACAAAACTAGCTTGGGGAACATTCAAATGGTCACATCTTGTGTGTGTTAGACATGTGTTAGACATCGTTGGAAAGCTTATAAATTACACTTTTCAGAACATGTACATAACTCAAAATTACCCTTGGGAGACTTGTTCCTGGTTTTTCCATGGATGGACACAAAAGCTGCATAATTATTATATTAAATTAGATTGTCCTTTATTCCTCCCTCAATGGGGAAATTCTCTTTGTGCAGCAGCAGTACACACACATGCAGGGAAAGGGTAAAAAAAAGTAAAAAATATATACAGGGGAAGTTGCAGGGAAGTTGCAGCAGGGCTGGTTGGGTGGGGGAAGGGGTGGCTGGTTGTTCAAACCAGTTGAAAAACCTGTTCAGGTCATTCACCCACTCCTGATCCCTGTCCAGTGAAGGTCTGGGGTTGTTACACCCTGAGATGGTGTTCAGGCTCCTCCAGACCCTGCTGACGTCATCCTGCTGCAGTTGTTTTTCCATCCTCCTCCTGTAGCTGCTCTTTCCCTCTCTGATCTTCCTCCTCAGGTCTCTGTACACAGTCTTCAGCAGGTCTCCTGACTTAAAGGCCCTCCTTTTGTCCTTGGGGTGATCCATGGTTTGCTGTTTACAAACACTCTAACTGTCTTGGTGGGTATGGTGGAGTCTACACAGAAGTTAATGTAGTCCGTGACACAGCTGGTGAGACTGTCAAAGTCCTCCCCGTAGTCCTCACAGAATACATCCAACACTGTATGTAGCCAACTCGTACTACCAGGGTCAGCCGACAGGAATGAGGACACGTGGTTTAGCGGAGAAACGGTTGACTTCATTCGTCAACAGACACGTACATACACACCTGTGCCCAATCAGCTGATCCAGCCCGCGCCACCTGTGTGCTACTCCCCCGCAGACCACACCCAATCCTCCACCCTGCCACATCGTAGTTTCAAAACAGTCCTTAAAAGTCTCCAGCGACTCTTCGGACAAGATCTTTCTGGTGTGGGTGACTGCTGGTTGTCTGCGTACCAGAGGTTGATACAGGGGGAGAAGGTGTATCAAGTCATGGTCATATTTCCCGGAGGGGGGGGGGTGTATATGCCTCTTTAAGGTTGGCATAAAGAGGTCCTGTGTTTTATTTCCTCTGATGCTGCAGGTGACATACTGGCTGAAGGTTGGCAGTGTGGATGAAGGAGAGGCATGATTGAAGTCACCGATAATTAAAACGAGAGCATGTGGATGCTATGTTTGCAGCCTGCTTACACTGGAGTTTAGGACATTGTGATGTGAGTTGACATTAGCAGAAGGAGGGACATACGCAGCTATCGCGATAACATGCGGGAGTTCCCTCGGCAGATAATATGGCCTCATGCTAACAGCTAACAGCTCAATTCCCCCACTGCAGAGTTCCTCTTTGATAGTGATGTGCCCAAGGTTACACCATCACGCTACATTCCCAGTATTCCCTTTGGTGCCAAGCTAGCGCCGTTAGCTCATCCGTCTTATTGCCAGTGGATCTCAGATTCCCAGTGGTGATGGTGGGGAGTGTTGGCTTGAAGCGCTTCTTCTTGTTCCGGCACATAACAACCGAGCGATGTCCTCTTTTCCTCCTCTTCCGCTCGGGGGGAACGTCAGGCTTGTAGTTGGTTAGCTTCCCTTGGCTACAGAGGGCTAACAGCTGTTCACGGTTGTAAACAATGGACTGTCTGCTTTCTGTTGCCTCGGTGGTTGCTGGGATGATGAACTAGGTGAAAAATAGCAGAAATAATAGGACTAGCCTCACAGCTTTGGCAAACATGATGCCGCCCGGTAAAAAAACACATTTCCACAGAAAACAGGACCAAAAAATAGTCCAAAACAGATCAAACGAGACAATAAGTAAAACAAATCGACTGAACTGCTGCAACTAGTCCCCACTAGCGCGACAATGGTAGGCACTTTATGCTGTGATTCTGGATTATACTTACCAAGGTCTGCATGTATAAACTGAACAAGATTGGCACTAGCACTGAACCCTGAGGAACACCATAGCAGACCCCTTGTCTGTTCAAAAGAAACCTCAGGTACATGAACAAACTGGAATCTGTCAGATAGATATGATTTACATGTTCTAACCTGTCCAGTAAAATCCTGTGATTTAGTGTGTAAAAAGTAGCACTGAGGTCCAGTAGAACCAACAATCCCTTATCTGAGGGCATAAGGTAATTTTGTGACTCAACCAGTGCTGTTTTTGTGCTATGATGCATTCTGAACCAGACTGAAAATCTTCTTTTTTTTTTTTTTTTTCTTCCGCCTTGCCTGCACACATATTAATGATTGATACCATGAAGGTAGAAACCAAAGGTATATATATGTGCATTATTACTATATTTAATATATATACATATATATACGCATACATATGCATACACATACATAAATATATACATACAAACCCAGTGATTTTTTTTTTTTTTTTTTTTTTGGGGGGGGGGGGGGGGTGTGTGTATGTGTGTGTGTGTGTGTGTGTGTGTGTGTGTGTGTGTGTATATGTGTATGCGTACGTGTGTGTGTACATGTCTTTGTGGCTATGTGTGTGTGTATGTTTGTGTGGCTGTGTATGTGTGTGTATAACATAAGGCCATTATGCCACCTTTAGTTATGATTATTAATAAATCTATTGATGAGAGCATTTTTCCTAGTGTGCTTAAACCTGCCATAGTTACCCCTGTGCACAAATCTGGTGATACACAGGTGGTCAGTAATTACCGACCCATCAGCATACTCTCAGCCATCTCAAAGGTCATTGAAAAGGTCGTAGCAGAGCAACTAGCTGCACATCTGGATTCTAGGTCCTTTTTACATCCAATGCAGTTTGGTTTCAGAAAGAAACATTCTACTGAATCTGCTTGCTGCTACTTCCTTGAGGAAATTAAAATCAGCCTAGATCAGGGAGGAGTGGTGGGAGCAGTCTTCCTTGATCTACGCAAGGCCTTTGATACAGTAAATCACAAGGTGCTGTTACATAAATTAAAAAATTATTAATTTTCTATCAATGTACATAACTGGGTGAAATCTTACCTAAGTGGTCGACACCAGTGTGTACGAGTGAATGGTATACTATCTCCATTTCTAGCATCCACACTGGGAGTCCCACAAGGGTCAATTTTAGGGCCGCTGCTGTTTTGTTTATACATTAATGACTTGCCTTCTGTCTGTCAGGATGTTAACACTCAGTACGTGCACATGCAGCGATTCAAGGTGGTTGGAGATCTGATCAGATAATGACATGCAGAAGATTGGATCAACTTATCTGATCACACATGCTGTTCTGAGATCAGACTGAATCAGATTGAATAAACCACTGTAACCAGAGCATGGCTGACTCCGTGACGCTAGGTGGCGCTGTACCCGAGGTAACCATGGTAACCATTTCAACAAAGAGCCACTTCCGGTTGACCTCCGCTTAACAACAAGGAAAAAGTGCATTCTAAGGGCCAATCCCAATTCTCCTTCACTCGCCCTTCTTTTCTCCACTCGCACTTCTTTTCTTCCCTAACCCCTAAAAAAGAAGGGGGAGATTTTAGGGCACTTGGCCCAGGTGCCTGTCCCATTTCTCCTACTCCCCCTCGTTTTCATCCCTAACCTGATCAGGAAGCAGAGAGCCAAAAGCTGTTTTAATTTCAGCTGTAGCGCTGTTAATATTGCACTTTATTAAGTTTTAATATTTTTTCAGGTATAAAGGTAACCTTAAGATCCGCAACCGGGGCTCAGTTTATCCAAATAACGCCTGTTAAGAAATTTGACCCGATGTTTTCGGAGATGAGAAGAGCCGCCGCCCCCGGGGAGCAACCTCAGCTCACAGCCCGAGAAGAGACGTGTCCGCCGGGTCAAGCCGCTGCGTCAGCCCCGGGAGAGAAACTCTCTCTGGGACGCTGCTCTGTTGAGAATCACGCCGGCTGAAATAAATAATTTAGGAAGATGTTGGTTTAATAGATGAAATCTAACAGTTGTAGCTACGCCTGTTAAGAAATTTGCTCCTTAATTTAGAGATTTCTGTCTGCTGGCTCCGGAGTTTATGCCGCGTTCCATTTACCTCAGAAATCGGAAGTGGGAACTGGGAATGGCAGCCATCTTGGAATGGTAACTCGGGGGTGGTGAAGACTCTCCCACTTTCCCAGTGGGAAACCCCACTTCGAGGGGCGTTCCAGTTGAAAATTCCGACTGGGGACTGGGAAATCCCCACTTCCGAGGATAAATGGAACGCGGCATTAGGTCCGCGTTAAATAGACGCAGCCTACGGCGTAGGGTACGGCGTATTTTGTTTTTTTTATGCCACAGTTTGCAGATTGATTGTTGATGCGTGGGCTAACGTGTCTGCTGGGATTATTTTGCGAGCTTTTGCAAAAGCGTGCATTTCCGAGGCACCGCACGGCACGGAACGTGACTCTGACAGCGAGTAATTCGGACTGGCACAGCTGATTTAGCGGAGCTCTTTAATGCAGAAACAGAGGATGAGACTTAATGGGTTTGATTAATGTAAAAACTGAAATAAAGTAGCCTACAATCAAACAAAGTTTTGCTCCCGCTGTATTTTTAAATACGCACACTCCTGTGCTTGTGTGTGTGTGTTCTTGTGTGTGCCGTTTCGGTCGGTGCGCCGTGTGTGTTTTAAATACAGAAATATGACACAAGACTGAGGCTATGCCTTTCCACACGGCGCCCGTATGGTCGCGAAAATACAGTATTTATATATGAAATGTCAGAATAGGAAATATTTTGACGACACCCCTGAAGCAGTCACACGACACCCCAGGGAGCTACTACTGAGCAGCGTTGCGTCCTGCGTCGTCTCCTTTCACTTCCAGGTGAATCCCCTCCCCCGGGGGAAAACCCCACCCGGGGGAAATTCTCGAGCATGCGCAGACTGTAATATCCATGTCTCCGTACACATGGCATTAACAAGGCGGTTGCGACTGGCTTATCTAGGTGCTGCAAGCGGGTTGATGAATCCAGTCTGATCAGATTACTTGACTGACTTAAGGTGTTCACATGCAGTTTAAAAGTCAGTACGATGTGTGCAAATGATCTCCAACCAGTTTGAATCGCTGCATGTGCACGTACTGACTATAATGTATGCAGATGATACTGTATTGTATACTCATGGGAAAAATGTAACAGAGGTGGAATTAACAAAGCTAATGAACAAGGTTAGTGATTGGTTATACAACTCATGCCTCACGTTAAATGTGGAAAAAACTGTGACCATGTTCTTTATGTAGCTGTAGCCATGTAGCTGTTATTCCACCTGTGATATCAAGCCTTAACATACGTATCTATTTGAAAGAACTCTAATTTAAGTTGGTTTTTGTGTGTCCCATGTGTTTTTAATATGCTAATTATGGTCATTTATATGTATGATTATTTTGTTTTAATTTTGAATTTGTCCTTTTATTGCTATATAAAGTATACCGTATTTTCGGGACTATAAGCCGCTACTTTTTTCATAGGTTTTCAACCGTGCAGCTTATACAAAGGTGCGGCTTTTCTGTGGATTTTTCTTCCACCGCTATAGGCGCTTTAACCATAATTAGAATCAAAACTAAGACAAAATAAATGCAAAGAAGAATACGTTACTTCTTCTTTAGCAGATAGAAGTAGGTAGAAGGAGATTTCAAACAGATAAAAAGATAAATAAATACCAGTTATTTTCTCTTGGTTCTGTCCCGTTTTAATCAGCAAAGTTGCTGCCGTGTTAAAAGACACTGTTAGGAAAGGATCTATTTAGGTACATACATGTACATCATTTACAGTTCAAAGTCCTTCTGTACATGTAGTAAATATCTAATCTAACAATATGAATATCTTCAGCTTGCATATCTTTTTTTTTAAATAGACCAGATGCGGCTTGTATGCGGGTGCGGCTTATAGTCCAGAAAATACGGTAATCAATATAATATTCCTGCCTGAAAATTGAAGTTATAAGGGTTGTTCATCTTTTGCATTTTGCTTTACTGTACAGCCTTGTCAGTGTTGTTTTCCAAAGAACTTGGAGTTTCATGTGTGCTTGAAAAGTACCTCATAAATATACCTGACCCCAGATGAGTTACATCAACCACAGTATTCTCCCAGCTTTGCTAGTAACAATTACTCCACTTGATCTTAAAAAACTTTGAATTACAGTTGTTTTTCCCCCTCATGGTTTAAAGAAATTATATATTTATAAATTATTTTAATGAAACAAGCCTGAAGGAATTTTCTGGAACAGTAAGTACTGTTTAACTTTTTCAATTTGCATATGTCCTTCGCTGCATGCTGAAAAGATGCTTGAAACCACAGTTTGTTACGATCACAGCAACACTAAAATTCAAGGATACCTTCAAAATGATAAAAGAGACTCATTTCAGCCGTAATTTTGCAGACACCTTGAAGACACTCAAAAATACACTACACACATGGTGGGATGAACCAAACTGCTTCAGTATTACATATTTAATTCAGTTCAGTTTATCTGCAGAATTCCAATTCCCCAAAAAAGTTTATTTCAAGCCATTTTACACGGATTGTTTAAAAAACAAACAATACATTTCTTAATTTATAATGTAATTACAATTCGGTGAAAATGAAAATCACAGCCTGGTAAACCAAATGGTTGCATCACCTTTTGTTCTTCAATTCAATCCCCTGTCCTGAGCATGTATTTGGAAACAGTAGATCTATTTACAGGAAGATACTTCCAGCAGAATGGTAATGAAGTTTTGTAATAGCAAAACATTCAGATAGACAGATACAGTTTTATTTGAAAATTAATACAAAAGCCAGAGTCATTGTGTTAAAAACTATGTTCACTCAATGATTTAATAGCTTGTCAAACCACCACTAGCAGCAAAAACGTATACTCCGTTTAATGTCACTCTCTGTCACTCTGTGATTATGTTCAAATATCGAAAATATGATTGGCTTTGTTGACCAAGGTTGAATTGTTTGTGTCCTCTGAAAGAGGAAAGTGAACAGATTTACTGCAATTTTTTTAAGAACAGATGGCTTTCAAACTACTAATCTCACCAGTGGTATGCTAAAAGATTTGATACCCATTTAATCATTTTTTTAATAACTTATTTTAAATGGGCAAACATGGTTATATATAATCCTAAATTCATTTTATTCTCATCTCATAAATCTTTTATCAAATCCTGCAAATGAGATATTTTACCACTGAATGAAAAATTTAGTTTGAGGGGCAACAATATGCCTCCAAAAAGTTGAAACATGGGGCAACAAAAAGCTGGAAAAGTAAGGTCGTTCTAAAAACAACCACATTTTGCAACTAATTAGGTTTATTGGAAACAGGTTAGTGATATTATTTGAGCATCTCAGAAAAGCATAACCTCTCGAAGAGAGACCAATGATCATCAGTTTACAAACAATTGCTTTACAAATTGTGACAGAATTTCAGAATAATGTTCATCTGCTTACAACTGCAGATGTTAAATATCTCATGATCTGGAATTTGGCAAGAAATCCGTATTTGATGTTTGTGATTTTCAGTCCGTCAGATAGTCCATAAAAACAGCCTTCCATAAAAACAGGTATATTTCTGTAACAGCAATTCTTGCATGGGCTAAGGAACACTTCCAGAAATCTTTGACAAAGAACAGACTTCAGTGCACTATCCACAAATGGAAAGCTTCATCATGCCCCAAAAAAGAATCGAGAATAATAAAAACAGAATTTTCCATGGATATATAAAAAAAAAAAAAAACCCATCAAAGTAGAAAAAAATCCACATTTTGTTTATCTGGGCCAGTTAAAAGGTGTGCGGCTGCGGTCTGAACCATCTGCAGATGAGCAGTAGAAGATCCCCGATCCCTTACATACAACGCATTACAATAATCCACCCAACTGGTGATACATGCATGGATTACTGTTTAAAAGTGCTGCATATGAGTTTATGAGTTTAAACTTTGCCAACTGCTTCAGACGTAAAGAACTGCAACCCTAACCCCTGCATATTGACTTCACCATTGTATTCTGTCCATCAGTCAATATGCAGGGAAACTACTGAGCTCAGACCATCATCCTCTTCTGTAATGTCTTTTGCATCATCCGAACTGACCTTGTCAGAGAGATATGTCTGTCCATGGTCAGGAAGAACATCAAGAGGAAGCAGAACTCCTGGGTTGCACAGTAGCTGAAACACATAACAGGATATTAAAAACATTTTTCACATTTTTCTTAGATAAGACAATCTTTCTCAAATTATTTTTTTATATACACATACACAGAAAGTTTGAATATATATACCTGAAGTGCTGTTAACTCTTTATCCGTGGGAACTTTTAGAAGTAAGGTCTCAGTTGCGACTGCCAGTTGAAGGTCTTGACCATCACCCTGCCATCTGATTTTGCAACCAGTGCTGGAGCTGGTTCCACAGTGGTTTGAAGGTTGATTTACAAACTGGACACTCCCCTGAAAAGACATGTATAACCCATTTGTTGTTACATTTCAATTATCAATGGAGTTTAACATTACTGGTCATTAGATTCTAGCTTTTGAATGTGCTATAGAAAAAAATCTTTTACACATACCAAGCTCCTTAGCAGATTTCACATAGACGCCACACTGAGGCCTTGGACACATGGGTGGGTAGTAAGAAGAAAGAAAATACGTGTTTAAGATTATGGTTTATGCTAACTGGAAGTTGATCTTGTAAAGCAATCACTTGGGAGTAGGTTAGCTTCATACATCCAATAAGCGTCTAAGGACAACTTGTGTTGTAATAGACGCTGACGTTGTTGTGAGTTGGCACAATACAATAAAGTGGCTTGAATTTTCAAGCCTCAGTTGCATTTCATTTACAAATTTTATAGTTTCCCTGTAGTGAAACAAATAAAGGATATAACAAAAAACATATAGCGCCAGGGTTACCATACATTGCAGTTCTTCTGCTTCAGGCTGGTTGTCATGGAAACTTGAGTCTCTGCCAAGACTGATACTGACCAATGACAGCACAACTGTTATCTTATGGCTTGTCGTGCGGTGTGTGGGGTAGAGTGAAGACAGCATTTGCGAACAGCAACCAAGGTAACGGTAAGGTAATCTGGTGTGCAGCAAGGGCACATCATGGGTGCACACCACTATATGTGAAAATGACTAGGGGGGCCTTGAAATAAAGGACCTGCTGACTATAAATAAATATGATAAACAAAGTAGTTATTGTGCCATTGAGTGGGAGCTCTCACCTACAGGGGGTTTCCAGCTCCACAAACAACTGAGGCTGCTGTTGTGCCAGTTGTTTCCCTATCCCTTGATCATGATCCTGGGTAGTTTTGCCAGCTAGACACAAATACAAAGTTTCAGGAAAGATATAAAAAAACATGCTCCTTAGGAAAATCTTGCCCTTACTCTCATTTCAGGAATGTGGAGTGATCAATGTAATAAATAAATAAATACATAAAAATAAAAATGCGTAACTGACCCAAACCCAGCGAAAAATGCGCAGCGAACCCTGTGAAATTTCTCCTTGTGGTGGCAAATATGAATCCAGGCTTGTGATTGCCTGAAAAGATGTAAATTCCCAGCAAAAAGAAGAACAACAAACTTGTATTTGTTCATGTATGCAAGTGGTTGCTAGTGTGCATTTCTTGAAGCAAATTAATATTACCTCAGCATTTTCTTTTATATATATCACTGAACTAGAAAGGCACAACAGCAGTTGTATTTTATTGAGCATGTTGAAACAAAATCTTAATTACCCGCTCTAGTGGACTTAATACAAATGGAGAATTTATGGAAACATTGTTAGGCACTAATGTTATTATTAATACTGTTTTGTTTCTATAGCAGGTATATGTTTGCACATGTTTGTGTGTATGGACACTGTTACAGTGTCCATATCATTATAGAAATGGTACTACTGGAAGCACCATCTAAATGAAGAGCTATGCATCTGTTAACAAGTTGTGAAGAATTCTCTTTTCTCATAACTTCTGTTGACGCAAAAGATGACCCTTTTATCACACCTGTCCTATTGTCAAACAGCTCCGGAGAGAGAGAAAGAGAAAAGAACACAGGTGTAATTACAATATATCTATAAAAGTGCATTAGGGCCCACAGTGACCACAATCCCACATCAACCATCATCAATAAACTTCCCAAAACATTCAGCTCAGTCAAGCGGCCCCTCATCCATTAGACAAGACACATGCATGTATGGTAATGGAAAAGCAAAATTGTGCGGCATTATGTCTGAGGCAAACCTTTTGTGTCACTATACCAAATGCTTGATGTTGCTAATTTATTAAAGAAATACAAATACATTTATTAATATAACACTTTGCCAATAAAAGCAAATACTTTATTAACTCATACATACCGTATTTCCCGCACCATACGGCGCATCGTATTATACGGCGCACCATCAATAAATGGCCTATTTTCAAACTCTCTATATATAAGGCGCACCGCATTATACAGCGCACGGAATATACGGTAATATACCGTAGTATAGTGGCCGGCGGTTGAGTTACGTATCTACCTGATGGAGCTGCGCTACAGGGAATGCTACAAAATGCTACATCAAATGCAAAAAAGAAACAAGAAGAAAATTACTGTAAGTCAAAACTTTATTAACAAAATAAAAACCAGCTTTCTGTAAACTTTGTTCACTCCCAAAACAAACGCGAAGGGGAACTTTTCCAGTCCATCCCCAAATCCCTTGAAATCTACTTCTTCTGTGTCGCTGCTGTTGTCTTGAACGTTTGTGACGATTCCTGCCCTTCGTAAAAGCTCGGACCACAGTTGAGGCTGATATGTCAGCCCGGGCATCCAGATGGTGGCGTATGTGCAGCGCTGTCGTCCCACATTGTTGAACGTGTTCCCCTTCCGCCATCCACCGCTCCCACGCAATCCGCGTGGCTGATAGCCTTGATTTTGAACTCTGCCTCGTAAATGTGTCTCTTTAAAGGGGGTCTTTACTCAAGTGATTTGGGACTGTAATAAATTACAGTTTTTTAGCGCCGTTTTTAGAGCCGTTACTTCGGTGACACCGGCTACAGTATCCAAAATTCCCCTGACTACAATAACAGAAATTACCGTAATGATCCTATATATGGCGCACCGCATTATAAGGCGCACTTTTTTTATTTTTGCCCTGGCCTATACAGACAATGGCCGGGTTTCCCAGATCCAACCTCTCTTAAGGATTTAAGAGAGGTTCAAAGAAGGTTTGAACTAAGACAGAACCCTAAGATACGGGTGTTTCCCAGATGACTTCTTAACACCGTCCTTTAGTTTCGCTCTTTCAGAAGCTCTTTGGAGGAGCTGTCCGGTTCTGAAACCAAATCAATCGATGCCAGGCAAATCGATCACCGACCACTATCAGCGCATTTTCACACGCAGCACTGCTGCCTAACGCACTAATTCACTGCTGCCTGTGCGTTATAATAAAAAATTAAGATGATAAATATAATTCAATGACCCTTTTTCATCCAAACGGTGCGTTACTCCGTTATTTCTGGCTACAGTGAGGCTTTTTTTCCCCACACGCAGAAACCGGGAGGAAACGGGGTGGGCGTTTGTGTGTGTTCAAAAACATGAGCCAAGAGAAGGCGAGTTTCGCAAATCGCAACGTGGAATTACAGCAATCCCTGGTTTTTCGCAGGGGTTATGTTCCAAAAAGAACCCGTGATAAGTGAAATTCTTTTTACAATTATAGAGCGCTTCAGATTGCAGAGATCAGCCCCGCCTCGCACGTATTCCTCCTCTTCTGAGACCCTGCATCCCGACTCGCGCTGCAGCGTCTTTTTATCCTAAACCCGCGGTGCAGGTTTTTTCAAGAGAAGAAAATAGTTATGGGTCGTTGTCTTCGCTCTTTTTTCTTCTGGGCAAAAAGATTCTTTAATATAAACCGACACCATTGATTATATTTGAGACTGTAATGAACGATTCATCAAAGGCTCCTGTTCTTCAGCTGCTGCTTCCCTGTCATCACACGTAGAGGTGCTCGGGCTCGGGCACGGCGCAGGTGTCCCGGTCTGACAGCCCGGTCCGACACGTCCAGGGGACTGAAGTGCTGACGCACGAATGCGTTCATAAAAACAGTTCTGCTTCGCGCGGCGACGCGGTTGATTTGCAGCGAGAATATGCTGTATAGCAGCCAAATTATCAAATAAATGATATTCATGATGATCGTTTTATTTGTGCGTAAAGCATAAAGCATATACAGGAACACACTTGTTATTCCTTATTTTTCTTTTTTTTTTCTTTTGCTGTCACCAATAAATGCTAAACAATATAAATCTAAAGTATAAAATAGATCAAAATTTGTGCGGGGTGCATTGTTTTAATATCTCATTGCTTGGTGTGATATTGATTTGCCTGACGCGGCTGGATCTGTGAGTCTTTGTTCACTAAGATGGTTGTAAAGACTGGGTCAGCAGCATCTTACATTTCCTTCTTAATGAAAGAGATACTTAAGCTAAGAGCAACTCTGGGAAACGCGATTTTCTTTCACAGGCTCCTTAAGAAGGTTTGAAAGAAGTCTTTCGCTGTTAAGAACTACTTAACTGATCTGGGAAACCCGGCCAATACGAGTTATTGTTTGTCCATGTAAGTAAATGAAACAAAGCAAAGAAGAGAAAACTGAATCCCTCCCAAAAGTATGTGGCAGATGTAATCACTCCAGTCAGAGGTTCCACATCATTTTGAGTTATGAATAAAAAACATCCATCCATCCATCAAATATCTATACCCGCTTTATCCTTCGCAGGGTCACGGGGGTCTGCTGGAGCCTATCCCAGCTCGTATTCAGGCGAGAGGCAGGGCTACACCCTGGACAGGTCGCCAGTCCATCGCAGGGCCACATATACACAAACAACCAGACATACTCAAACTCACTACTACGGGCAATTTAGAATCATCAATTAACCTAGTATGCATGTTTGTGGACTGTGGGAGAAAGCCGGAGTACCCGGAGGGAACCCACGCAAGCACTGGGAGAACATGCAAACTTCACACAGAAAGACCCCTGCCGGGCCTGGGAGTCGAACCGGGGACCTTCTCGCTGTGAGGCAACAGTGCTAACCACTAAGCCACCGTGCTGAAAAACATCATGACTTATATTCATAATGACTATTTTTGGCATTTTAAACTGAAGATGCTGGAGACTAGAGAATCCTTTCTCACATATTTCCTCTGCTGGTCTTGCACAATCATGATGCTCCTTCTTAAAAGAACAAAGCCATGTCAAGTGCAAACTTAAAAACGTTCTTCCTTTTCTTTCTTGTTTGTTGATATCCCATTGATAATGGGACAATGAGCAGCCAAAAGCTTAGTGAATCAAAATTTGCACAGTTCTAGAAAGGAAAAGGAAAGTTGCAGAATATTCATATGGACCAGGGCCAAAACTGCTGTCCTCATACTTTTTATTTGCAGCTCTGAGATAGCAAGTACTAGAAATCGTTATTTTATACCAAATCTCACAGTTGACACCAACTGCTGTGCTTTAGTATTTCAGGCTATTTAATGGGAAGCATCTATGTTGTACATTGTGCTTCAATTTTCCTTTTTGTTGAATCTCACTTTAAAGGGTTTCAAAATGAGAGACACCCACATTTTAAAGCAAGAGACAGGCAATTGGAGAAGCTAAACGGAGGAAGATGCAACAAGGGACAGATTTTGAGGGCATAACTGTGTGGTTTGTGAACTGCACGGCCGCTCAGAGGAGGGCCCTGCATAGAGTGAAGGCAGTACACCACATCATTGGGCTGAATCTCCCTCACCTTAACACACTCTATGCCAGCCGACTGATGAAGAAAGCCAAGTCCATCATTCATGGACACTACGCACCCCGGCAACACTGTTTAAACGGCTACCTCCTGGGAAGCAGTTCAGGACAAAAATAAGGACTAAAATAAACTCAAATAGACTGAAGAACAGCTTCTACACTAGAGCTGTGGCCTCCACCACACCCCTCCCCTCTCCAAAGTACTTCATGCTATCCACACAGCCATCTTCACCACAGCTCCTTCTGCACTATGTATATAGATTTGTATGTAGATTTATTACCCATATTGTACATTTCAGTTTATATTGTTCATTTCTGGTTATACATTTTATTTTATTCTATCTCTTATTTTATCTCCATATATTTGTTTGTTTTTATATTTTTATTTTTACTGTATTGCACCAATCACCACAACAAATTCCTTGTGTGTGTTAACAAACTTGGCAATAAACCCCCTTTCTGATTCTGATTCTGATTCTGATTATTTTTTTTAAGTCCTTTATTTTAGTCTATTTTTTTATTAGTCTTTTTTAATGCACCTTACAAGGGAGAAGTCACACAATGTTTGATTGTATGCTGTGTAGAATGACAACATAAGCATTTTCTCTTCTTCTTTTGTAGTTTAAGACATGGGGCCTCATTTATAAAGCTTGCTTGCGCACAAAACAGGGCTTGAAAGATGCGCAAGCCACCTTCTACGCAAAGGTTGGGATTTAATAAAAAAAAACTAACCGAAAAATGTGTGTATCTTTAAGCCAACCCTGACCCTTGCGCATGGACATTTTGAAGATATGGGGAACTGGCGATGCAGGCGGTGAGGTGGTGAAATGAAGCCAGATTCATGTCATACCTTTAATGTCATCACATATCAGACTTATAGATCCATGTACACCCAAGCCGGTGTTCTGCCAAGGTGTCCTACCTCGGCAGAAAATACTATCGTTCGATCCCCGTTTCTTTTATCTCAGTTTCTTTTTTTTCAAAGGCTTTTTCATGCAAATAGACGATTTAACAGCAGGAAGTCAGAAAGTGCTTCACGACGCTTTGGCGGAAGAAAAAAAAAAGTCAAATCACGCTTCCACATAGATATTGGCAGGTAGGATTATTTGACAGGTGAAAATACCCTGTCAGATCACGCTTCCACATAGATAAATGTTGATGGTTTTATAAATCCGGATTTTTTTTGCGCCCGCCATTTTCGGTTTTTGGGTTTACGTGCACTTTTAGTATGGATCCTACACACTCTTTTATAAATGAGACCCCTGGTGATGAAAGGTGGTCAGAGTCTGGATGTCTTTTTAAAATAAGTTGCATGCACAAACTGAAAATGCTAATAGACAACAAATGTATTTAAATTTAAAAGGTTAAACTTGGCACGAGTCTCACCAGGGAACACAGCAACAGTGTTTTATAAAGTGGCTCAGATTATTTTATTAAAGTAACAGCACTTTTTGTTGAGTAGTTACACTCTTTTCAGTAATGTGTGTCTGATGAAAACCTTCTATGTTATTGATACTTCTCTTGCACAGCCAACTGTTCCCCCCCAAAATTCTTTAAAGGCCATCCTCTTTAGCCAAGGTCCCTACAAACCCTCTAGGACTACTTACTCATAGCATGCAATTAGATCGAAGAAACTTCCTACTCTAAATTTGAAGCCGGCATACAGCGCATCTAATCCATCCATGGTCACACAGTCATTTTAATGTTTTGTGAAGAGAAATCCAAAAATAGACAATCAGCCATTAGCAGTTTTAATAACTTAAAGACTTCAGCTTCTAGGGGTCATTTGATTAGTTTTCTTTGAAGAACATCTTGATCAGGAGATAATTTAGTTGGAAGGGAGGATGTAAGAGACAAATTACGTGGTATCTGAATTTGTGATGCTAATAATGACAGTTTAATGAGTATAATAATGATAATCTATTTGATGACACATTTGTTTGTGACTGCAGGGGCATATGATTTTTTTTTTCCCTGCTCTCCGGGCTCCTCGTTCCCTTGCAATAGTGCTGCATTTACAAGTGCTGTTCCGCACATTTGCATTCTGCCCCTGTTTTGTTTTCTCTCATAACTTATTCTTCTTTAAAGTTCCTGACATGACTGTTCTTCACCTAGTTTACTTCGCTGCATTTACAGGCAATCTGTTTGATTTCAGTACTTGATTCATTCTCCTCTTCCTGATGCAGCCTTTTACTATTGGCAACTGAGGCCTGTGAACCCATTTGATTTTCCTTGTCCGTTTCCCACTCTCTGGACTTTTATTTTAACTCAGTTTCTTTTAGAAACCTCACCAGTTCTCTATTTCAAAGTATCACTGGTGATTTGGATTGCTTTCATTACCCACTGACCACTGAAAAGTCACATTTCGGTGTCACTCAGCTTTAACCCTTTATAGGACAGTCATTAAAATACTTGAAATTTCCAAATTTGTCAACTATAGAGGGTTATTGGAGAATATTAAAGGACCTCTATTAACATTGTTGTTGTAAGTGTTTTGCAAGTGTTTTTACCCTTATCCTTTAAAATTCTGTAGATTCTTAACTCGAACTGTATATCATAGCCTAAATGTGCATATGCTTTATTTTAGTCATTTTTAAGAAGTGGTGTGTTACTGTGGATCTCCTTTATGAATCTCACTCATTACTATAGTTGAAACCAGTAAGTTTACATACACTGTTAAAAAAGACATACATGTTTTTGTTTCAGTGTATGAAGTTAAATCAGACTAAACCTCCTCAGGTCAGTCAGGATTACCTAAAATATTTCATTTTGCTAAATGCCACAATCATTTTTGCACAGTGTATGTAAACTTCTGGTTTCAACTGTAAATTGTATCAACATCCACATTTCAAGTCCTGCTTTGGCTGTGAATGAATATAAAAAACTCCCCTAATAAAAAATGTGTACATATAAAAAACACTTGTACCACTACTAAATAGACATGAGAGCAAAAGTGAAAGCAAGGAGTAAGGAGACACAGTTGTATTGACCCAGTATGGTATGTTGGCTCCTTTCTTAAACAACTCTGTAAAACCTAAAACACCTACCAACAATGGCCGGGTTTCCCAGATCCAACCTCTCTTAAGGATTTAAGAGAGGTTCAAAGAAGGTTTCAACTAAGAAGGTACCCTAAGATACGGGTGTTTCCCAGATGACTTCTTAACACCGTCCTTTAGTTTCGCTCTTTCAGAAGCTCTTTGGAGGAGCTGTCCGGTTCTGAAACCAAATCAATCGATGCCAGGCAAATCGATCACCGATCACTATCAGTGCATTTTCACACGCAGCACTGCTACCTAACGCGCTAATTCCCTGCCGCCTGTGCGTTATAATGAAGAATTAAGATGATAAATATACTTCAATGACCCTTTTTCATGATGAAAACCAGACTGCAACTAAATAAGAAGTAGTCTTGGTAAGAGAATAATGAAGAAATGTATTGTTTTTATTAAATGTGAAAGATGGACGAAAGGAGAAATTAACTTAACGATCATTCAGCATATAGGACCACATTGTATTCTCGTGACTAGTAAAACAGAATCCTTCACCTCAATAAAATATTCTGAAGTTTATTTAGCTGCTTGACCGTTTTCACTATTGCATTTATCAACGTTGTATTTGCGGATGTGTGGAGACACTCAGCGGGTGTGAAGACCAGTGTTGGGACTAACGTTATTTAGTAACGGGTTACAGTAACGCCGTTAGTTTTGCGGTAATTAATACTCTAACGCATTACTTTTTAAATTCAGTCACGCAATTACCATTACCAAACGGTGCGTTACTCCGTTATTTCTGGCTAAAGTGAAGCTTTTTTTCCCCGCACGCGGAGACCAGAGGAAACGTAGTGGGCGTGTGTGCGTTCAAAAACATGAGCGGTCAAGACATACGGCGTAGGGTACGTGGCGACGCGCAACGTACGGTGCGTGTTGCTGCGTACCCTACGCCGTAGGCTCTGCGTCGATTTAACGCAGAACCATAAATCAGCCTTAAACCACAAACACTCACACACACCGGGTCGGATCAAAACATGGGTTTTATTCCCCACTTCGCCAACTAAACGCAGTTGCTGGCCAGCTCTCTGCGGTGCAATTAACCCCAATCTTCAGATAAAACTAGTTTGTTGAGGAAAAAATATGAACTCTTATTTGTAGCTGCAGAGGAAAAAAATAATCTCACGAGGAAAACAAAAATATTGCTCACGCCTCGGAGCCTCTTCAACATAATATAGCAGTCAAAAAAAAAAGAAAAGAGAAGTAAGAGGGATACAAAACATGTACTGTATGTTGTACTATTATACAAATTTATTGAAACACATGGCGAGTCAAACATTTACCAAAGCAGCTGCCAAACACTCCTAAACAAGGTAGCCGGAGACGGTGGTTCTGCAGAACTGCGGCAGTAATCCCTTATAAAGAGTGGCGCTCCGACGAGGAGCTTCATTCTTTAGTAGGGATTTCAGATGGATCCAGACCGTTAATAATCATTATTTTCTCCATATACCTCTCCCTGGCTTCCTTTTTTAAGGTATCCCGGTAAATTCCAGTTCCTTTCCTGCAGTTTAACATCTTTTTTTTTTGCGTTCCGTCTGTTCACTTGGTGAAACAGAAAAGCGTCCCGTCTCCTCTCATCAAAACAAAAGCACGCGACGGGACAGGAGTTTTCCGGCAGTACGCGCTGGTGCTCATGGGAAACGTAGTGTTCTTTCTGGTGAAACACTACAGCTTTTGTCCAAAAGATGCCGCCAAACTCAGAAAAGCTGAAAGTTACGTTGTGCTGGTTTAAGAAGGTTTGAAAGAAGTCTTTCGCTGTTAAGAGCTACTTAACTGATCTGGGAAACCGGGCCATTGTCAGATCAACCATGCAGCTGCATGCATTTATAGCACTTTCAATTAAATTCCAAGTATTAATAAAACCTTTTCTTTTATGTTAGATTAAGTTCAATTTTTCATCTATTTCCACTTTTTTCAGGCTGAAATGGTTCCAAGAAATGTGTACTTCCACATTCAGGAGCATGTGTGGTGTTCACACATGCCCACTGGACATTGTTCTTTTATAACTATTAGTTTGTTTGCAGGAAAAGGTGTATATTTTGCCTCTGGCCCCTGGTCTTTAGAGGTCCTTGTGTTCTCCCCTTCCACCTTGTTTTATTTGACCATTTCTCCTCTGTTACTAACTTCAGAGCCAAATTTAAACTCAGTGATCCAAGTTATATTGTTCTCTGCTCTACTTTCATCTGTTTTTTTTTTCTTTTTGCTCGTGCTGTTTTCTTCTCACACCAGACTTCTCAATCTAACCTTGTTTCATCTTTCCCCACTATTCCTCCTCCTTCCTTTTCTGACCTAATGGGATATCATTGTGTTTTTTGTGCCTCCAATCCGATCCAGATTTTTTATTTCATTCAAAAGGCACACGATTATTGTAAAAGATACAGTATCTTACAGATGAAGTAGGCCTTACAAATTTACAAAATGTATTCGTGTGACAGCAGTTCAAATTTCTAGATGAAAATATTATATTCATATCAATGTGTATTTAAGGTCCAGGACCTCCTTTCCTGGGGACTCATTTATAAAAGTGTTTATATTTGTTGCTTATTTTTTGCTTATGTAGGGTTCTCTAAAAAATCCCTAAAAATGTCTAAATATTCATTCTTTGTTTTAATGGGTTTTTATAATCTCAGGGATGTTAAGAATATGTAGATTATCTTTTTTTTTTATATTGCTGTTGGAAGACAAAACAGAGTAGGACTTCATTTCCCAGAATCTTTAGGTCTTTATTGTTTGCAATAGTCATTAAAATAAATATTGTTCATTTATTGATGCTGTAATTCATGTATTACGCTGTTTTAAAAGTATTCTATGGTCCTTAAGAAAATATAAAAGGTGAACTTTTCCTGTTTAAAAAGAGACTAGAACATTTTCCGGCTGGAAGTATCAGAGAGATCCCGGGACAGGAAGGAGCTGGCTGCGGTTTTCGGGGTGAACAGAAGGAATTAAATGTTTGGAGACTCGACTGAAGGTTGGCCCAGATATTGCACTGCCCAGAGGGACTTTAAGCAACCAGAACACTCTTCTCACGTGTCTCAGGCGAGTGTGTTTACTTTACAAGGATGCGAAAGTACTTTTCTCCGGGGGGCGTACAACGTGGTCTCCGGCATTAGCTCCGCCATTAGGTCCTCGGCAGAGAAACCAGACGGATGCACAACACGGACAGGGATGGAGGAAGTTTCCATGGGACATTCGTGAGCGTTTGAGGACGGCCTGGACGAACGGGACGAGCAGACGAGTCGGCGGCAGGAGACGAGGACATGTTGCAGGACGCAGGTAGCTGGAGTTACGAGAGGCGGCGGGGAGCTGTCCGGATATCGCCTTACGGCCTGGCTGGCTGCACCGCCATGATGCTTCCACACAGAGGGGTTGCGTGAGTACCTGACATTGAAACGAGACGGAGTGCAGAACACAGGCATGGGACTGTTAGAACAGGCGGTGACTGGCCTGGTTTCAAAGTTAACTCTTTCGTTCATAACTGGATAAAACTTCATGTGCACCAACTCTTCAAATGGGCCCCAACGGTTAAATTATCCAAGCGCTTGGGTTTAGACTCTTTATTTTGGTATCATAATCATATTTATGAACGTTGAAAAATATTTTGGTACAAGAACGGGTATTAGTACTGCATTTTGAGAGTACCAGAGCACTATTGGTTTATATTTCTTTACACTTTGGTTATTGCAATAATAATACTGAACAGTTAAAGAGTGTGAATACAGTTAAAATATTATAAACCCATCAAGGTATTTCTTTAATGTGAATGGTTATTAAAAAGATAACCAAAATTTTATTTGGTTTAGACTAAGCTAAAAAAAGACCATTTCATAGGTTTATTGTTTCCTTAACAAGATTGAGGTTGAGCTACAGATTAAAAACTTTTCATTTCATTGAGCTGAGGTAATCTAAAGGGTTAAAACACTCTTGATTGTTTTTGATTATTTTTGATTATTGGTCTGTTGGTTTAAAAAAGGGTAAAGTGAAAATAAATGTTTGTGTCTTACCCTTTGCATATTGTGGTTTAACATTCTTTTGAAAGTCATTTATATTTCTGAGGGCTTACATAAATTATCCTAGTGTTCACATAGCATAGTAAGCATTCAGTGGAGGCACCACCCTAGTCATTTCCTTTTTCCCAATCTAATATCAAGTCCCTTGTTTAAATGAGACCCCAGCGAATTCACCATCTTTAGCTGAGAACCTAGGACCTGTTTTATTTTATTTAGTGTAACCACGGTGTAGATTCTGAACACCAAGGGAAAAAGGGGTTACACTTATTTACTTTTTGGGATGGGGGAGAGAGTCAGGTCAATGTGGTCAATGTTCAACTCATAAAACATGCTCAGAATTAAACATCTTTGTAGTGCAACTTATTCCATTTACAATTTATGGCTGTGTAATCTATAAGTCTCTATCCAACTTGATAATAATACAAGTGGTTATTCATTGAAAACTTAAGATACAAGAAAAGTTGGACTTTGAGAAAAAAGGTTTTAGACACTCACTGGGTCACTATACACCTACAGTGATGCAGAGTTAATGAACAAGCACTGATCCAAAACACCTGGGACCTGGAGAGACCCGTGGGCAGGAATTAATGGTTTGCATTCCTTGGAAAGATTAGGTCATCCACATGAGTTTGTTCACAAACAGCGCATCATTACGAGAGGCAGCCAGGTTATTTTCTCAAACCTACAATTAATAATTCCCTTCACGTTGCTCATATCGCTTAGAAAAGTTCACGAAGGGCAGCGGAACAAAATGTCCTGCCTACATATACAACCTGAAACCTGAGTTGTGACAAGTGGAGACTTTGCTTCAAAATAATTTTTAATTCTTTATTAAAACTTGCTGAAACAGTTTTTCTGCTTGGTCATTCCTACATTACTTACCATTTGTCAAACAGCTTTTTCATCTGGAGGGGCCCCTCCAGCCCACCCCACCTCATCCCACCCCGTCTCCCCCCTCAATTCTTCCCCTTCCGCCTCACATCCTCATTGTCTTTATGGGGACCGTGATCGATGTGCTCTAGCAGACTATATAACAAGAGTAGGAGCTCTGGCCTCTCAATGTATGTGTGTGCTTGCATACGTGGGTGTCTGATAAACTCAACTATTGATTGAATGGCTATGCACTTTTTTTGTGTAGGATGTACATATACCACACAGGAAGGAATTTATCTGAAGCAAACTTGACTGTGGAGATTACTTGTTGAAGAGTGTTCTTGTTATTATCCTTGTATATTCTGGGTTGTGACTGTGTGTGTGTGAGTATTTTTTTTGGGGGGGTGGAGGGGTTGAGTGGCAGAATCAATAACTGTGACAAATCCTGAGTCCATTTATGTTGCGCCATATGCACACACATAGACACAAACATGTAAGCAGCATACCTGTGCTCTCTCTGTTTGAAGCAGTCGTGTTGACTGCATCGCAATTGACCATTTCCATGGTTTTCAGCACATTGCTTTCACCCATGACAGCTCAAAAAGCTGCTAGGGCTTTGTATTTGTGGCCTGACGTGAACATCCTCTGACAAATGCACATAAACATCCCCACTGGGCACTGCCAAAAGTGTTTAGCTTTCTTAATATATTTTATAGGCTCATATTTGTTTAATGTAATCTGCTGTTTCTTCACACTTTTGCATATAAACAATGACATGGGGGAAGGGGGGGTATGAATACTGTGGGTTAATTCATTTAGTGAGTACTAACCTCAGTCAACCTTACAGGATACAAACAGTTTTCATTTTGGAGTTTTCAGTTCTTTCGTTTTTTTTCTACAGCAATACTCCTCATAGAGGCAACTATATGCAAACAGCGGTAGCGATGAAGTGTGGAAGAGCTGGCTGCCATTTTAAACTACACACTCACTCTGCCTTCTGTCATTCCTGTGCCAGCTGAGTTAACTTTGTAGGTGACAATGAACTGCTTTCAGTCCTGGATGTCTGAGCATTGCTGCAATTTCCTCTCTGCTTGAGTTGGTTCCTCCATCTTACTGGCAGCAAAAGTTGACAGGCAAACAACATTTAGACTCTATATTGCCACTGTCACACATCTGTCACACTGAAGTATTGAAGTATGTACACCATTATCACATAGTTTATCTTATTTTATTTTTTACTAGTTTGAAAAATATAAACATTTTCTTTAAAAGCACATGTTTGCATGTAGAGATAAATACATGTTTCCATGTATATGGTATATGGTAGGATCACATGTGGGGTTCCTCCATTCTTGCACCGCTTCTATTCAACATCTATATGCTACCCCTAGCTCAGATTATGGAACATCAAAACATTTCCTATCATACTAATGCCGATGTCACACAACTCTATATTTCAGTGTCATCACTAGGGGTGGGAAAAAAAATCGATATTTCAATATATTGTTGTGCTCTCTGTTTCAATAAATAATCGATATACTGTCGGCTAATATCGATATTTTATTACAACACACATAATGGTTTACGCGGTTGTCACCGCACTATTGTTCAAGCTCTGCCCCGCCCGCCCCAGCTGCCCTCGTGAACAAAACAAACGGCCGCCTGAGAAACCAGCTCAGAAAATACAGAACGACCGGTTTACTTCATACACAGACAGCGGGCTGAGCAGCACTGTTAATGCTGGAAGTTACTTGCTGTTTGAGCCGGTGTTTAAGCTGCCATGTGCGTTAATCTCCGCTCGCACAGACAACCAGCTGCGTTAAGAAACGGACCCCGCTCCGCTTGCGCTCCACGTGAGGAGAGCGGCTCGTACTGTAATACAAAATTATTCCACCTTTTACAGACGCCGTTAAAGTAAATGATCGCCAGTCTTTTTGTGTTATGACGTGTATGCTTTTCACTCTGTGAGTGATCCTCGCTTGTATCCTTCCGTGTCCAGTCAACCGTGTGCTGGGAAAACTTGCAGATCATTGACCAGACACGTTAAGCTTGATTTATGGTTCCGCGTTACACCAACGCAGAGCCTACGCCGTAGGGTACGCGGCGACGCGTACCCTACGGCGTAAATCTGCGTTGGTGTAACGCGGAACCATAAATCAGCCTTTACACACGGACACGGACACACAGACACACGCCCACCCGTGCAAAACCAGTGTTCAGTTCCAGAATTTTCTCCAGCTAAATGCAGAAAAGACGAGGTGATCATTTTTGGCCCTAAAAATGAAAGGGAAAAGGTCAGCGCTCACCTTGGCTCCATGTCATTGACAGCTACAAATCAAGCCAGAAATCTTGGTGTAATTATTGACTCAGACCTGAACAGCCATCTAAAGTTTATCACTAAATCTGCCTATTACCACCTAAAAACATTGCTTGAATTAAGGGGTTTCTGTCTAAACAAGACATGGAAAAACTTATTCATGCATTTCAGTAGGTTGGATTATTAGGGCCCAAGCACTTACAGTGCGAAGGCCCTATTGTATCTGTAGGAATTCTTTCTTTCTTCTTTATTTTTGCGACGAAAGGAGGGCCTTTTTGCCCCCCTAAACGTGCCCCAAAAGTCACCAAATTTTGCATGCAAGCCAGGCCTGGCGAAAAATTTTATATTTAATGGTTTGTATTAATGGGCGTGGCCTAACGGCTCAACCTCCCCTAGAATACTTTTCTCTGCCATAACTTTTGAAAGGTTTGACATAAAGAGTTGTGGGTGGCGTCATGGGACTCTGTATTGAGTCCTTGACCATAATTGGTGAAAATTAGCCCCGCCCCTTCTTCTGATTGGTTGTCCCTTTTTCCTGCTATAACTTTTGAATGTTTTGACATAGAGAGTCGTGGGTGGTGTCATGGGACTCTGTAATGAGTCCTTGAGCTTCTTTGGCCTTAATTAGCCCCGCCCCTTCTTCTGATTAGTTGTCCCTTTTTTCTGCTACAACTTTTGAATGGTTTGACATAGGAAGTCGTGGGTGGTGTCATTTCTGATATGCTTATGGGGGACGGTGGCCATGACTGCGAGGGCCCGTTCATCGCTGCTTGCAGCTTTAATTATTACTTATTTCTATTTCCCTTTTTAATTGACTTGTTACTGTTTAATTGTGTCTTGCTGTTTTAATGTTGATGTAAAGCGCTTTGAATTACCTTGTGTTGAATTGTGCTATACAAATAAACTTGCCTTGCCTATGTGGCTTGCACTATTATTAGACACTATTATTCAGAATCAGTTTTATAATTGAACAAATGGTATACATCCTCTCAGTAAATCCAAACTATAATTTGCCCTTCAACCTGAATGTGCTGGCACTATTACATCCCTTTTTACTTATCTATAGTGCTTTTATTATGAATTTTCATCTTAGGTGTGACTGGAAGCTCAAATAAAAGTGGTAAATGTGTGCTTTAGTATTCCTAAGCACAAAGTGCCCAGTTTTGAGTGTTAAGAACGTTTCCCTCTATAGTTTTCTTTCAACGTGAGCTCTCTGTGTCATCATAAAGGGCATAATTTCATGGTATGGTCATATTCTCCACATCTGAGAAAACTCCAGCAACCATTTTAAAAGCAGCATTTACAACTGTGCAGCAAAAAATCCAGTATGTTTTTGACCCAAGGGGGACCGGCTTGTTTTTGTTTCTAAGATGTCTCGAAAGAAATGTTTTATTAGTTGTGAGGGAATGTTGGCACAACCATGACTCAGTACATGCAGTTTGTTTTCCAAGGGCAGCAACAGTTAATGTGTTTTTTTGACTCTTTAGGGATAACTGCTTTATGTACACCTCTGAGTTGGCAGAGGTTAAAGGGGACTTTCATATAGGACGTAGTGGGTGCCGTGTTCTGCTGTCAAATCAATTTCTGTGTTGCACGGTGCGAGGTTTGCACTCAGCCAAGGTCTTGTGAGCTGTCCCTGCACAATGGGCAGTTAAAAATAAGTTCAGTTTAGGGGCAGCTCTCTGTGATGACACCTTGATGTGTCCAGTTGCAGAGAACCTTGCAGAACACATAGTCACTAACCTCAATCAAACTGGAAGATGCTGTTGGAGTGATCAGCTGTCTAAAGTTCGTCCTCATCTTTGTGAATCTTATTGTTCTCTCCCCACCAGGCTGTCAAAACGTTTGCTCTGATTCTGTCAGCATTTTACTGCGCATCTGCACTTTATTGTCACGGATTTTCTGTGCTGTGCGGTTTCATAATCCAGTTCTAGCTCGAACACACAAGGATTTCAGGTGTCAAGGGCGATAACAGGAAATGTTATTAAAGAGTTGAAATGTAAAAAAAGGGTGTCGCAATTGTTCATGGGCCATTAGCTATGATTGTAGTTTGCAACAAGAGGAGTGTTACCACAGAGGTTGTATGCTCCCACAACATTCAATCCGGAGTTCACCACGGGCAGGCGATGGAGGTGGCATAGGGAGGGGAAACAAAAGTGCTGCTGCAGGGCAGGCAAATGGAGGGACTGAGGCTTCATTTGGCAACAAATAAAATCGTGAAGAACAGTTGCATTCACCTGCATTACATCATGGAATCCAGGCCTCACTCACTAGACCCATAGGTTTCTGGCTTTTCTCTTGCCCTTTACCTCAGTGCCTGTATGTGAACTGCTTGTTTTCTGAAAAGGCATTTTATTTTTTACACCAGAAAATGATCAAGCCACAACTTACATGTAGAGTTGTCCCGATCACGTGATCGGAAATCGGGGCCGATCACGTGATTGCAGACTCGATCCGGACTCGGACGTTATGAGCCGATCAGGAATCGGATATATATATCAGGGTTTCCGTTGTCCGGTAATTGCCGGACTTTGTCCGGTATTTTATAATATCTCCGGTCAAAATGTCCGGTGAAAATACTCACTGGTGCTGCGGGACTAGAGTCCCCGGGAGTGCCGCGGTGGGACACGCCGAGCCCCGGCGGAGGGACACGCCGAGCCTTGGTGCCGGGAGCCGGGAGGAAGCGGAGCTGCGGCGCCGACATCCACGTGTGCGTTGATTTATGGGTCCGCGTCGCACCGACGCAGAGTCTACAGCGTAGGGTTCGCGGCGACGCGCACCCTACGCCAGACCCTACGTTGAAGGTTCTGCGTTGGTGTGACGCGGGACCATAAATCAATGCACACGTGGAGTAGTGGGCTCGGAGCGGCAGCCATACACCGCATGCGCGGAGAGCACCGCATGCGCGCAGAGCACGCCTGTTTTGTTTTGAAGCTGAAGCAGCCCTATGCTATCATGTCTGTTGTGTGGAATTACTTCATATAATGATCAATCACTGAGATATATTGCGCACGACAGCCAGAACTCAGGTACCAAAGTCAACAAAAAAAAGTGCATGATGAGTTAATTAAATTATGAGAAGAAGAAGAAAAAAAAGGAAAAGGAGAAGTTCTCCTTTTTCAAATAACAATATAAATAAAATGTTACCAAACAAAATGATGAATAAAAATTACCTGTAATGGCAGGCAACACATCAGCTGCAGATGCAGTGTCTCTGCTCATTAAAATTTTTTATACTGACTTAAGAATGTTCAAGCTGCCTACCTCCTATGTGCTCAGTTTACAGTACACATGTTAAAATATAATAAAAGGGTCATCCTGCATAATTTTCTTTTCTCTTCTTCATTTTTTATTGTTTTATAAAAGTATCGGATCGGGACTCGGTATCGGCAAGTCCTCAAAATAAAAGGACTCGGACTCGGGGGCAAAAAAACCTGATTGGGACATCCCTACTTACATGTGAAAACTATAAAATAACAAACTAAATCGAATGTGGCTGACGCGTTTACTGTCACTTAATAATTAGGTACATGCCTATATTGTTGTAGTGCCGTCACTTTAGGGTTTAAGGACCACAGGATGTTTTCTTTTGAGATTCTCATGCATGGCGGTTGTTCTGCTGTGATACGCTATTTAGATTATACTGAGCGTTGAGATCCATTTTATTGGGTTTCTCCCGGTAAAAGTCGTAAACCTGATCTGGTTTTAAGAGGTGGAAGTTTCATCCGATGAATGTATGCTACTTGTACTCGCCATTATCAGGGTGTTGTGTGTGTTGATAGGCAATGAATCAACTAGGATACTTAACTCATTCACTGCCATTGACGCCGATTGGCGTCAATCTATTTACAACCGTTCACTGCCATTGACGCCATATGGCGTCAATTATGCTTTTTAATGTGAGAGGCTTGCAAAAAGCCTGGTGCAACTTGTCAGTAAATATCAGGCCAGCAGATGGCAGCAAAGTGCCTATTTGGATGAGTGATCGCGAGGGTGGGGGCTAGAGGAGGGGCTAGAGGAAGAGGAAGTTGCAACGCGGTGCAGAAGAGAAATGGCGAAACGACAGACAGACGACAGAGGGAAATACCGGCAGCTAAAGCTTCAGGATAGCTTTCGTTTGGGCACATCAAAGGTTCAAGTGGGTGAGCAAGATGAACCAAGCGATGAAGATTTCAATGAACCTGATCCTGAAACAAACGATGAAGAATTCAGTGAACCTGATCCTGATTCTTCTGATGAATGGTATGCGTCGGGATTGACGGATGGCAGCCATCATCTTCCCCAGAGCCGCCAAGACCACGAGGTAAGAAGTTCAAAGACTTCAAAGAGAAGAACTTGTTAGCAACGAGGTAGCAGCTTAGTAATGATAGTCTTCACTCAGCAATGCAACTAATGTTACTGTCTTTCACATGTTGATTCACATATTTATTTCTATAATCCATTTCTATAATTTATTATAATTTTACTATAATTTATTTCTATATTTCACAGATCTCAGGCCTAGATCTCGCTCCACAGGGCCCGGTCCCACTCCTGGTGGTAGTGCAAAGAAGCAAGGTAAAATAAATCTCCACATTACACTGTAGTGATAAAAAAAAATATTTTTACAGTTATAAATATACAGATATATTTCTGTAATTCACAGATCATACGCCTAGATCTCGCTCCACAGGGCCCGGTCCCACTCCTGGTGGTAGTGCAAAGAAGCAAGGTAAAATAAATCTCCACATTACACTGTAGTAATAAAAAAAAGATTTTTACAGTTATAAATATACAGATATATTTCTGTAATTCACAGATCATACGCCTAGATCTCGCTCCACTACCAGAGGGCCCGGTCCCACTCCTGGTGGTAGTGCAAAGAAGAAAGGTAAAATAAATCTCCACATTACACTGTAGTGATAAAAAAATGTATTTTTACAGTTATAAATATACACATATATTTCTGTAATTCACAGATGATGCATCGGCCATGGATCCCAGACACCATGTTGGCAGTGGTAAAAAAAGAAAAGGTAAAAAAAATCTTCACGGTACATTGTCTTTTTATGATAATGGCATCTGGTATGTATAACATATAGATAATGGAATATATGTATTAGGGGTGGGACGATACGGGTAAGTCCCAATTCGATACTTTGGCGATATGTGGCCCAGGATATCGATAATATCGCGATATTTTCGATATTCGATATATCGATATATCGGTAAGAGCGATATATCACGATATATGGGACTGAAAAAGAAAAAATACCTATAAAAAGGAAAACGTCTGTAGTTATGCATTTATTCAATGCTAAAACTTCATACAAAGTGCATTTGTATATTTCCTCACTGTCTCCTAGGCTTGTAAATGTAAACACTGTACAGCTGGACAAATTAAAGTGCATGAACATTAATAACATGTTTTATATAAACCAAGACAGTGCACTGCTTTGTTTCTAATACTGAAAAGTCAGTAAGCAACTTAATTTTGCACAGTACCTCACTGCCTCCTAGGGCTGGGTATCTATTAAAATGTCAAGAATTGATCCGATTCTTAAGATTCAGAATCTATTATCACCATTTGATTCAATTTGATCCGATATTGATGTGGATTAGTGTTATTAAAAAAAATGTTTGCGCTGTTGCCTGAATTATATGACTGTAAAATAACTAGTGAAATAATACTTTCACAAATAATTATTGTGAAATAACTAAGAAATAACTCAAATAGGCTTTTCAATATGCCTTCTTTTCCAATATCCTTTTAGCCTGTCTAATTTATTCTGTCACCACACACACATATTGCCATGAAGCATCAGGCATTTTTCACTTATCATGACAAACTGTATCCGATAACAGAAGAAACCAAACAAGCTATAATAAATATAAATAATATGAACTTCATTGAACTAATATAACATTTTGAAATTTAAGCTGAAATATCCAAAGCACTGAACACTGGTTTTGCACGGGTGGGCGTGTGTCTGAGTGTGTCCGTGTCGTGTGTAAAGGCTGATTTATGGTTCTGCGTTACACCAACGCAGATTTACGCCGTAAGGTACGCGGCGACACGCACCGTACTGTACGCGTCGCCGCGTACCCTACGGCGTAGGCTCTGCGTTGGTGTAACGCGAGCCGCTCTCACGTGGAGCGCGAGCGGAGCGGGGTCCGTTTCTTAACGCAGCTGGTTGTCTGTGTGAGCGGACATTAACGCACATGGCAGCTTAAACACCAGTAACTTCCAGCATTAACAGTGCTGCTCAGCCCGCTGTCTGTACGAAGTAACCCGTGGTTCTGTATTTTCTGAGCTGGTTTCTCAGGCTGCCGCTTTGATATGTTTGTTTTGTTCACGAGGGCAGCGGGGGCGGGCGGGGCAGAGCTTGAACAATAGTGCGGTGACAACCTCGTAAACCATTATGTGTGTTGTAATAAAATATCGATATTAGCCGACAGTATATCGATTATTTATTGAAACAGAGAGCACAACAATATATTGAAATATCGATTTTTTTTTTCCCACCCCTAATATGTATGTATAATTTATAGGTCGTGCATCGAGCAGAGATGGTGGGCAGGATCCTGATTGGCAGGAAATTGACTGGCAGCCACACAAGATCCCCTTCAGTGCAAGACCTGGTCCGCAGAGCGCTGCTGCAGAGCTGACTTCTGAATCGCCAGCAGACTTCTTTGAGCTCTTCCTAACTGATGAGCTGTTAGGCCACATTGTGGAGCAGACAAATTTGTATGCACGTCAATATTTTGAGGCCCACCCCTACACTCCCCCACCACACAGTAGGCAAAATGCATGGAAACCGGTGTCAGTCCAAGAAATGAAATCATTCTTTGGGCTAACATTCCTCACTGGCTATGTAAAAAAGCCAAACTTGGAGCTTTATTGGAGCGTAGATGAGGTTGATGCCACCCCGTATTTCTCCAAGACTATGTCACGAAATAGGTTCCAGCTCATATGGAGGTTCCTTCATTTCAATGACAACAGAGCCCAGGATTACAATGACCGGATGTACAAAGTCCGGCCAGTGTTGGATTACATTGTGGATAAATCCAAAGAGCTGTACCAACCTAGGCAGAATATATGCATTGATGAAGGGATGATGCTGTGGCGGGGGCGTCTCTCCTTCAGGGTGTACAACCCTCAAAAGCCCGTGAAATACGGCATTAAATCATATATTTTATGTGACTCTGCCACAGGGTACTGTTTCAACATGAAGCCTTATGTTGGGGTAGGTAGCACTCTGCCAGATACAGTGTTTGGGCTCTTAGATCGTCTCCAAGGTCACGGTTACACACTGTACATGGATAATTTCTACAACTCTGTGGCACTTTGTGAGCGTTTGGTAGCAGCAAATGTCAATGTGTGTGGAACTCTCCGCAAAAACAGGGGGGAACCAAAGGTCATCACTGAGGTGACAAAGTCTGACTTGGGGACGGAAAGAAAAATTGTGCGCCATAAAGGGGGGGTAATGATTCTTGCGTGGCAGGACAAACGGGTTGTGAAAATGGTGACAACCTGCCACCAAGATAGGATGGAGCGGGTGGACGTGTGGCAGAAAGGACAAAAACACAAGGTGTCCCAGATGAAGCCAGAATGCATCGTTGCATACAACGCTTGCATGAATGGGGTTGACAAGTTAGATCAGAACATTGCTTATTACCCCTTTATCCGAAGGTCGCTAAACTGGTCTAAAAAGTTTGTAGCCTATCTGTTTCAGATTGCTATGTTCAACGCCCATGTCCTATTCAGAGCCAAGAACCCAGGGGAGTGCAAATCCCATTTGGATTTCATTAGGCAAGTAGTAAGGTCCTGGACTTCAAAAAGAAAAGTGGATGAGGATGAGGATGAAGATGAGGTGGGAGAGCAGATGGAGGAGGAGGAGGATCCTGCAGGTGTGGGGGCTGAGGGGGGCGGGGACTCCGAGCAAGGCAGAGGCAAACAGAGGGCCCCTTACAACACAGACCCAGAGAGTCGTCTAGATGGGCAGATGAAAAATCATAAACTTGTGTACATGCAGCCTACTGACAAAATGATGAGGCCAAGGAGGAGGTGTCGCGTTTGTATACGCAGGGGTCTGCGTAGCGAGACCAAAATGTGGTGCCGATCCTGTTGTGTCCCCCTGCATGCAGGAGAATGTTTCACAGCCTACCACACAAAACCAAATTATTTGTAGGGGTTCACACACACACACACACACACACACACACACACACACACACACACACACACACCAGAATCGCCTTTATTGTCGTTGTAAGAAAAGATACCTGTATTGTATAATTGTTTTGAATAAATTGTTTTGTTATCAAAAGTCAATTTTTTCCATTGCATTTTTTATTTCATAGAAGTAAACAACTGTTCAGATTATGTAGGGGTCACTACAACAAAAAATATTGACATCAAAGTCACCGTTCTGCTCAAATTGCCTCTCTGCACAAAAAGCTCATTATCTCGGTTTTTTGATCCAAACCTTGTGTTTTTGCTGAAACCATCCTATGTTCTACTGCTGATATCTAAAGAACTGAAAATGATAAACACAAACATTTTTTTCCCTGATGTTCATGAGAGTCTAAAGTTTCTTGACGTAGTTTCAATGTTTATGTACTCCTAAAACTCAATATTCTGTGGGTCTTTGAACATCAGCCAAAATGCCCCAAAACTCTGGCAGTATGGAGCTCTCTGCTCTGAATATGGCTGGCAGTCAATGAGTTAATATGACCAGCAGAGGGACCTACCTAATTATATGACTATGGTGTATGTTGAGAGACTAGAGATGAACAAGAGTAGCTACAGACGAGGTTTGCTCGATGATGTTCGTTTGTACATTAAAGTTTGAGCACAAGCTTATTATGGATTAAAACCAAGTCTCATCTTTTAAGACTCAAACAACACATTGTGTACATGCGGCATGTGACTCCCTCTATGTAAGTCAACGTAATTGACACAATCGATTACGTTGACACGTCCTTGCAACTGTAGGATTGAATTAAACTGAATCAAAACGATCAGATCCAATCATTATTGGTCCCTGATGGACAATTGTAAAGAAACACACAGGCAGTTATTCACATCGACACAGGGATATAAATAACCTACAGCAGCTCCATAATCAAAGTGAGAGAGCACAAGGGGAGATGCACGGTGCTCCTTGTCAACCCATGTAAGGCAGTTGGACCTAACAACATCTCAGGATGGGTGTTGAATGACTGCACAGAACCACTGGCTGGGGTCCTCAGGGAGATATGTAACCAGTCCACTGTCCCACTCTGCTTTTAGTCCTCCATCATAGTCTCTTTGAACAAAATACAGAACACCATCCGTCTCAATGATTACAGACCACTTGCACTGAAGCCTGTAGTGATGAAGTGCTTTCTAAAGCTCAGAAAGAAACACATCAAGTTCTTTAACTCTCCAATATTCGACTCATACCAGTTTACAATAAGAGCTAATACGTCTACAGAGGGCCCTGTCTCTACTGCTCTTCATGCTGTTCTGTCTCACCTGGAGCAGCACAGGAGCTAGCACAACTGCTTTTCAAGGACTTCGGCTCTGCATTTAACACCATCCTCCCCCACAGACTGGTGACCAAACTGTTGGACATAGGACTTACATACTCCATCTGCCTTTGGATAAAGGACTTTCTAAGTGACCTCACACAAAGGTTAAAGTGGGCCAGCACTTCTCCACAGTGATCTGCCTCAGAATTGGCTCCCCACAGGGGTGTGTGTTGAGCTCCCTGCTCTACAGCCTCTAAACCCATGACTGCACTGCTGCCTACCACAGTAACACCTCCATTAAGTTTGCTGATAAGAGTAGGAACTGATCTGAGGGCCATACATTGCTGACCTAGGGAAGAAAGCCCAAGAGACTCCACCTCCTTTGTTCAACAGAGATGTTCTTACATATAACATCTTTGAAAAACTGCTGATGTCCTTCTACTGCTATAGGCTACAGTAGAGCAGGGGTGCTCACACTTTTTCAGCATGAGAGCTACTTATAAAATGATCAAGTCAAAATGATCTACCACCTACTACAAAAAATGCAAAACATATTTATTTATAAATATATTGAGGATTCTTTATATCGCATGAGCCAATATTGCACAACACAACACAATTAACTATGTTCACTCAAAAAACTAACTTACCAAGAAATGTTCTTATTTTTAACCTAAAAATGCCATTACGCCTGATAACACATAACTTAAAAGGTTAGGTGTTTTTTCCGCGTGTTTCAATTGAACTTTCATTTGTGTCAAGCAAATTTGAAGTTCTAGTTAAGTTTTAAGTTAGAGTTTTGGCAGTGTTCAAAATAAAATGATGAGTCATGCTGTATTGGAGCACATTAGACACCAGTGCTGCTTGTTTTATCCATGAATGACTACGGACCTAAAATTGAAAACTACCCAGTTAGCTTTATTACGTTTTTTATTTTTCTGACATTTTCTGTCTTTTCTTTTAGTTAAAACTGTAGCGGGAACAGAGGTTTATATACCGGGTAAAGGCTGATTTATGGTTCCGTGTTACAACAACGCAGAATGGAGCGCGTCGCTGCGTACCCTATGCCGTAGGCTACGGCGTAGCCGTGAAGAGCCTGCACGGCAGCGCAGCACCGCCAGCCGGACCGGCGCTCTCCGCCCTCGCCGGAGAGCGGCGTAGTCTCTGCGTCGATTTAACGCGGAACAATAATTTTGGCTTTAGAGGGGGAACATAGGAGAACGGACCAGAAGAATATAGCGTGGATTCAAAATAAAAGTTAAGCACTGAACTACATGTGTCTCCCGTCTGGGCCATTGCAGACTGCCTGAGCATGGCATGTTACAAAACAAACATATCCGCCGCCTCTTTCTTCCCCCTTTAACGTGCGCAGCGCATGGATGTATGGCGCAGCGTCAGCGCATTGTGTTGCATTAAATGTAGTCCGGGCGTAATACGAGGATTTGAGCTGGTGAAATTAAACGAAAAAAAAAAAGAAATTAAACGATTCCTCGAGGCAGAGAAAATTCCTCTATCATTTTTTGTAATCGAATTACTCGAATTATTCGAGGAATCGTTTCAGCCCTAGAAAAAACCAAAGGCTGAAAACTGGCCGTAACTCGCTGACAACCTTGCTAGTTAGTTAGCACTTAGCGCAGTTGTTTGCTCATGCGCAGCGACCTATGACCTCAGACAAAATTCAGATATCATCTGATTGGCTGCCCTGTATGTCAATCAAAAGACGGGATCGATGATAGGTTGACGTCAATCTACCAATAATACCTTTGTGATCGACTGGTAGATCGCGATCGACGTATTGAGCACCCCTGCAGTAGAGAGTATCCTGACTCACTGCCTCTACAGGTATGCATGGTTCCCCAGCTGTAATAGCAAAGGAAAGAGTTCCACAGGCTCCAATACATCACCCGGCAGTAACCTGCCCTCTCCCTTAACTTGAAGACGTGTACACTTCCTGTTGTCTCGGGAACATCAAAACATTAAGATTAAGTGTACCGATCCTACTTAAATAATCAAACCCGTTGGGGCACCAACTTTATTCCAAAGTAAAAATAAACTTTGTCTATCAATCTCTTATCTGAATGTAGTTCTAATTTGGATTGGTTTGAGTGTGTCAAATAAACATCACGACAGATTCATTTAAGGAACATATACAGTGTATATGTATGTATATATATATATATATATATATATATATATTTTATTATTATAACTTTAAAGAAATATTAATTTTGGCTTCCTTGGTTCTGTTGTGACACACCAGCCATGAGAGGACCTTACTTTACCAAGCCATAGATTTATAGAACAGGGAATGCCGATGGATGGACAGCTGGCCTCGGTGGGACGCTCCGAAGTCCGTCCCTCTGGGATGTTACAGTCAGCCTGCCAGCAGTTTGACTGTGCCCTTTTCGGGAAGGCTCCATCTTTTATCTCAATCTTTGATTGTTTGGTGAGCAGAGATTCTGTGAGGTCCTTGTTGACCAAATGTGTAGACCCAAAATCTGCCCTTCTCGTGTGGCGAGCAGCACAAAACCAGGGGAGGCCAAAGATAACAAAAAACTTGAACTTAGGTTAAAAAAACGTACAAAGTAACGCTAAATTAAGGCAGATTTCAATCTAAAAAGAAGACTAAAATCTTCGACTTACAAGAGGAAGAACTACATGTAGCCCTGTAGTTATTATTTTCATTCATGCATACAGATATTAAAATGTTTGTGTTGGTAATAGATTACACCTATTATTTGTGTCAGAATTCATTAGTTCACGATGCGTAATTATATCAAAAATTTTGGATTTAAAATGTGAAAAAAAAACATACAGCTAAAAGTAATAATAGGGTGGATTTAGTTTTGAAGTCCATTCATATTAGGTTGTTGGCACAAAAGACAGGAGACGAAGTTTGTTTCGGGGTAGTGAAGCATCTCTTTATTCTCTCATCTTTGTATGTGTATCCATAGCCAATCCTGTCCTCACCTTGTTCAGGTAGGAGGTGCTTAGTGTCACAGATGTTGCCACAGCACGTTTGTAACAGCAGAGGCTGCTTTATCGGTGTCCGAACAGGATTACTGTAAACTGTAAATGTATTGTGAAAACACTTTCAACTTCCAAGACTGACGGAGAGTCGTCCTGTGGTCGATGTGTGTGAACTCAGTTAAGCTACCATTGGATCAGACATTTGCCATACGAGGGAAAGAGTGAGGACCGGGAGAACCCTGGACTGTGGGAGAGAGACTGTAGCTGTTGTACGTGAGCATGGTCCGCAGCAACGTGTTGCTGCATGCTCTACCCCCTTGGCACTGAAACTGCACCTTGCCATTTGCCCCTTTTCTCCCATCTTCATCTCTAGGCATTATTACATAGGATCCCGCTATTATCACTGGATGATGAACACGTGTTGGGTAAAATAAGCACAAGGCGTGTTATTCGGCACCTTTTGCCTGAAGGCGAGTTGGGAGGCGTTATCCGCCCAACATAACGTAAGCTGTGTGGGCGTGTAGAATGACATATTATCCCTACATCAGCAAGATTTGTCTATGTCAGACAGGTGTAATTTTCAAAACGAGGTTGGATGAACATTGGGATGAGCGTTTTTTAGCCCGGTTTTGCTTCTTGCAAAGCACTGGTTTGTCATTTTTGTGGCCGCTTGTTCAAGCAATGGACCATCCTTTGTGGTTCCGGGCATATGCCGGTTTATGGCGTCCTCGGCTCCCAGGCTGAGTAGCTAGCGGAGCTCCTTGTGTCCGCAGTTACTCATCTTGCACATAGAAGTCCTACCTGTGACTTCCTGCTACTGTTGTTGCTCTGATCAGCTGTTTCCTTATTTTATAAAATAATACATTTGAAAAAATTTTTTTTTTTTAAACCTCCCCTGGTGGGTTGTTTTCAGGCTATGTGATCAACAAATCTCTCCCACAACCTGCCACCCAACCTTAGTCTTGGATACATTAGACTTGACCAGCAGATAGGTATACTTTCAGAGGCGAGTTATTGGCGAACTGCCAGCCCGCGTTGGTCAATGTAAAAAGAATGGGCAACACACTAGATCCTCAGGTTACAAATGGGGTATCCACCCATGTAAAATGGGATTATACGGATTCGTGAGTACCCTAACACTTTACACTTTCCTTTTTGTTTGTGCTGGCTAAATCCAGTGAAACGGCCATATGTGTCCGCCCACCTACTCACGGGCATCGGCTGGGCAACATTTTTTATTTTAGCCAGGTGTGAATCAGGGTAAGAGTGTGAGTTGTGGACATTTGAGTTCCCCGGTCATTTTAATTTTTTTTATACATTTTCCATTCAGGTTTGTCAGGGATTATTTGTGGATAAAACCTACCAGTAGTAGAGTATTATATAAGCGTTTTGAATATTGTTATCCGTGCATACTTAAAGGTCAACATTGAACAATTTTAACTCATCTGCACATCCAATTCATAACTGTGTAATAAATAATTCTTCTTGTTTAATTAAATCTTGTGTTATTAGAACGGTGATTACCTTTTGAATAAATATCCAACTGGTTACAGTGAACTTTTATTTTAAAAGGAAAGTACCAACTTGTGTAATTACTTCTTAGAATCTACTAAATAGAATGGCAAATTACTTTTCTAGCGTTATCATAGGTAGAGCCAGACGAACTCAGGCCCCATCCCACTGTACTACAACACACCTATTATTTGTGTCAGAATTTATTATTGGGCTGGGGTTACATACAAAAAAACAACTAAGTTTGAAAAGGAATAACTGAAAGTAAGAACTGACAAAATTGAAGAGGTGGTAAAGAAGTCGAAAAGAAGTGAAGAAAACAAAAAGAGGCAGCTGAGTTTTGGCTCGGTGGGCGGTCAAAAGTCAGCAGGGGTCAGCAGCCCTTCAGCCAATCCTAGCCTGTAAAAAGGTTTATTGGCCTTTGTGTAGTTTCCTTAGATAAGATGAATGTTATGTTAACACAATTTACATTTTTGTCCCCTCCTGTTTATTTTGGAATTAACAAAAAGCTCAGAGATTTCACCTTATTGAACGAAGATTCCTATATTTAGGGCCCTTCGCACTTACAGTGCGAAGGCCCTATTGTATCTGTAGGAATTTTCCTTCTTTTTCTTTCTTTCTTTCTTTTTCCAACAAAAGGAGGGCCTTTTTGCCCCCCTAAATGTGCCCCAAAAGTCACCAAATTTTCCATGCAAGCCAGGCCTGGCGAAAAATTTGATATTTAATGGTTTGCATTAATGGACGTGCCAAAATGGCTCAACGGCGCCCCCTAGAAGATTTTGTGCCTCAAGCCCCACAATACGGTTTGACGTACATGCACGAAAATCGGTACACACCTGTATCATGTCGCAACTTAAAGAAAAGTCTCTTGGCGCCATGGCCGAAACCGAACAGGAAGTCGGCCATTTTGAATTAATCGTGTAATTTTGGCGCAATTTATGCCATTCCTTTGGCAGTTAATACGGTCCGAACCGTAACGTGCACCCAGGTGTATTATACATCAAAACGTGCGTCTAGATCCTGCGACGACGTGCATTTTCTCGGTCAAAAGCGTTACCGTGGCGACGATAGACGCCAAAAAGCGCGACCCCCCTTCATCTGATTGGTCCATATTTGATAGTTCCTACTTTCTGCCATAACTTTTGAACGGGTTGTGATAAAGACATGTGGGTGGTGTCATCGGACTCGGTATTGAGTACTTGACCTTCATTGGCCTGAATTAGCTCCACCCCTTCTTCTGATTGGTCAATATTTGATAGTCCCTATTTTCTGGCATATGACTTTTGAATGGTTTCCCATAGTCGTTGGTGGTGTCATCTGACTCGGTTTTGACTCTGCTGGCTGAAGTGCAAGCAGGGTCCTTGGCAGGGGCCTGGGGGCCGGCTGAAGGGCAGGCAGGGTCCTGAGTGCCGGCTTAGGGGCAGGCAGGGTTCTTGGCTGCGTCCTGGGTGCCAGCTGAGGGGCTGGCAGAGAAATGGAGACAGGCTGGGGCACTTCCGGAACTTCCTCGGGAACAGGGACAGGTTGGGGGACGCCCAGGACCACCTCTGGAACATGGACAGGAGAGGACTGCCGCCGCCGACTTTAGGGGGGAAGAAACCTTGATCAGGACCAGGCTCATGAGGGGGGACCATCCTGCCGGAGGCCAGACTGGGGGGGTCAGGGATGTCAGCAAGCAGATGGGGACCAGGGAAGTCAAGACAGAACTGAAACAGACACGGGTTTCAAAATAAAACAGGAACTGAAACCAAACCCTGACATGCATAAGCCAGCAATCAATAGTAAACATGGACCCAAGCAATATAAATGCTCAAATGTCTGGTAACATTTCAGTAAAAAAGACGACAACAGGGCAACTCACAATAATTGCGATGTGAATATTTCATCAAAGGGAGGAAATACTTCTACTACCTATACATATATATATCGGCAGGAAGCAAGGGAAAGTCATACACAGACAAACAAGATATACACAGAGGGCTTGACGAGACACAGGTGCAAACGATCAAGGCAGATGGGAACAAGGGAAGTCAAGACAAAACTTAAACACAAGGGCATGGGATTTCAACACAGTTGTTTTGTGTTCCTTGACAAGTTATTGTATACTGTACCTGTAACTTCTTGCAACAGAGACCCAGTGGTTCCATTACCTTCTGTCCAATTGTACAGTTGTTTATTTGATTGGTAGAGAAAAGTATCATTTCGGTTTACAAACAAATGTATTTGTTATTTTATTGAAGTGGGCATGGCTGACAGTGTCACAATGCTGACTGGAATTAGTAGTGTTGAGGAATTTTAGGTATTTGTAGAATTCTGCCAGCATGTTCATGAGAAGTTTTGAATACAATCAATCGGGGAAACCAGTACTCACCACTGCCTGGTTGTCTTCAAGGAAGGGTGGATGATTTGGAAAATGTGCAATCTGGAGTGATAATTTAGACTATGTGTTATTGAATTGTTCATGATTGGGAGTGTGTACATTAATATGTGTGTGTGAGTGTGTGTGTGTGTGTGTGTGTGTATATATATATATATATATATATATATATATATATATATATATATATATAATACATACAAAATAACCGGCAGGGCGGTGAATATGTAAAGTAGCCGGCCAAACGGTGAATGTGTAAAATAGCCGGCTAAAAATAACCGTCAGGGCGGCTAATGTAGAAAAATGGCTATTTTGCAAAGTACATACATTTTTAAGCTCATGGTGCGGACATCACATTTGTAATCATCTCTCCAGTCTCGATGCTCCAGTGCTGACCGGAGCATGCCGTGGCAATAGCAATTATTCTGAGTCCAAATCCCATGCAGTATATTCCTCAATTGAGTATTCCAAAACGAATAATGCAAACTACAGATCACGTCATTGGCACCCCAGAATAGAGCGCCACCGAGGTGGCAAAGCGCAGTGGAGTGCGCTCTGAATTTGGGCACATCACCTCTACCAGCCTTATAGGTCTGGGAAATGCAAATATCCAGTGTGACGGTCTTTGTGAGGAAAGATCTATTCCCACCTTCTCTTTGCCACCTCCAAAACAGACAAACAGTTGTTGCGTCTCTCTCATGGAACTTCCATGATGGAAGGTGCGCTCCTAAACCCGAATCGCTCAAACCCGAAGCGCGCGCGCGCGCGCGCGCGCGCATAATGCAGCCAATGGAAGAAGCCCATATGCTGCACATGCTTGTTGTTGACAAGGGTGTTTATGGCTGTTGAAGAAGCCTAACGTTACACTCCCCGAAAAAGTGTCTGGTCTGACACATCCACAGCATTAACCGGCTACTGCCGTTTTTCTACATTAGCCGCCCAGACGGTTATTTTGCATATTAGCCGGCTATTTTGCAAAATAGCCATTTTTCTACATTAACCGTAACATATATATATATATATATATATATATATATATATATATACCGTATTTTCACGACCATACGGCGCACCGTGTGGAAAGGCGCACCCTCAGTTTTGTGTGTCATTTTTGGTTTTAAAACACACATACGGCGCACCGACCCAAAAGGCGCAGTCTACAGAGACGGAGCTGCACACACGCGCACTGCAGAACACACACGCAGGGCTTGAAATTAGCAGTCGCCACTCGCCATTTGCGACCTAGATTTTGCTGTGGCGAGACATATTTTTGGCTGTCTCGCCACTTGGCGACCTAGAAAAATTATACCACTCCAATCCAGAGGGTGGTGTAATGCTCATTTTCGTTGGTTGCCAAGCGCCGCTAACGGGTCAGAAGAAGAAAAGTAAACGAGGGAACATAACATAACCGGTAAAATATGCAGAAGTCCGGTATTTTATAATCTCTCCGGTCAAAATGTCCGGTGAAAATACTCACTGGGGCTGCGGGACTCCGCGGGAGTACCGCGGAGGGACACGCCGAGCCCCGGTCCCGGGAGCCGGGAGGAAGCGGAGCTGCGGCGCCGACATCCACGTGTGCGTTGATGGTTCCGCGTCGCACCGACGCAGAGCCTACGGCGTAGGGTTCGCGGCGACGCGCACCCTACGCCAAACCCTACGGCGTAAGCTCTGCGTTGGTGTGACGCAGAACCATAATTCCGGCTTAAAAGTAAACAACATGCGCCCAAGTACCCGTGCATGACAGGCGGACACACACAGGGAGAAGAGACAATTTCTTTAATTTTTTTTTTTTTTTTTTAAACTTTATCCTTATGAACGCAATTGTTATATACTTGTTGGTAGTCCAACTTTCCTTATTTTAATCAGAACACTTTCTTTGTTCCTCTTCGGCGTGGAGTAGTGGTTTTGGAGCGGCAGTTTTTTCTTTTTATATCCGAGGCTTTGCGTAGATGGTGGCTTCCGCAACTTTCAGGCGCTTTTTCTGCGCAAGCAAGCTTTATAGATGAGGCCCCAGGACTGTTACCGCAGTACCGCGGAGTAGTACTCGGTGCCGGGAGCCGGGAGGAAGCGGAGCTGCGGCGCCGAAATCCACGTGTGGTGGTTGATTTATGGTTCCGCGTCGCACCGACGCAGAGCCTACGGCGTAGAGTACGCGTGGCCGCGTATCGGCCTCCATGCTGGGAGTGGACTCTGGCCTGCAGGGGGGTCGTCCTGGGGGTCGTTCTGGCCTGGATGGTTGTGGAGCTCTGCACCACGGCTGTGGTGTGGACTCCTCTATCCGTCCGGGCAGGGATGGTCTCTGTTACCGTTTCCTCATCTGGATCCTCAGTGCTCAGCCATGTCTACACCGTGTGTCTGCGTGCGTGTCTGTGTGTGTAACTTGGTTGAATTGTGGTGTGCTTGTGTCTGTCTGTGTGTGTGCAGGGAGGGGGGAGGGGGGCAGGGCATTAATACGTTTTATGTTTGTATTTGCTTTATGTAAAGCACTTTGTGTTGCATTTTATGTATGAAAGGTGCTCTATAAATAAAGTTTGATTTGATTTGACAATGGACAACAGAGTGACAAAAGAGACGATCCTGACGGGGGACCAAGCCTGGCTGGTCAACATAGTTTGACAGGAACTTTCTGCCCATAGGCGGGTGCAGTTATGGTTTGACCCCAAAAAAATTGCAACAAAAGGTTTCTCAATAGTTTATTGTAGTATCAGGTGTACTTAATAACATATCAAAAGTCTGCCAAAGTCTGACCACTAGAAAGGTCCGATTTTCAAAATGGCCGCCGCCAGTCTCTAAAAATACCATTATTCCCTCATTATTCATCCTAGACAAGCAATCTTGGTGTCTAACCCCATGATTTGATTATCTAGAATTAAAATAAGCATATACAAATCATAGTGAAGTGATCGAAGTACAATTATGTATAAAAACAATTGACTATAAGCGAATATGTAATGAAATATGCAGTACATAGACATGAAAAAAAAAAAAGAAAAACATTTCAAACATAATCTCCTTTTTCCACATGCCATAAAAAAAGATGTCAAAATGCATGGGGAAATGAGGTTTCTCTCAATTCACATTCTGGTGATTTCTGGAGATTAATTTTTATACTAATGAGGAATAAATCAATTATTACTACGTGGTACTGTGAAATTAGTCTAAACAGGGCTGCCACGTGAAGGCTCAGTACCGCTAGCCCCTTTTTTATTTTATTTTTATTTATTTTTTTATTTTTTATTTTTTGTTTTTTTTTCGTTTTTAATTTTTTTTGTGTTTTTTTTTCTTTTTTGATTTTTTTTTTTGTGTTTTTTGTGATTTTTTTTTTTTTTTTTTATTTTTTTTTACCGTCTTACTTATATTTTTTCATTTCCTTTTTTCCACTCCGGAGTAACAATTAGTCATCATCACACTCTTCCTCCCATAATGCTTGATTATGTGGATTCTCACAATTTTCCACTTGGCATGATCCACAGGCAGGCATGCAGGGCAGTCCATATCTTCTACAACTACAACGTTGTGTACGGCAAGCAGTTGTGCAATTACAGTGGACCATCTGCAAGAGGCTCTCTGGGGCAGCAGCTTTTTTTGTCATAACTGGCAGAAAACGATTGTCCTCCAATTTCCATCCCCAATCAACAGGATTCATATCACTATCCATTTCAGTCCACACCATGATCTGGTAATAAACTCTTTGGCAATGATATTTCGTTGAGGACTCTGTAGGAGGGAGATGTTCTGGGGTAACAAATGCCTTCGCAGACACAATTTTCTTGCTGAGAAGATTGTAGCGCAAAGATGCAAGTGCATCGGTATTCTTGCCACCAAACATGACTGCCATCGCCTTGCTCCCAAGGTCCTCTATGGCAGCTTTTGCTTGCTTTGGTAGTGCAAATCCATTCGCACATGCCTGGATGGTCGTTTCCCCATTCACAAGTTTCTGGAAAGCAGTTTTCTTCCCAACACCAAAAATGCGTGATGTTGTATCACAGCCTGTGAAGGCATGAACAAACATCAACTGACAACACAAGTCTTTACCCAGGACCTTTTGCATCTCGCTGATGTCATACACCTTGGGTACTTTTGACTTATCTGAATGAAAATAAAGGCCTCTATTGCTCGTCTCACCATAGTAGAGAAGAAGAACAAGTAAATCTGTATCTTCCCCTATCAAGGTTGTGGGCTGATGTTGTGACGCTTGGACTGCAGCCTTGACAATGTCCACATCTGCATCCCCTGGTGCATTGATGACAGTACAGCCCTTCTTCTGCAGTTCCTCAGTGACAAGAAGAATAAGCCCTTGTTTGTTACTGGATCTGGATAGGAAGTCATCCTTTCTTCCCACAAACTCAGTATTTGCATCCAAGCTAATAACCGGGTGTGCATGTTGCCCGCGCCGCTGATGTGTATTGTCTTTGATAGAAGGACCTTCACTATAACCATCAAAGACAACAGTTGCTTTACCATAATGCTTTATCGTAAAGTCTGCATATGACTGTGCAATGGCACCATAACTGTCACCCCTCTTCCATGGCAAGCGATGAATCAGGGAGCCACCATCAAGGACATACTGTTCAGTTGGTGGGATAGAATCCAGGACACTTTTCTTTGACTTCTTGCCTGTAAATTCAGCGACAGCCTGTGCCAGTTGGGGCTTGTCGGCTTTACGGAAGATTTCTTTGGCTTCGAACAGTGCTGCAGGGAATGGACTGAGCTCATAGCCCATGACATCTTCAAGTGAAAGTTGTCGTGTTTTTGACATAATCAGAAAATGTTGGAACAACAGAGCAGGATCAATGGTTCGGTCTTGGGTGATTTTGATGCTGCAATCATCTGCAAGAGTTTTTGCCCTGTCATTGCGTTTGAATGAGATTCCAAAAACTGGTTTCCCAACCATTTTCCCAATGATCTCATTCCCAACAGACTCAAACTCGTGAACATTGACATCAGGTTTGGCGACAACACCGGTAACAATGTTTCTCAAAGCTGGTTCTTGAGAGAATGGTTTGCAAAAGGAAAGTTTTTCCTTCATTCTCTCCAGGTCAGCGTGATCTCGTTTGATCCTTGCCTCTGTCGATTCCTTGTGTTGCTCACTGGTCGTGTAGGTCAGCTCATTGAATTCCTGCGTGGCATCGTTGTACTCGGACATGATGGGTGTGGACATGGTCCACCAATAGGGCAAATACAAAATATTGTATATTAGTATATTAGTGTATCTCTGCAGTTTGGACAAGACCAGTGGATTCCCAGGCTTCATAAACATAGGATTAGACACCAAAATTACTTGTTTAGGGTATATAATAAAGGAGCTATACACATTTTAGGGTGATTTTGACCATCTGGGACGCCATCTTGAAAATGACACCTTTCTAGTGGTCACACTTTGGCAGACTTTTAGTATGTTATTAAGGACACCTAATGCTACAGAAAACTGTTGAAAAACCTTTTGTTGCAATTTTTTTTGGGGTAAGGTGCTTTTTTTTCATATCTGCACCCGCCTACCACAGAGATCCCAAATTATTGCCGCTCACTGCACAGGATGATATTGAGCATTTTCTTACAATGCTTGAGAGGATGGCACTGGTATGCTGTTGGCTTGGGGTGTTTGACTGGTTCCATTACTAACTGGCAAAGGATGCAGTGCTTATGTTCATATGGATATTGTTGACACTGAAGTGTATGACAAGGTGAAAGATTCCATTTTAGCTAAGTATGATATAACCCTTGAGACATACCGGAGAAGGTTTCACTCCTGGGATATTAATCGGGGGAAGTCCCTAGAGAACTTTGTGTGCCTTAAAGACATGTTTTACATGCTTTTTAGAAATCCACTGTAAAAAAAAAAAGGGTTTGTATGTATACAAACCCTTTTTTTTTAATATATATATATATATATATATATATATATATATATATTTTTTTTTTAATAAGATACATATATGTGATATATAAAAAAAAAAATATCATATGTATTTTATATTAACAATGCACATGCCTAAGGTTCTTACCAGCATGGTATTAACCATTAATATATGTGCAGACAAGTAAAAAAAAAAAAAGAAATCCACTGTAAAGGATATTTCTGAAGTGATGATCATGGTGCAATTTCTCAGGATGGTCAACCAAGACTTAGAAGTTTGGATCTGGGAGCGTGCTCCTAAGATTGCAGAGGAGGCTGCAGAACTGGCTGAAATCTATATGTCAGCCAGGCCAAGGACCAAGAGGATCATATTGAAATAAGAGTCAAAGAGGTGGTTCCTCATCTCTCAGTAGGATTATTACTATTATTATTATTATTACGTTCATGAATCCAATCTTTCCACAAGATAAAATGCAGCTGCAAAAACAGATGTGAGATGTTATCAGGGCAATGAGATTGGCCACACACAGAATACCTGTCCAGCAACAAATCAGACTAAACCTTCTCTTTTATGCCCAGTTCCTAGGCCCACTCTCCCCGCTTCTGTTTTTGTTCCAATGCGTACAACGCCTGTACTAGTAAATGGTCAGCGGGAGGTAGCCTTCTAGATACAGAAAGTTTTCAGTGTGTAGTTTTGTGTAGTTTAGTGCCATGGGGATTATGGAGTAATGCTCAGATAAAGCTAGCTTGTGTTCATGGTGATGAGAAGGATTATCCAGTTGCTGAGGTTTATTTGACAGTTGGTGGTCAGACATTTATTTTGCCAGTGGCTTAATTATTGGCTAAGCTGACACTTCTCAACATTATTTCAGTCAAGTAAGAAAGGACCCTGCAGAATTGAAGCTATCTGGTACTTGAGGAGAGTGTGTTGGAACTGGCAGCAGCTGTGGGAGTTGACTTTCATTTCATCATCAACTGGAAAGGTGCAATAGGCTCATTCTTGCATGAGCAATACATGCATATGAAAAAAGCCAATGCTCGATCTCTTCTCCACCCTCTTATGGTCCCCAGTCAATATACTACCAACTAGCAACATCTCCACCAAGAATCAAGCTCATTTAATCTTTTCATAAAATCTTAGAAAGTCTACCTTCAGTTGTTTCTTGGCTCAATGCTGACTCTTTAAAATAATCTTTTCAGCTACTTCTTTGATGTTAAGCAATAAAGCTGCCACATAATTATGCACAATATAATAATCACCTCAGTCCATACCTTTCTCAATGTACATTAACTGAAGATGATTAAATCGAAAGTTTGTACAGCTTGGTCAAGTGAAAAATGTACAGATATAACATTTAAGAGTGATTATTTGCCGAAAGCAATCTGAGACAGGTTATCTGCTGAACCTAAATGAAAATATTGGAACTTGAACTTGACAGCCCCCCCAGTTTCTCTCCCTCAAGCAATGCCTCAGTCTCCCATGCATGTCAAACAAAAAACAACAACAACAACAAAAACAGAATAAACATACTAACTACAGGAAAAAGGAGGGCTGCATGAGCACATCCACCCTGTAAACTACATGTTGTTGTTTTTTTATTTTGAATGCACCCTAGACAAATTTATGCTTACAAGAGAGAGAGAAAAAAAAACAACTGCATTTTATTCATTGGAGTGTATTTAACTTATTTCTTAAATTTGACTGCCTTTGTTATGAAAAGTGTATTATTGGCTTAGTTATGAATTGCCACTATACAACTAAAGTGGTTTAAATTAAATTTAACTGCACTATAGTGCATGCAAATAAATAAGTCAGTGATTGTTTTTTTGTTGTTTTTTGTAATCTTTCATGCCATTACAATAGAAAACACTGTATATTGTGAAATTACAAGCTCAAAATCAACAATATTGAGGTCCCAGTCTTGCCATTGCTAATGCGCAGCAGAGATTATTACACATTCTTTTCTCTGAATAATTTGACTAAAGATATCATGAACCCATTGAAACCCACTTGATATGTGACACTCCGCATCCCTGGATCTTGGCAACTGGTAGTTACCATGGTGATGGTGCTAGCAATTGTGATATAATGAAATGACTGCTGATCATGAAAAAAAACTAGAAGAAACTATGATGGCAAAAAGAAAATGACAATAGCTTGTTGATGATGTTTCTTTAATGTTGATAATAATTTCTGTGCATTTGTATAGCTTGTTCATCCATGCCCTTTTCCTTAGCTCTCCTGCAGGGTTTCACCATAAAGGGGTACAGATCATTAGTTTTCATGGCTGGCAGTTTTTCAGCACTGCATTCAAGGACACGTCAGTGGGGGAGATGCTTGTGACACAGCAAGACGGACCAGAAACACATCAGGAACCAAAGTTGTGTGGTTTACGGGAAACCTTTCTACCCACAGTGGAACAATCACCTTTACTTTCAAATTTCTTGGGTTTGATATTGCAAAGGGAGCAGGAATTATGGCAGTAAATTATCCATAAAAGTTCCATAAACGTTATGAAACATGGCTGGAAACAAACACTGCAGTTATGGTGTAAGACCATGCTTGACCCAAAAAGTAAATTGCAAAAAAAAAAGTATAATGTTTTCTGAAAATAAATCATTTTTAAAAAAAGGAAAGGCAATAGCAGAACAGAAAAAAATGGATGTAGAGGCGTTAGATAACAGACAGATGTTTTGAATGCATATCTGCATGCAGACACACGGTGTAGACATGGCTTAGCACTTTTGTCATACTTTTAGTTATTTGATGAGAACCTAATGCAACCTATAATCAGATGATTTCCAACCTTGATTGCTCTTTAAAACAAGAAATCAGCACTTACAGTGGGGAGAACAAACTGCCGATTTTGCAGGTTTTCCCACTTGAAAAGCATGTAGAAGTCTGTAATTTTTATCATAGGTACTCTTCAACTGTGAGTGATGGAATCTAAAAAAAAAATCCAGAAAATCACATTGTATGATTTTTAAGTAATTAATTTGCATTTTATTGCATGACATAAGTATTTGATACATCAGAAAAACAGAACGTAATATTTGGTACAGAAACCTTTGTTTGCAATTACAGAGATCAGACATTTCCTGTAGTTCTTGACCAGGTTTGCACACACTGCAGCAGGGATTTTGGCCCACTCCTCCATACAGATCTTCTCCAGATCCTTCAGGTTTCGGGGCCGTCGCTGGGCAATACGGACTTTCAGCTCCCTCCAAAGATTTTCTATTGGGTTCAGGTCTGGAGACTGGCTAGGCCACTCCAGGACCTTGAAATGCTTCTCACGGAGCCACTCCTTAGTTGCCCTGGCTGTGTGTTTCGGGTCGTTGTCATGCTGGAAGACCCAGCCACGACCCATCTTCAATGCTCTTACTGAGGGAAGGAGGTTGTTGGCCAAGATCTCGCGATACATGGCCCCATCCATCCTCCCCTCAATACGGTGCAGTCGTCCTGTCCCCTTTGCAGAAAAGCATCGCCAAAGAATGATGTTTCCACCTCCATGCTTCACGGTTGGGATGGTGTTCTTGGGGTTGTACTCATCCTTCTTCTTCCTCCAAACACGGCGAATGGAGTTTAGACCAAACAGCTCTATTTTAGTCTCATCAGACCACATGACCTTCTCCCATTCCTCCTCTGGATCATCCAGATGGTCATTGGCAAACTTCAGACGGGCCTTGACATGTACTGGCTTGAGCAGGGGGACCTTGCGTGCGCTGCAGGATTTTAATCCATGACGGCGTAGTGTTACTAATGGTTTTCTTTGAGACTGTGGTCCCAGCTCTCTTCAGGTCATTGACCAGGTCCTGCCGTGTAGTTCTGGGCTGATCCCTCACCTTCCTCATGATCATTGATGCCCCACGAGGTGAGATTTTGCATGGAGCCCCAGACCGAGGGAGATTGACCGTCATCTTGAACTTCTTCCATTTTCTAATAATTGCGCCAACAGTTGTTGCCTTCTCACCAAGCTGCTTGCCTATTGTCCTGTAGCCCATCCCAGCCTTGTGCAGGTCTACAATTTTATCCCTGATGTCCTTACACAGCTCTCTGGTCTTGGCCATTGTGGAGAGGTTGGAGTTTGTTTGTTTGATTGAGTGTGTGGACAGGTGTCTTTTATACAGGTAACAAGTTCAAACAGGTGCAGTTAATACAGGTAATGAGTGGAGAACAGGAGGGCTTCATACAATGTGATGTTCTGGTTTTTGTTTTTAGATTCCATCACTCACAGTTGAAGAGTACCTATGATAAAAATTACAGACTTCTACATGCTTTGCAAGTGGGGAAAAAATAGGCAGTGTATCAAATACTTGTACTCCCCACTGTATATTAAGATGAAGGAAGTTTTTGAAAGTATTTTTTTTCCACTATAAGTCCACTATAAGGGATGATTACTTTGGTGACAGAAATCTGTCAAAACTAAGCAGGTCTAAACAGATACAAATAAGAATAAAACTTAGAAAAATGATGGGAAACGATTATAGCAGCTGCAGCGTCGAATTTAGCTATTCAAGGCCATCAGACTTACAATTAAATTGCAGTAAAAACCTTAAAAAAGGCCCCCTTTGTTTCTTTCATTTCTCTGACCAAGGACTCCCTTTTTATAGAAAGTGTGAAGTATTCTTCTCTGCCATACAAGAGACTGAAAGGCACAAAAGAAATAATGAATAATCTTTGAGTGTAGAATGGTTTTTCTATCTCCCTTAAATGGAGTGCTGGCTTTTCAATGTCCTTATGTAATTCCATTAGTTCTTTGATATAGACTATTGAGTGAGTATGAGCGGGAGTGTGTGCGCAGAAATGACTTTGACAGAATGTTATGAGCTGATATTCATATCAGAGAACAAAAAGGGCCAACACACTCCAGCGGAAAAGTCACTGCAGAGGCATATAAGGCAGAAGTAGGAAAAAGTTTCGTATAGCTCATTCATATATCACAGGGGGCTTTATTATCCACAGCTACGAGAGTTTATGGATTTGGAAAGCTTGCTGGATTGGATCACAACAGGAACATTTCAGGTTTGAATTCATTTCATTCTGCTAGATTTTTTTTTGGGTAGCATGCCCTGCCCTTGTTTTTTTTCCTCTGTCTATTTCCCTCTATGACACACAGCCCTGAAAAAATAATTCTAATTTGTAGTAACGCAAAACAACTGACCCCTTAAGGCTCAGTTATGCTTCTGCGTCAAAATGGCGCCGTGCCTACGGCGTGTGGTTTGGATCGACGCAGAGGACACGCCGTCACCTGCGCCTTCTCTGACGTGCACCTCCTGAAAATTGTAACTACGCGTCGAGGAGACGCCAACCACACGCAGACCGAGAGGGCTGTGATTGGTTCGTTTGAAAGCGAAGCATTTCCGGTTTCCGGTTTGAATCAGTAGTGAACTTCCATGGCTCTTTTCTTCGTTTATGTGTGATTTTTTTTTTTTGTTTTTGTTTTTTGCACAATAGTTGTCCTTATTTCTTTGATTTACTGTGACCGGAAAAAGTCGGATAAACCATTCAGAAAAAGATCGCTAACTAGTGGCACCGCGACCAAATGGAGAGACGGAGAAGTCAGAAGGGTTCAGCACGGCGTCACGGCTGCGGCGTGTGCTCTGCGTTGGTGTGACGCAGAACCATAACTGAGCCTTTACAGTGACTGTTAACAAAATATACGTCCCACCAACTGTACACCGGATAAGATTCTTCTCCCTTTGCCAAAATTGAAGCTGAATTCATTTTCAGCGTGACTTTTGATGTTGCTTTGACTAGAATTTATAGATTTATTGTGTTGAGAATGAGAGCTAGAATGTAGAATCCACTGCTGGATAGCAAGCAAAAGAAAAATGATGAAAGAAAGAAAATTAATTGGAGGGTTTCAATTACAGTGAACACAGTTTTGCTGACTTGCTACATTTCCACCAGGGCTACTGACAAAATTATTTAAACTCAACCTAGACACCCCCAGGGACAGATAATCTATGAAGAAGTAGAAAAATCAATTGATAGTCAGTGAGCAGAGTTCAAAGAAGAAATAGGAAAGGCATTCAATTATTCTTTTGACAAATAATTATTATGTTTGCAAATGTATGCATATTGGCATGTAAAACCTTGGCCATCTTTGTTAAAGATTTCTGTTACGGAAAGTATATATGAGACGGATTACTTTCATCATTCTAATCACAACTTTATTCTATAAAAACATTTCAGTGAACAGAAGAAAGGAACAACGTGCAGAAATTTCTGCAACCTGGTTTTAGAGCTTTCAGGTGACTTTTAATCAGAACTTGAAATAGCCTTTGAGGACTGAAGTTTGCTCAGAGTCCGTATTAGGAAGGGGCAGATTATGTAAACTGTAAAGTTTTATGAATGCTACATTAGCATTTCTAAACAATTGCCTCGAACTTTCCAAATTTAAATAAATGATGCCCACAGAGCAGGAGAGGCAGACCTGTTCTCTCAGTTCTTTCTGTAATCACGAAATGACAGTTACAGTCACACGGGTAAAGGAGAAAATAAAACCCTGGTCTGATTGCAAAAGACAGAAAGATTGCACAAACAGTTGAGTATTAGTGCACTGATGCAGTTAAAACACAGGCTGCAATGAGTAAAGGTATGTTTATAGAAAAAAAAGTGCAGAATTTCATTAAAGGAAGACATCTCGAGCTCTTGACTATGGGGGTGGATCAATCATTCTTCTGCTGCAGTCAGTGATTTAAGGAACATTCACTTGAAGAAATAAGATTCAGCTACATAGGAACAAAGTCTGGAATGCATACATAAGAATGTGGTTTCTATCAGCAGCATAATATTGTTAAACACTTTTCAAAAATCCCAAACGTATTGTGAGGGTCTGTTGGGATCATCTGGCTGAGCCATCTGTCAGAGAAGTCTTCAACTCTCACCTCCGAGAGAACTTCTCACAAATTATGAGGGAGGCTGGGGACATTGAGTCTGAGTGGACCATGTTCTCTGCTTCCATTATCAACGCAGCAGCTTGAAGTTGTGGACGCAAAGTCTCTGGTGTCTGTCATGGCGGCAATCCTAGAACCCGGTGGTGAACACCTGAAGTAAGGGATACTGTCAGGCTGAAGAAAGAGTCCTACCAGGCCATATTAACCTGTGAGACTCCTGACGCAGTAGGTAAGTACGAGCAGGCCAAGCAAGCCGCAGCTTGGGCAGTCCTGCAGGCAAAAACTCGGGAGGAGTTTGGTGAGGCCATGGAGGAAGACTTTCTAACCTCGAAGAAATTCTGGCAAACCGTTCGGTGCCTCAGTAAGGGGAAGCAGTGCTCTGCCAACACCGTTTTCGGTGCAGGTGGGGAACTGTTGACCTCGACTGGGGACATCGTCAGATGGTGGAAGGAATATTTCGAGGATCTCCTCAATCCGACTGACATGCCCTCCATTGAGGAAGCAGAGAATGTGGACTATGGGATGTACTCGTCCATCACCCAAGCCGAGGTTCACTGAGGTAGTTCGTAAGCTCCTCAGTAGCAGCACACCGGGGGTCGATGAGATCTGCCCTGTGTACCTCAAGTCTCTGGATGTCATAGGGCTGTCTTGTTTGACACGTCTCTGCGACATTGCATGGAAGAGTGGAGTGGCAAACCGAGGTGGTGGTCCCTCTTTTTAAAAAGCGGGACCGGAGAATGTGTTCCAACTATAGGGGATCACACTTCTTAGCCTCCTCGGGAAAGTCTACACCAGGGTACTGGAGAGGAAAATACGGCCGATAGTCGAACCTCGGATTCAAGATTGGTTTTTGTCCCAGTCGTGGAACAATTGACCAGCTCTATACCCTCCGCAGGGTGCTTGAGGGTTCATGGGAATTTGCCCAACCAGTCCACATGTGCTTTGTGGATCTGGAGAAGGCATTTGACCATGTCCCTCGTGCCATTCTGTGGGGGGCGCTCAGTGAGTATGGGGTCCGGGGCCCTCTATTAAAGGCTGTTCGGTCTCTGTATGATCGGAGCAGGAGTTTGGTTCGCATTGCCGGCAGTAAGTCAGACTTGTTCCTGGTGCATGTTGGACTCCGGCAGGGCTGCCCTTTGTCACGGTCCTGTTCATAATTTTTATGGGCGGGATTTCTAGGCGTAGCCAGGGGCCGGAGGGGATCCGGTTTGGGAACCACAGGATGTCATCTCTGCTTTTTGCGGATGATGTTGTCCTGTTGGCTTCATCGGACCGGGACCTTCAGCATGTGCTGGGGCGGTTTGAGGGTGAGTGCAACGTGGCAGGGATGAGAATCAGCACCTCCAAACCCAAGGCCATGGTTCTCCACCGGGAAAGGTTGGCATGCCCTCTCAGGGTGAGTGGAGAAGTCCTGCCTCAGGTGGAGGAGTTCAAGTATCTCGGGGTCTTGTTCACGAGTGAGGGAAAGATGGAGCGTGAGATTGACAGACGGATCGGTGCAGCGTCCGCAGTTATGCCGTCGGTGTACTGGACCGTCGTGGTGAAGAAGGAGCCGAAAGGCGAAGCTCTTGATTTACCGGTTAATCTACCCTCACCTATGGTCATGAACTTTGGGTAGTGACCGAAAGGATAAGATCGCAGGTACAAGCGGCCGAGATGAGTTTCCCCCGCAGGGTCGCTGGACGCTCCATTAAAGATAGGGTGAGGAGTTCGGTCACCTGGGAGGAGCTCGGAGTCGAGCCGCTGCTCCTTCACATTGAGAGTGGTTTTTGTCCCAGTCGTGGAACAATTGACCAGCTCTATACCCTCCGCAGGGTGATGAGGTGGCTTGGGCATCTGTACCGGATCCTCCTGGATGCCTCCCTAGGGAGGTGTTCCAGGCATGTCCCACCGGGAGGAGACCCTGGGGAAGACCCAGGACATGCTGGAGAGACTGCCTGGGAACGTCTCGGACTCCCCTCGGAAGAGCTGGAGGAAGTGTCTGGGGTGAAGGAAGTCTGGGCATCTCTGTTGAGACTGCTGCCCCCGTGACCCGGTTCTGGATAAGCGGCAATGAATGAATGAATGAATGAATGAATGAATGAATGAATGAATGAATGAAAAGAAAATGGAAAACAAAGACAGAAAAAACAATCTGTGGAAGAAACACTGATTGGCTGATGGGATAAAGATAACTTGGAAAAAGGGGCATGGTGGCACAGCTGGTAGTGCAGCCGTCTCACAGAAAGATGGTCCCGGGTTCAATTCCCACCGGGGACTCTGTTGGCACTGAGTGCGTGTTAACTTCCCCCATGACTTCAGCGCCCACACCCTGTGTGGGGTTGGTGAAAGGGCCTTTCTGTGTGGAGTTTGGATGTTCTCCCCGTATTCCCTTGGTAGCTAATGTGAGCTGCCTTCACAAAAGCATGCAACATAGTCCTGTGCCCCCTCTGGCCAACCGGGGGGCCAGATGGGGTGGGGAGGATCTGGCCGGAATAACGTGATCCTTCCACGCGCTATGTCCGGCCGGAGAAGCCCGACCCTGTCTGGTGAAAAGAAGCGGCCTGCTCACTCCTCAGGTTAAGAAGGAGACCTGAGCTCAGTGTAGGGCCCTCCTGGGGTTGGTAAAGGATGGCAATGCCCAGGACTGACTTAGATAAGAGCACTGGGTGATAAAATGGGGGAAAAAATCGGGATAAAAACATTTAAAAAAAGAAAAAAAGATAACTTGGAAAAAAATACACAAAAACAAAAGCAGATATTTGTCATCAGATAGACTTGACTTTATTTTCAAGATGTGATCAAAGAGAAGAAATACTTCAATGTAGTGCCAGAACATATGCACCACAACCATCTAAGAACATGCAAATGAACACCCATATCTATGGGGGTATTATTGTTCCAATATTATTTGTGTGTGCGTAAAAAAGATGTCCATGTTATAACGATTCGTATTCGTAATGATAAACATTTGTATGTAAATAAAAAAGTTAGACCCAAAATTCTGCTGTCACACACATGAGTCTGATAAATTATTAGGGTTAGGATTGTTTTTATGTGAGTATGAATCTAAAAGCTGTGAGTGCAAAGTCTTGTGAATACAACTCTAATTTCTACGACTACGAGTCTTCACTGTGAACACGAATTCAAGTTTATGGGTACGAGTCGAAAAACTGTTGAAATGACGTCACAGCATAGACATACGTAGACGCCCCATCGAGTGCTGAGCCAACTGCCACATCCAATATGGCGTCAACGTCGCTGCCATATTGGATGTGGCAAGACTGCGCTGTAAACTACCGGTACAAGTAAATGGACTTATTTTCATAAAGCGCCTTTCTACAAAGAAATTTACGTTTTACGTCTCATTTATTCATTCACACACGCACTAATATACTTGGGAAACAGTTAGGCACCAAATATAATATATTTAATTTTCTCAGATGGCAAAAATAAGAACTTTATTGATCCCACATAGGAGTAATTCATGTTATATCAGCTATAGAGAACAAGGTAGTGCCGAAGAACAATATATATCCCTCTTCACAAAAATAAGAAAAATAGAGAAACATATTTTCTCATCAACAAAACATATTTTTAAATTTTCAAATAACAAAATAAAAATTTTCATTTATTTTATTGTCTGAAAAATGGTTCAAATGTTATTTTATTGTCTGAAAAATGGTTCAAATATGTTATTTTGTTATTTGAAATTTTTTTAATTTGTTTTGTTGATCTATTTTTCTATATTTTTCTTATTTTTGTGAGAGAAGATATATATTGTTTTTCGGTACTACCTTGTTCTCTATAGCAGATATAACATGAATTACTCCTATGTGGGATCAATAAAGTTCTTATTTTTGCCATTTTTCAGACAATAAAATAACATGTTTTGTTGATGAGAAAATATGTTTCTCTATTTTTCTTATGTCTATGCTGCTTCTGCCTGTGACGTCATTTCAACAGTTTTTCGACTCGTACCCATAAACTTGAATTCGTGTTCACAGTGAAGACTCGTAGTCGTAGAAATTAGAGTTGTATTCACAAGACTTTGCACTCACAGCTTTTAGATTCATACTAGTGATGCACCGAAATGAAAATTTGTGGCCGAAAACCGAAACCGAAAATAATAATAAACACTTGGCCGAATACCGAACAATACCGAACATGGTTCTTCGCAGTTTTTCATTTATTTTGCCAATTTTTTCACCATTGCATAAATCAAATAAATGTGATTTAGGCATGCTTTTAAAAGAAAAAAATCTTTTACAAAATTACAAGGTAGAAAACATTTGTTGAACATAAAAAACTGAAAAAAATTTTAATTTCCCAGCATTTCTTAAATATTCCAGCAGACATTATACCAGCAAAGAACAATAACTTAAAATAAATAAATTAGCAAAATACATTTTTTTATCATTTCAAATGATAAATCAAACTTGTAGTGCTGAAAGACTTTGCAGATGTGCCCCCTCTAGATATTTGAGCAGAACATTCATTGCAAACAGCCATTCTTGTATTATTATTTGCCACTCTAAAATACTTCCACACTGCTGACATGTTTGCACCGCACCGCTTCACTCCACGCTCTTCGCTGTTTGATTTCCTCATCTAAACGCACCTGTAATAGATTGATTTATGTTGTTTTGGTTCCACCTGCTGGTGAATGTTAGTTAAATTCTTATGTGGTTAGTTTTTGGTTGGCCAACTATTTATGTGGTGGGCAACAGTTACGGGAGCGTTATGTGGTTAGTTTTTGGTTGGCCAACTATTTATGTGGTGCGCAATCATTACGGGAGCGTTATGTGGTTAGTTTTTGGTTGGCCAACGATTTATGTGGTGCGCAACAGTTACAGAGCGGCCAGTCTATTTATATTACAACGCCGTTATTAATTGTTCGGTTATTTTCCCCACTTATTCCACCGAACACCGAAAGTGTTTTTTTGCCATTTTCAGCCGAACAATTTCGGTTACCGAACAATCGGTGCATCACTAATTCATACTCACATAAAAACAATCCTAACCCTAATAATTTATCAGACTCATGTGAGTGACAGCAGAATTTTGGGTATAACTTAGAATTTTGGGTATAACTTTTTTATTTAAATACAAATATTTATCATTACGAATACGAATAGTTATAACATGGACACATCTTTTTTTACGCACACACAAATAATATTGGAACAATAATACCCCCATACATATCCTGTTGTGCTACAAGCATTGTGTCTAGGCAGAATAATGTAATGGCTGACAGCTCTCAATCATAGAAAGCATAAGACCTATAGATAACCTGATTAAAAGCTGTCGATCAAATCCTCTGTGGTGGCAAACAAATTAATCAAGGATAATGCATCACTGTACAACTTTAAGTCGCCTTGGATAAAAAAAAAGACAAAGGGAAAAAAAAACCCACAGAGCAAATTACCACACTGCTCTTTCGTAGTTATGGATCATAATCTGAAATATTAGGCAATTTGTTTGGGGGATTTTATGTTTAGCAATTATTTTCTCAGAATAGGTGTCATATTTCATTAAGAACGGTAATCTCCTGTGGAATGAAAGTCTTCAATTACACAGTATTTGAAGCTGACACACTCTAATATACACCTATAATTGCTTCAATTAATTTTCATTTTCACGTTAACTCACAAATTGCCCCCTATTTCTACATTTATACCATGTCATGCGTATTAATATATTGGCAATTAATGTATTGCTCTTTTAAAGTAATGAAACTGAATGTGTGACAGGTCATCAATGTCAGATCAACTTTGTGGAATATTTAGAGTAGGTTTTTGACTTAAGTGATAAGCACTTATGGAAAGATAACTTAAATATGACACTTTTTTTCACCTATCTTTATAATTGAGTAGATTTTCAACAGTGGTCTGTTTTTTATGTAAGCATGAGATGTTTCCAAGTAGCAGAAATATGAAAAGTATGTACAACGAAGGAAAAAATGGCAACATAGACAATAAAACTTTCCATTTTAGTAGTTTTTTTACTTAACACACACAGTTCCCCAATGGCCTCCAAATTTTGCCCCTCTATCTTCTTGGAGGGTTAATTGTTGTAGCAATACAGCTAGAACAATTACTCTGATTGATTAAAAAAGAGTAGAGTGTCATGTCAGCCCTCTCTTTTCTTTTCATTATGGGTCTCTTTTTTTTCTCCACACTGAATATATATTTTGAAAATCATTTTTATCTCAAGAAAGCGAATAGCTTTAATAACAAACTACACACTCCTGCCTGTGATATCTTTGAATCTTGCAGATTAATTATTAATTACTTTCTATCAAGTATGAAAAGTGATATAATTGGAATATAACACCATCATACTTTAAAAAAGAAACCCTAAAACATTAGATAATAGTGGATAATATCATTGGATAGAGACAACCTAAAACAAGATCAAGTTATTTATTTTTATTTTATGCCACCATTTATTTAACAAAAAATAAGCCAAAAGGGGAAAAATCATGTGGGCCATGTGAAATACTCCTTCTTTCTTCCATAGGATTTGAGTGAGTGGTTTGCAGCCCAGTGCACTTAATAAATAAATACATGTATATATAAGCACTATACTGAAAAAGAAAGACACCAGTTTTTATCTTAGAAAGAACATTGTTTGCCAGGCATTTATCCAGAAATGGTTTTAAAAACTTTACCAAACAATATGAAGTGTTATCCTAAAGTAGGAGCATGCAATGCACAAAGTAAATAAACGATAAACACAGAACTAAATTTCATTCCAATTCAATGGTGTCATGGTTTGATACTTCCTGTTTTATTTTGTGTTTGACTTCTGGTTTGATTTTCCTGTTTCCCATCGGCCCTGATCGTCTGCACCTGTGTCTCGTTAACCCTTGTTTACAGTATATCTGGTCTCGTCTTTCCCTTGCTCCCTGCTGGTCCATACTGTTTCCTCCCTCTGTGTTTTCCACGTCAGGTTTTGGTAGTTTTACTTTGCCACGTTCATGTTCTGGTTTTTTTATCCTGCTCGGCAGCGCTTAGGTTTTGTTTTTGACGAAAAAATCACTACTTTTTGGAACTCCTGCCTCCTGGTCTCTCCTGCATTTGGGTCCTCATATACCATTTCGTGACAAATGGCAACATCAAGAAGAAAAAGTCTAAAGAAGTATAATAAGTTTGGAGCAAATGCAAGACAAAATTAAAGCTGCAAGCAGCGATGAACGGGCCCTCGCACCCTTGTGCACATTCAGGCATGCTGCAGTGGAAGCGCTTGTATGACTTGCATTTAGATGTTTTCAGGCCTGGACATTTAGCGGATGACACCAGCCACGACTCTCTATATCAGGGGTTCTTAACCTTTCTGACCTTGGGGCCCAATTTTTTCAGTACAGAGTGGCCCGGGGCCCATTAAATAAAAACAGTGTATAGCAGGGGTATTCAACTTTAAGAGGTCCATTTAGAGAAAATTTACTCAAGCGAAGGTCCAGAACATCATAATATATATATATATATATATATATATATATATGTGTGTGTGTGTGTGTGTGTGTGTGTGTGTGTGTGTGTGTATATATATTCAAGTAGCCTCATAGTTGTATCAACATCTGCATCTGACTGTTATATTAAAAAAAGTACATATTTGCCAATTAACATGTTTAACTTGAATTAAACATATTTTTTTCTCTTAAAAATAAAGTAGATTTTATTTTATTTTTCAAATGCTATCTTATTTTATTTCTCTACCAGCAGTTTGAATTTCCCCTTTTCTTTGTTAATTGTCTCAACACATTTTTATACTAAATTAATATAAACACATCTTAACAATTTAAGGTTCAGGTTCAGGTTCTCATGCACATGTGAATGTGCTCATTGATGAGCCTGAAACGATATTTAGTTTTAATTATGTTCACTGTGGAGAAAGCTGCTTCACAGCTGTATCTGGACCCAAACATGGGTGTTTTAAGATGCTCAGCTTATTTTTCTGTGACTTCAGTTCAGACTTGAGTGGATATGTTTGATGAAAAACTTTGTGTTTTGTTTCAGTGGCGTTTCACTTTTGCACTTTGAACGCCACGGTCTCTGAACGTATGAGACACTGGTTTTGTCCCAGTGGGAAGACTGAACAGGATGAATTTGTCCATTCCGGGTTGCATATTTAAAAATACAGCGAGGACAAAACTTAGTTGGATTTTACTTAAAGTTATTTACATTAATAAGTTGTCAGGACTCAGTGTGTCGGGTTCATCCGAGCCTGATCAGCTGCGACGGGCACAGCCCGCACCGCAGCTCTCTGGTCGCGCTGCAGCAGTTACTTTCCGATGCTTTTTCGAAAGCCCGAACAGTCCAGTCCAGCAGACACGACAGCCCACGCATCTACATCTACCATCCTTCAGCAGTAACGACGGAGCCCGCGGCCCTCGCGGCCCACACGTACAAAACTGAATTTATTTGGCGGCCCACTAGATGGCGCTCGCGGCCCAAGTGTGGGCCGCGGCCCTATGGTTAAGAATCACTGCTCTATATCAAACCATTCAAAAGTTATGGCAGAAAGGAAGAACTATCAGATATCGACCAATCAGATGAAGGGGCGGGGCTAATTTGCACCAATTATGTTCAAGGTCTCAAAACTGAGTCCGATGACACCACCCAAGAGTCATTATGTCAAACCATTCAAACATGGCAGAAAATAGGAACTATCTGGACCAATCAGATGAAGGGGGGGCACGCTTTTGACTGAGAAAAGTAATGCCCATCATCGCAGGATCGAGATGCACATTTCGATGTATAACAAACCTAGGTGCACGTTATGCCGAAGAAATGGCATAAATTGCACCAAAATTACACGATTATTTCAAAATGGCCGACTTCCTGTTCGGTTTCGCCCATGGCGCCAATAAACTTTTCTTTAAGTTGCGACATGATACAGGTGTGTACCGATTTTCGTGCATGTACGTCAAACCGTATTGTGGGGCTTGAGGCACAAAGTTTTCTAGGGGGCGCCGTTGAGCCATCAGGCCACGCTCATTAATGCAAACCATTAAATGTAACATTTTTCGCCAGGCCTGGCTTGCATGCAAAGTTTGGTGACTTTTGGGGCACGTTTAGGGGGGCAAAAAGGCCCTCATTTTGTCGGAAGAAAAATAAAAATAAAAACGAGAACGAGAATAAGAACGAGAACAATTCCCACAGATACAATAGGGTCTTCGCACCTTCAGTGCTCGGGCCCTAATAATAACCTAATATTAGCTGTTACCTTACAGCTGGCCTGACAAGATCCAAACCAGTAAAAACAGCAAGGAAGGTAAAGTCCTTTACTGTAAATAACCTGAGGCATTATTAAATAAATAGCCTGTAGTCAACTCCAGTCTCTAGCAAACTTGATTCATATTGGTTGGTTATAAAATAACAGCATACAAAAGTTACGCCTGTAACTACGGTTCTATGAGTCCCGGATGACCGCCAGGCGGTGCTGTAAGCACTGGATATCTTCCCTCGCGCATGTCGAGTACAATACCAACAATGTCACGTCACCCGTGACCCCTGCATGACCCCCGGAAGGGGTATAACTTCCGGCGTCAGCATGGGATTGTCTCCTAGAATCTTCTTGCGAGAGCACGAGGATTTGGAGTGAGCGGCAGGCCTGGCGGTCATCCGGGACTCATAGAACCGTAGTTACAGGCGTAACTTTCGTTCTATTTCGTCCCTACTGACCGCCAGGCGTTGCTGTAAGCACTGGATGACGAATACCAACAATGTCACGTAGGATCCCGGTCACTTACCTCACTGACCAGGGGCAGAAGGACCCGGGAGTAGAACCACGCCCAATGGTTGGGGAGTGGCGACATTGATCCGGTAAAATCTGGAGAACGTGTCCGGCGACGTCCACGAAGCCGCTGTGCAGATGTCCTCCAGAGGCACCCCCTTCAGGGCAGCCAAAGAAGCTGAGACGCTTCTGGTCGAGTGGCACCTCACCCCCATTGGTAAGGGGCGGCCACTGGCCCTGTAGGCGTGCTCGATGGTGTCCACCACCCAGTGGGAAAGGCGTTGTCTAGAAATAGCACGCCCCCTGTTAGGGCCACCATGACAGATAAAAAGCTGCTCCGACCGTCGCACAGGCGCGGTGGCATCAACATAAGCAGCAAGGGCCTGTATGGGGCACAAAGGGCTTGGCCCACCCTCCGCAGGCTCAGGGTCGAACCGGGCAAGCTGGATAGGCCGATTAGCATGATCGCGCGGCAGGACCTTGGGCAGGAACGCCACGTTTCGGCCACAACGTGACCCCTGAGCCATCCGGGTTCCACCTCAGGCAGTACCCGCTGACTGCCAGGGCATGTAACTCACTGACTCGCTTTGCTGACGTCAAAGCGAGGAGAAAAGCCGTCTTCATAGAAAGCCACTTCAGGTCCACCTGGGCCAAGGGCTCAAAAGGTGGAGAAGAGAGGGCACCTAGCACCATGGACAGGTCCCACACCGGGGCCCTTGGGGTTCTCGGGGGGCGCAGCCTCAGAGCCCCCCTAAGAAAGAGAGAAACCAGCCGGTGGCATTCTCAACCAGGGCATGTCGTGATGAAATGGCCGCTACGTACACCCTTAAAGTGGACTGAGCACGGCCATCATCCAGGAGGGACTGAAGGAACTCCAGGATCGTGGCCACAGGCCAAAGCATAGGGTCCTCTGCCCTGTCCGCACACCAGACAGAGAATCTCCTCCACTTGCACTCATACTGGAGGTGGGTGGAGGGCGCACGGGCGTTCAAGATGGTAGCCCTGACGGGCTCAGTACAGCTTGACACTAACAGGTCGGGCCCTGCAGTGGCCAGACCCAGAGTTGAAGGCGATGGGGGTCGGGATGCCAAATCCGACCCCCCAGCTGGGACAGAAGGTCCCTCCGGTCGGGGAGGCGCCATGGCGTGCCGCAGCAGAGCCTCCGGAGTAATGGGAACCACGGCTTCCCCGGCCAGAAGGGGGCCACCAAGAGGAGCCTGTGACCTCTCTGGAGGACCCTCTGCAACGTCGGCAGGATCAAAGGGAGTGGGGGGAACGCGTATAGGAGCCCGTCAGGCCACTCGTGCCCTAGGGCATCCTGACCCAGAGGACTGGTCTCCGCTGTCCTGGAGAACCAGAGGGGGCAGTGAGCCGAGACGCCCGAGGCGAAGAGGTCCACCACCGCTCTGCCAAAGAGGACCCATATCATCCCCACTACCTCCGGATGAAGCCGCCACTCTCCCGGGGGAGGTTTGTGTCGGGACAGGAAGTCCGCCACCTGATTCCTGTCCCCTGGCAGGTACATCGCCCGCAGGCTGAGGAGGCGAGGAGCGGCCCATGTCAGAAGGCCCCAGGACACCTGCAGCAGCTGTGCAGACCTGGTGCCCCCCTGGTGGTTGATCTGGGAGACAGTGGACATACTGTCCGACCGAACCAGTACGTGCCTCCCCCATAGGTGAGGCAAAAAGTGCTCGAGTGCAAGGTGTACAGCACGGAGCTCAAGCACATTGATGTGGCGCGTGCGGTCCCGCGCAGACCACTTCCCTTGGGCAGGCCTGCCGCGCCAAACAGCACCCCACCCCGAGAGGGAGGCATCTGTGGTGACAGCCTCCCGGAAGGAGGGGATTGTGCCCAAGGGCACACCCCCCAGCAGGAATGCCCCTTCTTTCCAGGGTGCCAGGGCATGGACACACACCCGCGACACCCTGACCAGCCTGTGCCTGTGCCTTTCAGCATCCAGGCCAAGGCTGTTCAGCCACATCTGCAGGGGGCGTAGCGTCAGCAGGCCCAAAGGCACAACAGCCGAGGCGGCTGTTAATTTGCCCAAAAGCTGCAGGAACTGGACGTTAGGCAGCCGTCTGCCCCTCCTGAATCGGGTGAGGAGCCGCAGGATGTCGCTCACACGCCGCGGTGAGAGACAGGCCCTCATGGTCACCGAGTCGAGTACCAATCCCAAGTAGGCGACTCGCTGGGAGGGAGCCAGACAGCTCTTCCCTCTGTTCACTGTGAGCCCTAGTTTGGCCACATGCGACAAAAGGAGGGCCGTGTCCGCCACCACTTGTTCTCGGGACTGCGCGCATATCAGCCAGTCGTCCAGGTACGGCAGAACCTTCATACCCTGTGCCTGCAGGGGAGCGAGGGCTGCCATCACGCACCTGGTGAAAACTCTTGGGGACAGGGAGAGCCTGAACGGGAGCACCCTGAACTGGTAATGGCGGTCCTGATAGGCGAACCTCAGGAACCGCGGCGATGGTCGAGGCCAACACCCCGACGCTGCTGGGGCGGTCCGCGCACAGGGGGGCGAAAGGGATCTGGGATCTGGCTTCAGAGCCTCATCAGGAGCCACTATCAGCGCTGAAATGGAGGGCTCGATGGGGGGCATGTGGTGGAGACCAGCCACTGCCGCGTCCTCCATCGCCGTCAGAGCGCGGTCATCAGCTGTCAGCCTGGAGAGGGCTGTGACATCTCTCCAGCATGAGTGCAGCTCCCTCAAAAAATCCGACGAAGGCGGAATGGTGAATTCCACCGGAGAAGGATTCCGCCTGTGGAAGGCGCTAGAGGCCACCTCCGCACGCGGTGTATCCAGCTGCAAGTGCACCAGGGCAGTGTGGATAACGCTCTCCACGGAGGAACAAACCGTCCCCTCCCGAGAGCTCTGGGCAGATGAGTGCGCGGAGAACCCCGAGCGCTGTGAGGCCGGGTCCCCTGATGACACGTTGAAGTGGCTCGCCGAGGCTGCAATGGATATGGCGTCCTCTGGCAGCGGCGGTGGCAACCCCAGAGCAAACTCTGGCATGGCAGGTTCCACCTGGCCAGTACCAGGCTGCAGATTGAGGAGGAGCGCCTTCATCTGCTCCATGTCGGCGGCCAAGCGATCTACCTTAGAGGAGAGCTGGCTCGTCATCTGCCGTCGTTTGGGGGCACCCATCACTCTCTTCGCCGATCGCTTCAGAGAAGACTCCGGCTGGGATGAGGGGAGGCTGGCCAATGGCTCCGGCTGCCCGGCTCCGGCTGCCCAGGCACGACACGCAGAGGTCCTGGTCATCCGCAGGATCCAGGGCGGCCATGCACCCTGGGCATGAACGCTCCATCACAGCGACCGGTGGGAGAGGGAGCGACACGCTGCCGTCACCACGGATGTGCTGGCAGGAGAGGGGAGCGGCCACGCTACCGTCAGCACAGATGTGTCAGTGGGAGAGGGGAGCGGAAACGCTGCCGTCACCACAGCGAGCGCGCTGCCGTCACCACCAATATGCCGGTGGGAGAGGGGAGCGGCCACACTGCCGTCACCACGGCTATAAAGAAAAGGCCAAAAAAGGTGTCTTTTCTCAAAAAGAAAAAACAAAAATAATCCTGTTTTTTTTTTTTTTTTTCCAAAGAGAAAAAATAACTGCAATGAGTGGGAGAGGGAGCGAAACGCTGCCGTCACCACAAATGTGCCGGTTGGGAGAGGGGAGCGGACATACTGCCGTCACCACGGCTGTGTTTTTCTTTTTTTTTTCCTTTTTTTTTTTTTTTTTCAAAAAAGAAAATTTGCAAGGCAAAAATAATGTTGTCACATTAATAAAGTGGGAGAGGGGGCGAAACGCTGCCGTCACCACGAATGTGTCGGTGGGAGAGGGGAGCGGACATGCTGGCGTCACCACCGCTGTTTTTTTTGTTTTTTTTTGTTTTTTTGTTTTTTTCAAAAGAAAAAAATAATCTGCAAGGAAAAAATAATGTCACATTAATAAAGTGGGAGAGGAAGCGAAACGCTGTCTCCCTGCACAGATTGTTCAGGTGTCAGGCGCAGCTGACAGCTTACCTTCTGCCAGCTGTGCTGGGGGGCGGGGCGGGGAGACGCTGCCGCAACCCGACACAATCAAATATTGCGCCGGCCACAGCTTCTCGGAGGACGAAAAAAATCGTTACTCCTACCTGAATGGCACGAAGCTGCACCGGGCCGGCGATTTTAGGGAGGAAAGGAAGAAGCTTAACCAAGCTTCTATTTCCGTCCTGTACTTCAGACGCGCGAAGCGAGAAGAAAAAAGGAGAAGATCCCATGCTGACGCCGGAAGTTATACCCCTTCCGGGGGTCATGCAGGGGTCACAGGTGACGTCACATTGTTGGTATTGTACTCGACATGCGCATGCGCGAGGGAAGATATCCAGTGCTTACAGCACCGCCTGGCGTTCAGTAGGGACGAAAAAGAACCTCATTAACATGGACAGACTTTTTCACCCTTGTTAATGTTACCACAGCTGCTGGAGACAGCTGCTCACCTTGAACAGATGTCCACTAATGCTGTCACACAATCTTTATGAGTCCAACAGATCTTTCTCTACTTACAACCACCTCTAAAACGTCTTTATACTCAGAGCACTGGTGATACTGTACGTTTCATTAGTTTAGTGTATTGTGTTGTTGCTTTCACGTCATTCTAATCGCATCTTCTCACACTCAGCTGCTTGCCCGTATTTCTATTTAATAGTCTCAGTGGCATTAGGTGTGATGACTAACTAAAGAGGCACAATTGCTAGACACCAGGGGTATTTGATCAAGTTAATGCTGTAGGGTTTCTTTAACACAACTGACATAGTTAGCTGTTTGTTCTCCATTTTTTATTTTATTGTATTTTGTCATTTTTATTGAATAGCAGGAAGTTGGATCACACAGATGTTTATTGAAAATTAGTGCCAATAGATGTTTACGAGGAAAAACTCGCTGGCTGTGGGGAAATCAAGAGGCAGTAGGCTAAAGAGGGCTCTCTATTAAACTTGGCCAGGTCTGACCTTTTTATTTCATGTTGTAAGAGGCTTTCATGAGAGTAACGTCAAATATAAGTGCATACAGTGGGGCAAAAAAGTATTTAGTCAGCCACCAATTGTAATCTTTATCATAGGTACATTTCAACTATGAGAGACAGAATGGGGGGAAAGAATCCAGGAAATCACATAGAAAGATCTCACCCTGTGGGGTAAAAATTATCACAAGAACAGTGATTAAAAATCCCAGAACCCAGAAGACCCAGAAAGGCTACCATCATTAACACACTACGCCGCCAGGGACTCAAATCCTGCAGTGCCAGACGTGTCTCCCTGCTTAAGCCAGTTCATGTCCAGGCCCGTCTGAAATTTGCTAGAGAGCATTTGGATGATGCAGAAAAGGACTGCTATATTGTCAGATGAAATACTGTGTGTGTGTGTGTGTGTGTGTGTGTGTATATATATATATATATATATATATATATATATGTATATATATATATATATATATATATATATATATACGACAAGACCAAAATATAACTTTTTGGTCTTGTCGTATTTGGAGGAGAAAGAAAACTGAGTTGCATCCAAAGAACACCATACCTACTGTGAAGCATGGGGGTGGAAACATCATGCTTTGGGGATGTTTTTCGGAAAAGGGAAGGAATTAATGGGGCCATGTATCGTGAGATTTTGAGTGAAAACCTCCTTCGATCAGCAAGGGCATTGAAGACGAAACGTGGCTGGGTCTTTCAGCATGACAATCAGTGCATTTACATGGGAAGTTTAATTCCTCTTTAATGCAGAATTAAAATTAAATCCGATTTAAATGAGTAAAAATGACCATGTAAACACCTAATTCCTAATGAAAATGGCCATTCCGAATTAAACTTAATTCCGAAGTAAGTGGCTGGTTTATTCTGATTTTAAATTAGAATAGAATAATTCCGCGATCATGTATACACTCATTCTGCTTTAAATTAATTCCGGCTTTCTGCGCATGCTCGTTCCCTTGCCCGTCTGTTGCGATGACGCTTATATTCTGCGCTGGGCTTGTTTTTGAAACAAAGTTTGAAGATGGCAGCACGCAGTAAACGGTGGTCAAGAGCAGAGAAGATTTATTAAATAAATAGCTTGGAGGACCTGGAAAAAATTAAAAGAACAGATGGCAAGAAACATAAAAGTTGTGAGCTTTTAAAGTTGTAGCGGCTAATCGGCTAAGTTTGTTTTTCTTCCGGTAGAAGTAATTTCTGTTAGACATAACTTCCGGTCAACCCCCCTATCCAATCAGAACCCTTCCCAACCCCCAGACCTTAAGCGGAATTGGATAATTAATTGAATAATTAATTCCGAATTAAAAAACATCATGTAACTGTGACCAATGATCCCAAAACACACCGCCCGGGCAGTGAAGGAGTGGCTTAGTAAGTAACATTTTAAGGTCCTGGATGGGCCTAGTCAGTCTCCAGATCTCAACCCCATAGAAAATCTTTGGAGGGAGTTGAAAGTCTGTGTTGCCCAGCGACAGCCCCAAAACATCACTGCTCTAGAGGAGATGTGCATGGCGGAATGGGCCAAAATATCAGCAACAGTGTGTGAAAACCTTGTGAAGACAGAAGGTATTTTACCTCTGTCATTGCCAACAAAGGGTATATAACAAATTAACTTTTTTTATTGACCAAATACTTATTTTCCACTATAATTTGCAAATAAATTCTTCAGACAATGTGATTTTCCGGATTTTTTTTTCTTCCATTTTGTCTTCCATAGTTGAGATATACCTGTGATGAAAATTACAAGGCCTCTCTTATTTTTTTAAGTGAAAGAACTTGCACAACTAGTGTCTGACTAAATGCTTTTTTGGCCCACTGTACCTTTACATTTGTCTTTGTGAGAACCATTTTTAGACCAAATGAGTAAAAGGAAGAATCTTTTTTAATAATCCTCACTTCCTCTCTTTTTAAGTAATTTGATAGACACTTCTGACGATTAAGGTTAAAATAGGGACCAAGAGACCATATATAATATTCAGAAGATAGTTATACAAATATATATTTTTGAAAACTGCAACTGCAATCAACATAGTTGATTATGAAAATTCCTTGCATTGACCTTTCCAGGATTCAACATTAAAGTTGGGGGGGGGGGTGTCATGTAAAGGGATCTTGGTATACATTGGAAAAATTTTAGCACTGTAAAGGAAATACAGAAATAAGAGCAATCATCTGTTCAGATTCTCGTTCATCATTAGTCAGTATGTAACGCAGCCATTCAGGGAGGAGACCTGACACTTCATTGGAAATACAACAGAAAATGTTCGTAGTTCGAATGACATGCTTTAAAGTTATTTTTCTATGGGTACCAGACATATTGGATTGGAAGGGAGCAAGTGTAGATAGGGTAGCAAAAGAGGAATTAAACAATTGCACTGATTTGACGGTCCCCGTCACTTAAAGGGGATCTATTATGAAAAACAAGTTTTCTCTTGCTTTAACATATATAAAGTGGTCTCCCCTCAGCCTGCCAACTCAGAGAAGGAGGAAAGCAACCAAATTCTGCAGGGTCTGTACAGTGACGGATTACCGCATGGGCAAAGTGGGCGTGTGCCCAGGGCCCTGGAGCCAATGGGGGCCCTCGGCTTTCAAACATTTTGTTTTTTTTTAATGTGTAAATTAAAATAAAATAAAATAAATACCGTATTTTCGCGACCATTCGGCGTGCCGTGTGGAAAGGCGCACCCTCAGTTTTGTGTGTCATTTTTGGATTTAAAACACCCACACGGCGCACCGACCGAAAAGGCGCCGTCTACACACACGGTGCGCCGCCTTACAACACACACACGCGCGCACGCACAACACACACAAACAGAGTGGAAAAAAAAAAATTAAACTAGAGCGGGAGCAAAACTTAGTTTGATTGTACTTTATTTGAGAGTTATTCCATTAATCAAACCCATCGAAATCTTCATCCTCCGTTTCTGCATTCATCCGAGCCTGATCGCGCTGAGATCAGGAGAACTGATCAGCTGCGACGGGCAGAGCCCGCAGCTCTCTGGCTGCTGAGCAGCCGAGTCACTGTCGTTTCCCCTCGGAAATGATGCCGGCTTTTTCAAAAGCCCGAACAACAATCCAAGCCAGCAGACACGTCAGCCCACACATCTACAATCCTTCAACAGTAAACGACGGAGCCCGCCGACCGACAGAGCGGCAGACGACGTGTCGGCTGTGTAGGCATGTATCGGCTGCTGCTCGGCGGTTCCTCCTGCCTTCGGTCCCGCCTCTGCGGCGCAGCCCCCCCGGGAGCAGCGTCTTCTTCGCTGTAGCGATTCCGAGTCTGCCCATCCGCCCCGGAGCCCCGCCACGGAGCCGCCGCATCTCATGGTGGTCCCTACTACGTCCGCAAATCACGCACACGCACAAGATGAGCCATCCAGTGTGATCTGGCTTCTACGAGCCATTCAGATTCTGCTCCCTTTCGTTACGTAACGAAAATGCAATTTGCATCGGTTGGCCTCTGATGCGTGAAACCACGCCCACAACTAACTCCGCCGGCCGGAGCTTCCACCATTTTTTCGTAGTGGTGTATCGCGTCATTCAGGCAGCCAATCAGCACAGTGCCTCATTATCATAGCCTCCCCACCCACTCAGAAAATCCCGTATAGATAATGAGGTTAGAGAATGGGATGGTAAAGACATGGCTCAGAGGCTGAATTTCTAATTTATTTAACAAAAACAATCAAAAGCTTGTTTTTAAGACATTCAAGGCCTGTTTAAAATAGGTATTAGATGCCATAATAGATCCCCTTTAAATAGAAACCTGAAGTATAATTAAACATTGGCGAAACAAAGATGTTAGAGGAAATGGAAGCAGGGGAAAATGGCTTTAAAGAAGAGGAAGAAGAAACAGGAGACGAGTGCCTGATATAACCGCTAAGAATTGGACATATTCATAGCACACTTTTCAGAAAACATAAAACAATACAAGTGAGTGTGACTGCATTGGACAGTATGATTTCATAGACAATCACATTTTATCAAAATTATGGCTGTGAAACAAATTACATGAAACACTTTTAGAAATAAAATATTAATATAATAGCTATATTGAGACAAAATACTTAAAAAGTGATTGTTTATCAATTCTATTTCAATTTGTTAGAAATTCACCTTAATTTGGAGGTTTATTTTGATTACCGGTAGTTTTGTTAGATGTTGTAAGGTATACTGATCTGTACTCCACACCACTTTGTGATGGTGGTGCATCAATTTTGTTGTGTGCAAGCTGACATTAAAATGAGAAAAAGATGAAGAAGCAAAAAAAGAAGGATTACCCGATGGTGGATTTCTTGCTGACCTGTGTGGAACTGATGATTCCATTCATGGTATCCGGCTATCTTCCATCTTCAGGCACATGGTAGGGCCTAAACAAAAATATTATCAGCTAGCTGAAAAGTATTACTCAACAACCACAAATCATTAGGCAGCCCTAGTGTGTGCGTGTGTGTGTGTGTGTGTGTGTGTGTGTGTGTGTGTGTGTGTGTGTGTGTGTGTGTGTGTGTGTGTGTGTGTGTGTGTGTGTGTGTGTGTGTGTGTGTGTGTGTGTGTGTGTGTGTGTGTGTGTGTGTTGGAGTGCAGAGTATCTCATTCTGCATGTTTGTGTATACCCTGATAATGACTGATAATGAGGAAACCTCTCTGGATAAAAACTGAAGCTGCTGAAATAATTTTGTGAGCACACAAACCACCTCACTTTGTTTGTCTTTCCCGAAACACACATGTCTAATCAAAGTATAGTTCCATCTCCTGCAGCTGGCATAGCCTCCCCTCCACAACGTGTCCCCCACTCTGATATACAGACCTCTTCACAGGTGTCCTGCATCTTTCACAACAACAATATGATTTGATATATTGTGTTAAATTAACTTAGAAATGCAGATTGATATTGCCAAGTATTATTTTCAGTAAAGCATTAAAAAATTCCCTCTTCTGTCTTACTGCTGTATTTATATTTACCACTGACTATAGGTTTTGCTCAAATATTTAAAGCAACCCATCAGAGGAGGGCTAAGTGTATGGAAAATGTGAAAGAAAGGGCAATGCAACCACCCGAAGCAGGTAGCGCTGGTGCTGTACACTGGGATACATTAAAAATCAGGTCAAGTGGTACATAATAACATAAAAAACAATCAAACAATTAAAGCTGCAAGCAGCGATGAACTGGCGCTCGCACCCTTGTGCACGTTCAGGCGTGCTGCAGTGGAAGCGCTTGTATGACTTGCATGTAGATGTCTTCAGGCCTGGACATTTAGCGGATGACACCACCCACGACTCTCTATGTCAAACCATTCAAATGTTATGGCAGAAAGGAGGAACTGTCACACATAGACCAATCAGAAAAAGGGGCGGGGCTAATTTGCACCAATTATGTTCAAGGTCTCAAAACCGAGTCCGATGACACCACCCACGAGTCTTTATGTCAAACCATTCAAAAGTTATGGCAGAAAGTAGGAACTATCAAATATGGGAAAATCAGATGAAGGGGCGGCACGCTTTTTGGCGTCTATCGTCGCCAAGGTAACGCTTTTGACTGAGAAAAGTAATGTGCATCGTCGCAGGATCAAGACGCACATTTTGATGTATAATACACCTGGGTGCACCTTACGGTTCGGGCCGTATTAACTGCCGAAGGAATGGCATAAATTGCGCCAAAATTACACGATTCATTCAAAATGGCCAACTTCCTGTTCTGTTTCGGCCATGGCGCCAAGAGACTTTTCTTTAAGTTGCGACATGATACAGGTGTGTACCGATTTTCGTGCATGTACGTCAAACCGTATTGTGGGGCTTGAGGCACAAAGTTTTCTAGGGGGCGCCGTTGAGCCATTAGGCCACACTCATTAATGCAAACCATTAAATATAACATTTTTCGCCTGGCCTGGCTTGCGTGCATTTGTCGACTTTTGGGGGCACGTTTAGGGGGGCAAAAAGGCCCTCATTTTGTCGGAAGAAGGAGGAAAAAAAAATTTCTACAGATACAATAGGGCCTTCGCACTGTAAGTGCTCGGGCCCTAATTATGAGGACAGTGGTATACAGTAGTACTCATATTATCTGTATTTGTAATGTCGATGTGTCGTCAAGTCAAATCTCTGTCCATACCACACACACACACACACACACACACACGTTTATGCAAACACTCCTTTCCCCTTTTAACTCAAAGGATTACACTTTCCTCTTGTGTTAGGGCCAGCACCGACTTGTTTTAGTTTCTTAAATGCATAAAAGAACCACACACATTTATTTATTGCATCAAGGGTTTTTTTACTTTGTCCGGAACCTATATTTAAAAAAAATAAAAAAGATGTTTTCACTAAATTATAAAATGATCTGGTTGAAATTATGACCTTTGTGTTGTTAGGGTTGATTTTGACGTGGTTAAAAAATTGTAAATCAACATTTTGAGCAAAAACCTAAATCTTAGTTGTACTGTCAGCCAATATACTGAGAGCCAGCTTCTCTCCCAGTCATATGAGATTGAGGAGATTCTCATTTTCCCTGTTATCCAGTATATCTGCACAAAAACAAAGACGGGCATGTCCAGGCATGTAAGGTCAGTAGAGTTGCTGACTTGCAGAGTGTAAAGCTCCAATTTGCAGCATGCAAAAATGACGATTTTTTTTTAGCGAGACAAGTTCTGCATAGTATTTTTGGTGAAAATGACGGAGAGGACACAGAGCAGAAAAGCGATACGGATGAGCTGGTTTCTGAATTGGAACACAATGTGGAGTATCATCCAGAAGACATGGACACATTAGATGAGTCTGATAAAGAAGCCAACAATCGGGAAGCTGCTTTCACTGAAAGATTCATGTCCAAAAATGGTAAGATCTGCTGGAGCTCAGTACCTCATGATTAACATGGCAGGGCAACTGTTGCAAATGTCATCAAAATTAACCCTGGAATCAAAAGGTTTGCTGTGACGAGTCAAGTAACATCAAAACATGTTCTGAGCTATTGATGCCATTGTCACTAAAAAGAGTCATGTGTCGGTCAGCCAGCTCTTTGAAGTGAACAACAGGAGCTGGCTCCTGGCTGGGAGCCGATTCTTTCTTTTTTTGTGTTTTTACCCGTGTTAAAGCCGCATGTGATTGGTCAAGATGCGTGGCAGCATTTTAAAAGGTTTGCGTTCACACTGAGCAGAGGGGGAGTTACGGACACACAACACAGTGGGCAGCACAAGAAAAGGAGTGAGGGAGAGACAAGAGAGCGTGAGCGCATTGCTACAAAGTCAGAGACTATTACACACAAGAAAAGTGAGAAAAATGAGCAGAAGAAAGTGTAGCAAAATGTGTGCACATTTAAATGTAACTGATAGTTCAAATTTAAATTTCAGGCATGTGCGTACTGTTCACCCATTCAGTTAAGAGTGAAAAGACAAGCAGGGGAACAAATATTGCACCTTTTTGAAATGGTTCTTTTTGTGTTTATAACAGTGTATTTTTGTAGCACAAAAAACATTAAAGGAATATAAATATTACATATTCAATATGTGTTATTTACATTAGTAATACATTTATAAATAATTTGGTAATAAAGTAATTGAAGCAACAAAAATTTTGAGGAGCCACTTGGGAGCCGAAAAAGCCTGCTCTTTTTAGGGAGGTGAACCAAGAGAACCAGCTCTCGTAAAATTGAGCAATTCTGACTAGTGATGGGAATTTCGGCTGACAAACCTGACCTGGCAAATCTATATTTTGTTTCATGACTTGTTCTGCTTTTCATTTCATTTTCTATTCAAAGTTCTATTGCTAAAGGAAAGACATTTTAGTTCTTTTCTTGAAGCAAATGGGTCAAAATTGACCCATAATACCATAGATGTTAGTATTGTGATGCCCTTTGGTCAAGGACGGTAATCTGTTCATATTGTGAAAAAGTTTCATAAATAAGGTAATGAATATGTTCATAGTTAATACATAGTCAAAATTTCATGTTAAAAACAGTTCAAATGTTTTGGGTTTAAAAACTACTCCGAGGATTACAAACGATCTTTGTCGTTTTCTACGCGCAGTTCTGTGAGCGAGTAAGCACGCTTACCAAGGGTGTCATCTTTAACATATTTTCTCCAGTAGCCTAATTTGAATATATGGAGCTAGAACAGTCTCAAAAGTCACAAATGCATGCATCGATCCACAAATGTACAGGACAAGATTCACAAATGCACACGCCGATCCGCAAATGCACAGGACAAGAGTCATAAATGGACAGACTGAATCTCAAATGCACGGATAGATCAACAATATTAATGCATTAGTAACCTCAGGATCCGGATCTACAACACGGTTAAGGGCCTGGCCCACTTGCCACAACTGATTTGGGGTCAGGTTCTGCTCAGTCCTGATGAGATGGTTGTTCCATGCACCGCTGAAGCTAGCTTCCTACCTAGATGCCGGTAGGAAAACATAGTGGCAGCAGAATATGTTAAGGATGTTGCTGATGTCTAGGAAGTGTCCATCCTGAAGAAAGTGCAGGATATTGTAATACACTCCTGTCACACTCATGAACCAATCCCGCCAGAGGCACTCAATCCTGTAAAAGAACAAAAGGAATTAAAGCTGCAAGCAGCGATGAACGGGCCCTCGCACTCACGGCCACCGCCCCCCATAAGCATATCAGAAATGACACCACCCACAACTTCCTATGTCAAACCATTCAAAAGTTATAGCAGAAAAAAGGGACAACCAACCAGAAGAAGGGGCGGGGCTAATTGAGGCCAATGAAGGTCAAGGACTCCATACAGAATCTGATGACACCACCCACGACTCTGTATGTCAAACCATTCAAAAGTTATAGCAGAAAAAAGAGACAACCAATCAGAAGAAGGGGCGGGGCTAATTGAGGCCAATGAAGGTCAAGGACTCCATACAGAATCTGATGATACCACCCACGACTCTCTATGTCAAACCATTCAAAAGTTATAGTAGAAAATCGGGACAACCAATCCGAAGAAGGGGCGGGGCTAATTTTCACCAATTATGGTCAAGGACTCAATACAGAGTCCCATGACACCACCCACGACTCTTTATGTCAAACCTTTCAAAAGTTATGGCAGAGAAAAGTATTCTAGGGGGCGCTGTTGAGCCGTTAGGCAACACCCATTAATGCAAACCATGAAATATCAAATTTATCGCCAGGCCTGGCTTGCATGTAAAATTTGGTGACTTTTGGAGAACTATCAAATATGGACCAATCAGATGAAGGGGGGCACGCTTTTTGGCGTCTAGCGTCGCCACGGTAACACTTTTGAAAGAGAAAAGTAATGCGCGTAGTCGCAAGATAAAGACGCACATTTTGATGTATAACACACCTGGGTGCACGTTACGGTTAGGGCCGTATTAACTGCCGAAGGAATGGCATAAATTGCGCCAAAATTACACAATTAATTCAAAATGGCCGACTTCCTGTTCGGTTTCGGCCATGGCGCCAAGAGACTTTTCTTTAAGTTGCCACATGATACAGGTGTGTACCGATTTTCGTGCATGTACGTCAAACCGTATTGTGGGGCTTGAGGCACAAAGTTTTCCGGGGGGAGCTGTTGAGCCATTTTGATGTATAACACACCTGGGTGCACGTTACGGTTCGGGCCGTATTAATTCTCGAAGGAATGGTTCATATTGCTCCAAAATTACGCGATTAATTCAGAATGTTCAAGATGGCCGACTTCCTGTTCGGTTTCGGCCATGGCGCCAAGAGACTTTTCTTTAAGTTGCGACATGATACAGGTGTGTACCAATTTTCGTTCATGTACGTCAAACCGTATTATGGGGCTTCAGGCGCAAAGTTTTTTCTGTCTGAACCAACCAGATGAAGGGTGGGCGCGCTTTTTGGCGTCTAGCGTCGCCACGGTAACGCTTTTGAAAGAGAAAAGTAATGCGTGTTGTCGCAGGATGGAGACGCACATTTTGATGTATAACACACCTGGGTGCACATTACGGTTCGGGCCGTATTAATTCTCGAAGGAATGGTTCATATTGCTCCAAAATCACGCGATTAATTCAGAATGTTCAAAATGGCCGACTTCCTGTTTGGTTTCGGCCATGGCGCCAAGAGACTTTTCTTTAAGTTGCGACATGATACAGGTGTGTACCAATTTTCGTTCAAGTACGTCAAACCGTATTATGGGGCTTGAGGCGCAAAGTTTTTTCTGTCTGAACCAACCAGATGAAGTGGGGGTGCCCTTTTTGGCATCTATCGTCGCCACGGTAACACTTTTGACTGAGAAAAGTAATATGCGTTGTCGGAGGATGGAGACGCACATTTTGATGTATAACACACCTGGGTACACATTACTGTTCGGGCCGTATTAACTGCCGAAGGAATGGCATAAATTGCGCCAAAATTACGCGATTAATTCAAAATGGACGACTTCCTGTTCGGTTTCGGCCATGGCGCCAAGAGACTTTTCTTTAAGTTGCGACATGATACAGGTGTGTACCGATTTTCGTGCATGTTCGTCAAACCGTATTGTGGGGCTTGAGGCACAAAGTTTTCTAGGAGGCGCTATTGAGCCATCTTGCCACGCCCATTAATGCAAACCATTAAATATAAAATTTTTCGCCAGGCCTATCGGAAAAAGAAAGAAAGAAAGAAAGAAAGAAAGAAAGAAAGAGAAGGAAAATTCCTACAGATACAATAGGGCCTTCGCACTGTCAGTGCTCGGGCCCTAATTATAACCTGACAAAAAAAAAACTCGATGACTGACATTGTTAGGTACACTTATATAGTCTGAATGACTTGGGGGGATTGTTTGTTTGAAGAACATACTTTAATGGCTATTTGCGAGTGTTTTAATTACTACATGGTAATAAGCTAAGTTATTACTTTTCAAGTTTCTATATTTGTCAAGTTTCAATTCATTCATCATTTAAAAAGAACATAAATGAGAGACATGATGAATTCAAAAGGGAACATCTTGTGACCAAAAGGTTAATTAGTCTATTGGATTGAAAATTAGCAAAGCCTTCAAAAAAAAAAAAAAAGAAAACTACTACCATAAAGAAATAAATTCAGGTCCCTTTATTTCAATTCTAACTCACAAGAGCAAATATGGATGAGTTTCTGTTTCGCTCCCTTTCTCATTGTGGTACAAATAGAGAATCAGAATCACTTTTCCTTTTGATTGGGGTATTTTTGTTTAAGCCAAGTAAGCAATTTTCAGTCTGAGTACTTGTCAGTCTGGGTTTACAGACAGTGTCTCTGAAGTTAACATCTACCCAAACAAAAGAACTGATACAAGCTACTTGTGCGGTTCTTGTTCAAATTATTCATGTAAAGTATCATAATTGAACCACATTGCCTCTTTAAAGTAAATGTGCATGCTGCTGCTGTTCATATAAATATACTGGGCCATAAAACCCTGCTGTGATACTGATAGCAGCACAGTCACAGATGGCTTTCTAAATCTGACATGCTCTGTGAATGTGTCAAAAGCTGGTAAACTCATGCCTTGGTTGCAATAGCATTAGATTTGAGTGACAGCAAAATGAAGAGGAAAAGCCTCCCATTCCCATGTGCACCCACCTATCTCCAGACCCCCTTCATCCAAGTCCAGCTCTGCTCTGATTTGTCAACTTTTTTGGAAAAAGTTATAATTTTCATTGATTTGTGTCAATTCTGCTACTAGGCACTCATGCTGCAAGCGCATGGCTTCATAATATAATTAAAGGGGGCCTATTATGGCATCTAATACCTATTTTAAACAGGCCTTGAATGTCTTAAAAACAAGCTTTTGATTGTTTTTGCTAAATAAATTAGAAATTCAGCCTCTGAGCCATGTCTTTATCTTCCCATTCTCTAACCTCATTCTCTACGCGGCTAAGATAATGAGGCACTGTGCTGATTGGCTGCCTGAATGACGCGATAACAAAATGGCGGAAGCTCCGGCCGGCGGAGTTTTTGTTGTTGTTCCGGCCAGAGTTAGTTGTGGACGTGGTTTCACGCATCGGAGGCCAAACGATGCAAATTGCATTTTGGTTACGTAACGAAAGGGAGCAGAATCTGAACGGCTCGTAGAAGCCACATCAGACTGGATGGCTCATCCGGGCGGGCTATACAGACACTGCAGAATTTGGTTGCTTTCCTCCTTCTCTGAGTTGGCAGGCTGAGGGGAGACCACTTTATATATGTTAAAGCAAGAAAAAACGTGTTTTTCATAATAGTAAAAGGAAGAAAATAGATGAAGTGAAATGAGACGTGTCTGGTAGGACAAGGCCAGTGTCCTCTGCGGGAGACTGAAAGAAACAGATTCATCACTATGTTCTTTTTGTTTTTGTTTTTTTTTTTAACATAGGGTATACACTTTTTAGACCATTCTGTACTTGTTGGGCAGCACGGTGCCTTGGTGGTTAGCACTGTTGCCTCACAGCGAGAAGGTCCCTGGTTCGACTCCCAGGCCCAGCGGGTGACTTTCTGTGTGGAGTTTGCATGTTCTCCCCGTGCTTGCGTGGGTTCCCTCCGGGTACTCCGGCTTCCTCCCACAGTCCAAAAACATGCCTACTAGGTTAATTGGTGATTATAAATTGTCCGTAGGTGTGAGTGTGTCTGTGTCTGGTTATGTGTATAGATGTGGCCCTGTGATGGACTTGCGATCTGTCCAGGGTGAACCCCTGCCTCTCACCTGAAATTAGCTGGGATAGGCTCCAGCAGACCGCTGTGACCCTGCAAAGGATACAGCGGGTATAGATAATGGATGGATGGATGGATGTACCTGTTTTATATTCATTGCATTTTACAGTTCTTCTGACAGCAACAGTTGACAGTTGGTGGGTGCAGGGTTTCCAGCAGAAGTTTGAATGGGAGCAGAGATGATGGTGATGATCGGGGACCTATCTGAGCACCCCCTGGTGGGGGTTGTGTGGAACCTATTGAAGAACAGGTTCAGCTCAGTGGCAGATTTGAGGTCCCCCTGTACTCTGGGTGCAGGTTTGCTGCAGCCTGGCATCCACTTCATCCCGTTCGACACCTCCTTTGGACTGTCCTGTCCCATCTTGACCTCCATCTCTCTCCCTGTAGCTGTTCTTGACCTCTCTCAGTTTCCTTTTCAACTCTTTCTGGACAGCTCGAAGTTCCTCCTGGTCCTTTGCCATGAAAGCCCTCTTCTTTCTGTTAAGAAGGCTTTCAATGTCTTTATTGATCCAAGGTTTATTGTTGCTGAAGCAGCAGATCCTTTTGATGGGGACAATGGTGTCCTCACAGAAGCGGATGTAGTCTGTGATGCAATGAGAGAGCCCCTTGATATCATCCCCATAGTCCTCCTGGAACAGTTCCCAGTCTGTAGCATGAAAACACTCCTTGAGGGTCTCCTCAGTGTCTTTAGACCAAACCTTTAGAGTCCTTGTGACCACCTGTTGAATCACCAGTGGCCTGTAGGTGGCTACAAGGTGTATCAGGTTGTGGTCTGATTCTCCGAGTGCGAGCAGGGAAGAGGAGCTGTATGCCCCCTTCACATTAACATAGAAGAGGTCCAGGATTTTATTCTCTCTCGTTGCACAGTCTACATAATGTTTGAAGTTTGTCAGGACAGGAAAAAGGGAGACGTGATTAGAATCCCCACTGATTAGCATGACGGCGCAGGGATGTTGGGTTTGAAGTCCTGCGATGTCTGAGTGGATGATGGCACTCGCTCTCGCCGCAGCAGTGGATGGTGGGATGTAAACAATAAAAGCAATGGCGTGCGATAACTCCCGTGGCAGATAGTAGGGTCTAATTCCTATCGCCATGAGTTCAATGTCCGGAGTGCAAATACGTTCCTTCACAGTAACATGTCCAGAATTACACCACAGAGTTAACAAAGACAGCAAGACCGCTTCCTCTCTTATTACTGCTCTGTTTTTCTCTGTCCGTTCGTATTAACGTGTAGCTGGCCAATTCAAACTGACTGTCCGGTATATTCCCATTCAGCGATGTCTCCGTGAAATAGAGCAAACTGCACTCCCTGTACATCGGCTGGCTGCTCACTAATGCTGCTAGTTCGTCTTGTTTTGTTGGCGAGTCACCTCACGTTCCCCATAATGACCAATGGAAGAAACTGTTTAAATGTCCGGTCTCTCTCAATACTCTCTTTGACCTTCACGCCGGCTCTCCTTACGCAATGATACGGCCTCCATAGCTCCTCCGGTATGTGCGCCGAAGGAATTCCAGCTCCACGCCAGTATTCCAGGAGCTCGTCGCGGGTGTAGGCAACCATTGTGTCCAGGTGTGTATGAAGCAAAATGAAAAAAACATCCAAAACACAGCAACTAAAACGTTGCAGAGGTGCAAACACGCTTAGATTAAGAAAGTAAGGAAAGTCGAAGAAATAGAAAGGCAAGAAACTAAATAAAAACCAAAACAAGATATTGTTACGAGAGAGCTGCTGCAACAGGCTGCCTACCGCTAAGCGCCTGGAACTAGAAAAAGTAGTATATGTAGTGCTTCTAAGCAAGAAAGAGGATTTTGGTTTTTGAAAAAGTTTTCTTACGGCTGAACATTCTGGGTGGTAAACAAGAAAAGCGAAAAGACTGAAGAATCTCTGAGGATTGCCATCATTTTTTCGTATTTTCTGAACAGCATATTTTCTTCAGTTACATTAAAGTAGAGCTAATTACCTCTGGTGCTAGCAGGTCTAATGTTTTTGTTTACTGAGTAATTTCAGTAATTATTTCTGCATTTACATTTTAACTTGATTTAGTTGGATTTTATACGGCCAGTAAACTACAGCCTTTATCTGTTGAATCCATCAGTGTTGGATGTGTGCGTACACCTTAAATATTCCTTTCCATTAAAATGTCTGATCTGTCTTTCTTCTTACATCCACACTGGCTTTATGACCTTCTCATTTTTCCTTTCTTCTTCTCAATTATCCTTTCCTCCCTATTGTTAACTCCTCCATCAGTGTGGTCAGACTTGTTTCACTGTGCTAAGTGCCACAGTATTAATAAGTTGTACCCCAGTATAACTTCTATTAGAATTTTAAGAAGCTGAAAGTGTGCCATCTTGAAAGGGTTTTCTCTACTCCACAACAAAGAAGTTATACTCAAATTCAGTTCAAAATGACATTAACTGACTACATTTTCCACAAAAAGGGAACATTTAATTACAGTAATGGTTTAAGTTCAGATTGCTTCTCATGTATGTGTCTTGGTTGTCAGCACACAGTGGGACAGAGAAAGAGAGAGAGAGTGAAAAGAGAAGGATGACAGCAACAGAAAAAACAGGCAGAAGATGAGGATGATGATGCTAAGGTAGCTTCTGTTTCGTCCACATACAGCACAGTGGTGTCTACAACAATGCCACATAACTAACCAGAATCTTGAAATAATCTTGCTAATTCTATAAAATTGCAGACAATGTTGTTCATCAGATTTAGTTTGAGACTGTGTTTTTTCCACAGTGTGATTAAGAATAAAGAGGATAATTAAAGCTGCAAGTAGTGATGAACGGGCCCTCGCACCCTTGTGCACGTTCAGGCGTGCTGCAGTGGAAGCGCTTGTATGATTTGCATGTAGATGTCTTCAGGCCTGGACATTTAGCGGATGACACCAGCCACGACTCTCTATATCAAACCATTCAAAAGTTATGGCAGAAAGTAGGAACTATCAGATATCGACCAATCTTTTTTTCTTTTCTTTTCTTTTATTGTTTATTTTGGTCATCCAAAAAACAAAAAACAATGTTACATCGGTGCAACCATCATCATCATACAGCACACATGGGGAAAACAGCAAAACCAGGGAGGAACTAAAGAGATGGCTCAAAGGATGTGACCAAAAAAGGTGTAGGCTGAAGCATGAGCTTGTGATGCCTACCCTATTATCATACAATCAATACACACGCACGCACGCACGCACGCCAGACGCACGCACGCACGCACGCACAACAATAATACATCTGTTACACTATCATATATTGGTGGATGCGAAGAAGCAAACTAAAGCCCAGTAATAATACTATGAAACCACTATGAAATTTGATGTCAATGAATTAGAATATATCCGTACAGTTTGTTACAGTATTTTTTTATACCCGTTGATAGTCTTAATTTTAAACATTCTTTTGAAGGTATGGATTGAACTACACATTCTTAAGTCCTTTTCGCAACAATTCCATAGTTTTACACCATTTACTGAAATACAATGTTCTTTTGACTTTGTTCTTGCCTTTTGGTTTTTGAATGAACCAGCATTTCTCAGTTGATATTTGTTCTCCTGGATTTGGAACAGCTCCTGTATGCTGCGTGGAAGGAGATTGTTGTGAGCTTTGAATGGGACCAATAAAGTTTGCAACTTAACTATATCCCAGAATTTGAGAGTATTTAAATTTATAAAAAGAGCGTTGGTTGGCTCATGGAACGTTTTTTTCTTTATTATACGTATTATTCGTTTCTGTAATACAAAAATGGGTTTTAGATGGGTCTTGTATGTGTTTCCCCACATCTCCACACAGTAAGACATGTATGGAACTACAAGGGAACAATACAAAAGGTTAAGTGACTTTGAATTTAAAAATTCTTTTGATTTATTTATAATTGCAATAGTTCTAGACATTTTCTTTTTGACATAATTAATGTGTGATTTCCATTTTAATTTATGATCAATGAGTGTTCCAAGGAATTTGTATTCTGTTACTCTTTCAATGGGAATATTGTTGATTTTGATAGAAATTTCTTCATTGACCTTTCGGTTTCCAAATATTAAAAGTTTGGTCTTGCTTAAATTTAGGGAAAGTTTATTGGCGTCAAACCACTTTTTCATAAAATCCATCTCCCCTTCCACTGTTCTCAGGAGCTGCTCCAGATTTGTACCATGGCAAAGCAAACTAGTGTCATCTGCAAATAGGACGCATTTAAAGAACCTTGATACATTAACAATGTCATTAATATATAGTATGAAAAGTTTGGGCCCCAGAACCGACCCTTGAGGGACTCCACATTTTATTTTCAAAAAAGCTGATTTGGTTTCCCTAATTTGTACATATTGGTAACGGTCTGCAAGGTAGCTTTTTAACCACTGGTACGCAGTCCCTCTGATTCCATATTTCTCCAATTTCTTCATCAACAATTCATGATCAACAGTGTCAAATGCTTTACTGAGGTCAATGAACACAGCTGCAGTAAGTTTGTTGTTGTCAATGGCTGTAGAGACCTGCTCTACTAAACTCATCACTGCCATTGAAGTTGATCTCTTAGTTCTGAAGCCAAATTGTTGATCACACAGAAGATTGTATTTTTCAATGTAGTTGTCAAGTCTAAGCACAAATAATTTTTCCAATATCTTGGAGAATTGTGGGAGCAGTGAAATGGGTCTATAATTAGTAAATAAGTGTCTGTCTCCGTTTTTATAAATTGGGATGACTTTGGCTATTTTCATCTGATTAGGGAATGTACCTTTTTGAAAAGATTGGTTACAAATGTGAGCAAGAGGTTTGGCTATGCAGTATATAATGTTTTTAACTAGGGCCATGTCTAACCCTAGCCAGTCAGTGGACTTTTTATTCTTAAATTTCCTCACAATGTCAATGATCTCAGTTTCATCTACATCCTTTATAAAGATTGAATGCAGATTGGTTTGTATTGTATCTTTAAAGTTTGGAGTCCCAGTTCCATTTCTCTTCTCCCCAATCTCCTTAGCAAGATTACTGCCCACATTAACAAAGAAATTATTAAATTCATTGGCTATATCAATAGCTTTATTGATAACTTGATTGTTTGCTTTGATAAAATGGTTGGGTATATCCAACTTTTCTGTACCATTTTTAATAACCTTATTTAATACTTTCCATATTTCTTGTGTATTACTCCGATGAAGCTCCAATAAGTTTTGATAATAATCTTTTTTATTTAATCTAATAATACTTGTTAATTTGTTTTTATAAATTTTGTATTTATTTTCGGCTTCTGTTGTTCTTAATTTCAGGAAGCGTCTATATAGGAGGTTTTTTTTATTACATGCTTTTTTTATCCCCTTCGTCATCCATGGTTTGTCTTCAAGATGTCGCTTTTGAGTACATTTTTTTAATGGACAGTGTTTGTCATAAAAATCCATTAATTTAGACAAAAACATATCATAAGCCTTGTCGGGATCATTTCTCTCAAGGACGTCATTCCAATTGTTATTGCTGATGGCCGACTTCCTGTCAGGTTTTGGCCATAGGAATCAGATGAAGGGACGGGGCTAATTTGAAACAATTATGTTCAAGGACTCAAAACCGAGTCCGATGACACCACCCACGACTCTTTATGTCAAACCATTCAAAAGTTATGGCAGATAATAGGATAAATCACATATCGACCAATCAGAAGAAGGGGCGGGGCTAATCCATGCCAATGAAGGTCAAGTACTCAATATCGAGTCCGATGACACCACCCACATGTCTTTATCACAACCCGTTCAAAAGTTATGGCAGAAAGTAGGAACTATCAGATATCGACTAATCAGATGAAGGGGCAGGGCTAATTTGCACCAATTATGTTCAAGGACTCAATAATGAGTCAGAAGACACCACCCACGACTCTCTATGATGGCAGAAAATAGGATCTATCAAATATCGACCAATAAGAGAAAGGGGCGGGGCTAATTCATGCCAATGAAGGTCAAGTACTCAAAACCGAGTCATGTGACACCACCCACGATTCTCTATGATGGCAGAAAAAAGGGACTATCAAATATTGACCAATCAGAAGAAGGGGCGGGGCTAATTCAGGCCAATGAAGGTCAAGTACTCAATACAGAGTCCGATGACACCACCCACATGTCTTTATCACAACCCGTTCAAAAGTTATGGTAGAGAATGGGGACTATCAAATATTGACCAATCAGAAGAAGGGGTGGGGTTAATTTGCACCAATTATGTTCAAGGACTCAAATCCGAGTCCGATGACACCGTCCACGACTCTTTATATCAAACCATTGAAAAGTAATGGCAGAAAGTAGGAACTATCAAATCTTGACCAATCAAATGAAGGGGGGCACGCTTTTTGGCGTGTATCGTTGCCACGGTAACGCTTTTGACTGAGAAAAGTAATGCACGTCGGAGGAGGATGGAGAAACACATTTTGATGTATAAAACACCTGGGTGCACGTTACGGTTCGGGCCAAGAAGCGGCCGAAGAAATGGCATAAATTGCGGCAAAATTACACAATGAATTCAAAATGGCCGACTTCCTGTCAGGTTTTGGCCATGGCGCCAAGAGACTGTTCTTTCAGTTGCGACATGATACAGGTTTGTACCGATTTTCGTGCATGTACGTCAAACCGTATTGTGGGGCTTGAGGCACAAAGTTTTCTAGGGGGCGCCGTTGAGCCATTAGGCCACACCCACTAATGCAAACCATTAAATATAAAAAATTTTGCCAGGTCTGGCTTGCGTGCAACATTTGGTGACTTTTGGGGCACGTTTAGGGGGGCAAAAAGGCCCTCCTTTCGTCGGAAAAATAAGTGCTCGGGCCCTAATAAAACAGCAAAGAAAGAATTGTATGAACTGTGAGGAAAAATACCAGAGGAGAAGGTGTGACATGAGAGTGACGGAAAGCCCAAATCCCAAAGATGAAACTCAAGGAGCTGTTGCCACAGTAACACACAAACTCTTACTGCTATTTTTTTAACTTATGGCTGTTCGTGCGAGTTTGTGTAATGTGCTGTATAGCACATTACACATGGCACATGGCATGCACAGGAATGCCCTGTTATGAAAAATTAATAAATAATGTAAAAGTTATGTAAATAATGGGGAGTAGAGCCCAAACTCCCCCTGCCACTCCTCATATCTTTTTCTTCACGTTCCTCTCTCACTTTAGGCAGTCATCCAAGCGGATAGTATACGCTGTCGTCTGTGGCTCTAATTGACCATGACAGGACATTCATCTTTAGTCATAACCTTTAATGCTGTATTGCTGTTAGATACAATGCTGCGTTGGTGTCAAGATATATGATGTGACCTGTACTGTATGTACGGTATAATACATTGCAGAATAAAATGTAGATTTCCTTGGAAGTATCTTAACCCACTTATAGTGTAACAACAATTTATACTGTGCACATCTTTTTGCAAGGGGGGGGCGTGTGTTAAAACAGAGCGTAAAGAAAGGTGCGAGGTTGCCCTTTCTAATTGTGTTCATGCAGGTAGGGAATCCAGATCATCGTTCATCCAATATATAATTTTCTGTGTATTGGCAGCCCAATAGTATCGCCTAAGGTTAGGGAGTGCAAGACCTCCCTCCTTCTTGGGAGACTGCAGGGTTGTCTTTCGGATTCGAGCCGGCTTGCTCCCCCATAAAAATTTGGATATTATCCTGTCTACCTTATCGAAAAATGACTTAGTAATGTATATAGGGACATGTTGGAAAAGGTAGAGAAATTTGGGCATGACAACCATCTTAACCAAATTTATCCGACCCACAAGTGACAGTGGTAAGGTGGGCCAGCGGTCAAAGTCTCTCTCAGTCACAGCGAGACCAACCAGAGATAAAAAGTTAGCGCAGAACATATCAGATACAGACTCCGTGATAAAGATGCCGAGATAGCGGAAACCCTCATCAGCCCATTTAAATGGGGTCAAAGAGCGTGGGGCCGGCTTAGCCGACAAATTGATAGGGAATATCTCGCTTTTCTGGTACTGTAGTTCAGTTTGTAGCCGGAGTGCGCACCAAACTGATTCAAGATGTTAAGGACCATGGGTAGGGATCTAGCTGGATTTGCGATGTACAGGAGCAAATCGTCCGCGTATAGCGAGACTTTGTGTATTGTATCAGAGCGGATGATACCCTCAAAGCCTTTCTCAGAGCGCAGCCAAATCGCCAAGGGCTCTATAGCAACAGCGAACAAAAGTGGTGACAAGGGGAAACCCTGTCTCGTGCTAGGGATGTTAAAAATTAATCGATTTTCGATTAATTGCCGTTATGAAATTACCCGATTAAAATTAACGATTACAATTAATCTATTTATTTATTTATTTTTTTCGTTTAATTTCACCAGCTGGTATTACGCCCGGACCAAATTTAATGCGACACAACGCGCCGCGCCACGCACATAAAGTTAGAAGAAAGAGACGGCGGATATGTTTGGTTTTAGTAACATCATGCTCAGGCAATGAGTCTGCAATGGCCCAGACGGGAGACACATGTAGCTCAGTGCTTAACTTTTATTTTTAATCCACTCTATATTCTTCTGGTTGTTCTCCGATATGCTCCCCTAAAGCCTGAATTATGGTTCCGCCTTAAATCGACGCAGAGCCGCCGCCGTAGGCTCTGCGTTGTTGTAACGCGGAACCATAAATCGGCCTTCACCCGGTACATACATAGGTTTCTCTAAACATCTGTCCCCGCTACAGTTTTAACTAAAAGAAAATGTGCTCCAATACAGCAGGTCTCATAATTTTATTTTGAACACTGCCAAAACTCTAACTTAAAACGTAACTAGAACTTAAAATTTGCTTGACACAAATGACACTATTATGGCTGCTGCTACTACTAATAGCCTTGAAGTGCACTTTATATTATATTCCTTGTGGTACAAAAATTTCTTTTTGTTACTTTTGTATCAAATAAATATTTGATTAAGGAATACATTAAAATGTCCTTTGTATTTTATATAAGCAAAAAAAATTATGTTTGTATCTCAGATGGGGGAAAAACGCCGCTTATCAACTAATCGATGATCGATCGATAAGGTTATCAACTGTCAATTAATGAAATCGATAATTTGCATCCCTATCTCGTGCCTCTCTTGAAAGAAAAGGGTGGGGACAGCATATCGTTCGTTTGTACTGAGGCCATGGGAGAAGAATATAAGAGCTTAACCCAGAGAATGAAATCACTGTTAAGGCCAAATGTATCCATTACTTCATAAAGGTACGACCACTCTACCCTATCGAAAGCTTTTTCAGCGTTGAGGGATACTACTATCTCAGGGGTCACGGAGCTCTGTGAGTGAATGATGTTGAGTAGCCGCCTGGTGTTGTGGGAGGACTGTTGATCCGGCAAAAAGCCTGTTTGTCCAGTGAGATCACTGAGGGCAGTGCCCGCTGGAGATGGAGGGCGAGGATTTTTGAGAGGATTTTAAGGTCCACATTCAGAAGTGAAATTGGTCTATAGCTACTGCACAGTAAAGGGTCCTTCTCTTTTTTTAATTAAAGAGATGGTATCTCTAGATAGGGTGTCCGGTAGCCGACCACATGAAAATGCCTCATTGTACATGTCTCTAAGTATTGGAGCCAGAAGATCTGAGAAAGCTTTATAATATTCTGAAGTAAAGCCGTCCGGACCAGGTGACTTACTACTACGTAATGATTTGATGGCTTCTTGGACCTCGGCAGCAGTTATAGGTCCCCCATGTCTCCTGCAGCTTCACCATCAATTCGGGGAAAGATAATATTATCAAATGTATCATTTGCGATTGGAGGATTATCAGAAGCGTAAAGGTCAGTATAGAATTTAGCAAAAGTTTCATTAATTTTAATTGGGTCAGTGAAGGTTTTTTCCCGAGTCGGAGCTAATGGCCGAGATTAGTCGTGAGGATGCCTCAGCCCTGATCTGTGGGGCCACAAGCTTCCCAGCCTTATCCCCAGACTCAAAAAAATGCTGTCTAGATTTAAGTATTTGTATTTTCGCTTTATTGGTGGATGTCAGGTCAAAATCTGTTTGTAGCTTGAGACGTTTTTTGTAGAGATTAGGGTCTGGGTTGAGTGCATATTTGTTGTCAACATCTTTAATTTGTCGCACTAATTGTGTAATACAGAATGTCTCAGTTTTGTTTAAGTGTGAGACAAAAGAGATGAGCTGATCCCTGATATAGGCTTTCGAGGCCTCCCATAAAGTTCCTCTACTAGTTTCTGGCAAGTCATTCAGTTCAAAGAACAATGTAATTTGTGAGCGCAAAAATAGTCTGTAGTGGTCCTCAGCTAATAGCGCAGAGTTAAACCTCCATTGTCTGAAGCGTTTAGTCCGCCCACGGAAATTAAGGTCGAGGGAAGTCGGGGCGTGGTCCGATATGACGATACTGTGGTAATCACAAGAGTTAACGTTGGGGAGGAATCTGTTGTCCAGGAGGAAAATGTCTATGCGAGAATAAGAATGGTGTACATGTGAGAAAAAAGAAAAAAAGTTTAGTTGTAGGGAACTTACGCCACCAAGGGTCTAGGGATGCAAATTATCGATTATTTCATTAATTGATAGTTGATAACCTTATCGATCGATCATCGATTAGTTGATAAGCGGCGTTTTTTCCCCCATCTGAGATACAAACATAATTTTTTTTGCTTATATAAAATACAAAGGACATTTTAATGTATTCCTTAATCAAATATTTATTTGATACAAAAGTAACAAAAAGACATTTTTGTACCACAAGGAATATAATAATAAAGTGCACTTCAAGGCTATTAGTAGTAGCAGCAGCCATAATAGTGTCATTTGTGTCAAGCACATTTTAAGTTCTAGTTACGTTTTAAGTTAGAGTTTTGGCAGTGTTCAAAATAAAATTATGAGACCTGCTGTATTGGAGCACATTTTCTTTTAGTTAAAACTGTAGCGGGGACAGATGTTTAGAGAAGAGTTTGCATGTTCTCCCCGTGTTCCGCACTACGTTCGGCCGGAGAAGCCCCACCCTGTCTGGTGAAAAGATGCGGCCTGCTCACTCCTCAGGTTAAGGAGGAGACCTGAGCTCAGTGCAGGGCCCTCCCGGGGTTGGTAGAGGGAGCAATGCACAGGACTGTTAGGTAGGAGCACTGGGTGATAAAATGGGGAAAAAACCGGGATAAAGAAAAAAAAAAAAAAAAAAAGATTAATTGTAATCGTTAATTTTAATCAGGTAATTTCATAACGGCAATTAATCGAAAATCGATTAATTATTAACATCCCTACAAGGGTCTGAGAGCCCTGTTGTTCAGTAAAAGTGCCTAAAGTCTAAGCCGATTTGGTCGGAGGAGATACCCTGTTAGAGGATCTATGAAGTAACGGATCTTGGACAAAATTAAACCCCCCCCCCCCCCCCCCAGTAGGATATGATTGTCAACGATAGGGAAGGATGTGAAAAGTTTAGTTACAAATGAACTGTCATCCCAGTTAGGTGCGTAGACATTAGCCAGAATTACCGGGACCTCTTGTAGTTTGCCGGAGACGATAATAAAACGGCCTGCAGGATCCGCCACAGTTTTATGAGGTTCAAATTGGATGTTTTTACAAATTAGAATAGCCGTTCCTCTGGCCTTCTCATTAAATTTGGAGTGGAATAAGTGGCCGATCCAAGCTTTTTTAAGCCGTAGCACCTCTCTGTTGCGCAAATGGGTCTCCTGAATAAAAAATACATCCCCTTTGAGCTGCTGCAAGTGGGCCATAATCCTACCAGTTTTAGTGGCACCCCCAACTCCCCTCACATTCCATGAAATAAATCTAATATTGTCATTAGTGTTGGTCATCCCTTACCGTTTCCAAGTAGAAGAACTGGACTGCGATGTGGAGGGGAAGGGAGGAGGGCAATTGTGCAGGAGCAGGTAGCTGCAGATAGTAAGGAAATGGTGAGTACTGGAGGGAGGGAGGAAAAAGGGAAAAAGAAAAAAAAAAGGACAAGACACAACAACACGCATTCATACACACATACTGACAAGGCACATACCCGCCACGTGTAAAGGAACGTGACCGGCGACTTAACTTGAGTCCCTGGACCTGGGTTTCCCATTGCATTAACAGAACCGTAGGTGCTTTTTGCACAGTGATGCATTGTCCTTGCATGTTTCTCCCATTCCCAGCTCCAACCTGCCACAACCCAATGTAGTCAGTGAGTTCAGTGAAAAATAAGAATAAAAAAAAGATGTAAAAACAGTCCAAAGTACAGATGAATCCACAACCCAGCAGAGTCACTAACACTTACGTTATATATAAATAAAACAAACAAATAAATTAATAACTAAAAATAAACAAATAAAACAGGCATAATCACATTGGTTGAGATACTTTAAATTAGAAGAGGTAAACGAGCCCAAAAAATAAGATATAAGTAGGCCCAACAAAGCAATATTGCAAAGAGGTAGGGGGACAAGAAAAAAAAACAAAAAAAACCAACTCCTAAATGGAGGCGGAACAGTTTTACCTATGCCACAGTCATCACAGTAGGGATTTAAACATAGCCTACGGCCCAAAAGTGAATTTTAACAACCTTGAGTAGAAGAGATAGTAATAACACGTTAACCTAGCTCTGTGCATGGCTATTTGCTAAAAACAACTGGGTCTGAGTCTGAGCCCGACATGTAATGTTACCATGGCAGAACAAAAAAAACAGTGTAGGCACAGGCAAAAGGTAACCACTTTAAAGAAAACAGAGCCTGACACTGTAACGACATTTTAGCAGTCTTTTATCTGTAAAACAGGGGGTTATTCATTTCAATTCAGCCGGGCAACAGCCACAACAGCCCAGCTGAAGTCAGCCCCTATTTAGCATCCATGATAGCCCTATGTGCACATACCCGGTGACAAAAGTCAGCCTTCTGTAGCTCCGGAGCCATGTCGGCGGCGGGATACGATGAAATCTCGGGCGTCCTCGGGGGAGGCGAACCGTCTCCTCTTCCCCTGTGCGGTCATAATGAACAGCTTAGCCGGGTAGTGGAGAGCCGGTTTGAGGCCGAGGTTGTACACCTCCTTCATGACGTCATGGTATCCCGAGCGTTGCTCCAATATCTCAGGGCAGTAGTCCTCAAATATGTGGATCGGAGTGTCTTTACTTCAGTTTGCCCCGCAGCTTTCGAGCTCCCTGCACCACCAGCTCCCGGGTCTGGAATCTGTGGAAGCAAATCACGACGGCCCGAGGTTTCCCACCTGGGCCTGGCTTGGCTGCTAACGAGCGGTGAGCCCGGTCCAGCTCCGGGGCTGATGTCAGAGTGTATTCCCCAAAGACCTCGAACAAAAGCTGGGAGAAAAACTTTGTAGGTCCTTGTAGGCCCGTTGGGGACCCTCAATGTCCTCGGGAAGGCCTATTATCCTAATATTATTCCGGCGGCTTCTGCTTTCCAGGTCGATGAGCTTAGCTTTTAGCTTGGTGTTCTCCTCAGCTACTGCGGTTATCTTAGCTTCCACGGTTCGCATATCCTGGCTGGTCGCGGTAGCAAATGTTTCCAGCGAAGAGAGGCGTTGTTGGCGTTCCAGTAAGGTGGTCTGGATATTGTCCAGCTTCGATTCGAGTCTGGAGAAAGCTGTGTCGAATACTGTTTGGAGCGCTGCCTTATGATTTGTTAGCATATCCGTTAGCATAGCCATGACGGACCTAGCCGTCGGGTCTTCCGTCTTTTGTTCCTCTTTCTTAGATCTGGTGACATATTTCCAACACGAAAGGGTTGCTGGAAGTTATACTTAAGTGTTATGACTGGTTATATTTTTGTGGTAGAACTCTTAGGAGTGTTTAAAAGTAAGCAGGTCAGGAGCATGGGAAAATGTGACTACTCCATCTCGTCCCCAAGCAGGACCAAGAGTTAGATAATTTTAACAAATTTCACACTTTTAGACCTAAACAGAAAGGAAAATCTTTCAAACATGAAAAAAAAATGACTGGAATAGGCAGATTTTTGAATTGAGCACACGAAGAGCCCATCAATAGAAATTAAATCCATCAAACGTAGGTCCGGTGACACTCCATCTTAGCTCTCTTTGCTGTGGATCGTTGGCTGCATTTGCTCGTCAGGGCTGTTTGTCTCGTCATTCATCCTGTGTGCTTATTATTCATTTTCGAATGCTGGAGCCTCAACGCCTGATTAATTTGTACAGCATCTTCTGCTATCAATTTCAGATTTGTGTTATTTGCACAGAAAAAGATTCACACACAAGAAGGGAAAACAGACTGAGGGCATATGTTTTAAACACATGGACAAATCTTCATTTTCAATATGCTGAAGGAAAACCATGAGACTTCCCTGCGCATGTACATCAAATTTATTTGCAGGCCATCCCTATGCTGCAAGCCACAATTAAACCCAAACTTTTACACTCACTTATAAGCCCCTCCAAAAGCGAAGATGTGAATATACCTCTCTTGGGTGTGTAGAGTATTTGACTTATCATTAAAACCAGGAGTCTCCAGGGTCACTCTCTATGCTACATTAATTTGTACTAAGTATAACTTTTCCCATTGCACCTACCAACACTCCCCAAACTGAGCAGACAAATGAGGTGAGTGACATTTCTCAGCGTTTATGAGAATAAATTACGGATGATCTCATTTTCATCATTTTACAGTATTTTCACAGACACTGCTGCAAGTGAGTTTAACTCATCAGCTAGTTGTCTTCAGTCTGGAAGTCTCTGTCTTTGGTATCTCATTGCAAACTGGCAATGAGATAATCGTATTCTAAATGTGTTTGTCTCCTTCATTAAAAATTGTTGTGCATCTTCTTGTCAGCTCTAACATCTCTGCTTTGCACTTATACTTAATTTATCATTTTCTTTATGCCCCTCTCATCATTCTATCATTCTTTATCTCATTTGAGTGGGGAACTGGATGGGAAAGACAATAAAAAGGGGAATCGGGGATGAAAAAAGGTACACTGAGAGGTAGATAAGAGTAGGACAATAATGCAATAATTAAGTATATACGAGACTTCATTACACTCGCACGCGCGCACACACACACACACACACACACACACACACACACACACTCTCACTCTCAATAAGACAGCGCTCATAATTTTGCTTAATTATCCCCTGCCGCCTGTGCTCTTATCCCTTGACAGCTAATGAAATTAACCTTGAGATGCTAAAAGATACTGCTCAAATGTCTACCGCTCATGCATAAGCATGTGACACTCACATGCATAAACATGTCCATCAGGCTCAACATTGAAAATAGGACCACCAGATTTTGTTCCAGCAGTAGATTTAGTTAATCATTCTGTTTTAATATGTTAACAGCTAAAATACAACTGTGGAACTGATTTTTTTTTTTTTTTTTATATTGTTTTTTTTTTTTCCTTTTTTTCTGGTTAAGTTTCTCTTTAGCTTTCTTTTACAGGAATGTTAATGAGCTCTCGACATTTATGGGCTCAGCATTACAGGAGCGCTAAAAGATCAAACGGCGTAGGAACATTGAGATAGCAGAGCCTGTAAAGGTCCTGGGGCCTCATTTATCAACCGTGCGTACGCACAGATGTGTGCGTAATGTGTGCGTAAGAACATTCCCACGCAAAGTATGTAATTTATCAACCTGTACTTGTGCGTAGGAGCGTGTGTAAATTTAAGCACAACTCTGACCATGCGTACACACAAAATCCAGTGGTAGAACAGTGAAACTACAAATAGAACCGATTAAAAGAGTCACCGTGTTCAGGAATCTCAAAATTCAAACTGTTTCCTCTAATAAATAAAAATTCTCAATTAGTAATTTAGCAGACATTTTGAATAATTGGTGTGACAAGCTATAAAAAAAACAGCTGTGGCAGGACGACCTGAAAAGAAAATACAAGTACCACGGCTTATCTTGCACTGTTGGAGGATTTGGAGAACCGTGCGCTCCGCAGGGAACGCGTTTTCAAAGAGCATCCTGATCTGTTCAGTGAGAGCACAGAGTGGCTTCTCAGCAGGTACCGCTTCCCCCAAAACATTCTGATGGATCTATGGCATGATTTACAACCTATGATGGAGCGAGAGACCAAACGCACCAAAGCCATCCCAGTGCACATCCAGCTCCTGTCCACTCTGGGATTTCTGGCCACCGGAACATTTCAGAGAGAGATTGGAGACATATGCGGCATTTCGCAGCCGACACTAAGCAGAATCATGCCGGCAGTGTTGGATGCAATAATTTCTCTGGCCCCAATTAACATCCAGTTCCCATACACACATCACCAACAAGGCGAAATTAAATGATGATTTCACGCCATTGCCGGATTCCCAAACATAATTGGAGCTATAGATGCACCCACATCGCAATAAAAGCACCATCACACAATGAATTCAGTTACGTGAACAGGAAAGGATTTCATTCAATCAATGCACAAATAATCTGCGATGCAACTATGTCTCTGTCAAACGTTGTTGCCCGGTGGCCTGGAGGAACGCACAACTCATTTATTCTGCAGAACAGCTCTGTTGGTGTTTGCACCTCCAAGCAAGAGCTTTTGACTCCAACCAAATCTTAATTTATATGGATAATCTTCCAAGAAATATATCAAACATGGTCAACATAATTATTTTACTAGGTAAATATCACATACATAAATGCTAATGGAATAACGGCAAACCCTCCATTGTACATCTGAAAAATGAATGATCTGGAAAAAAAAAGAACTGTTTAGCATCTCTAAAACGATATTGCCAAAAGCGTATATGAAACGATGTCTTTGTTTCTTTATTTTTATTAATACACTTCATTCATTGCTTGTCAGTAAATATATATTTTTCTTTTTGCTCTCAACCCCCCCAAATGTTGAATATCTGTAGATAATTGATTGTTTTGTTTCATGTGCCTTTTATTGTATACCCTACAGAATTTTGTTCAATAAAGTTTGAAAAAAAAAAACAAACCTCCAAGCAGGAGCTGTTGTTGCTACAATATATGGTCAATTGGAGGCGTTTCTGAATGCATATGACCCTAACCATGCACGAGCACTGCAGTTAAGAACAGGTGGGATTTATCATCACTGACTACTTACTAGTGTGAATACGACCGGTGTGCGCACGTTTAATTACGGATTTTTTGTACTTACACACATTCTAAATTTCATTCCTATGACAGAATTTAGAACTTTTTCTACGCACGGTTGATAAATGAGGCCCTTGGATTAAAAGGGTTTACATATAAGCGGCATTTCATTTTTTTCCTAAAAAATGTTTACCTTACGTGTTAGTCAATTGTGAATAGCACAACACTCTCAATAAGAAAAAGTTTGAAGGTAAATGAAAAAGGCAAAAAAGATAAATAAATTGTGATCGTTAATTTTTTTTAATTTATTTTTTGTCTGCATATATATTAATGGTTAATACACTAGCGGAGCAGGCGGGGGGGCAGAGAGGGTGGCCGCCCCGGGCCCACTGCTGCGTCGGGGCCCACGCCGAAGAGGAAAAAAAAAGTGTGGTGAATAAAATAAGGAAAGTTGGACTGTATAACACGTGCATTCATAAGGATAAAGTTGTTTAAAAAATAAAAATAAAAGAAATAGTCCCTTCTCCCCGTGTGTGTCTGCCTGCCATGCACGGATTCGTGCGTGCGTCTGTTAATTTTAGCCAGTTGTCGCATCAGAGCCTTAAAGCGGCACTATGTAACTTTTCCACCTTAATATCATATTTCCAGAGTCATTGTGATGGTACATCAATTTCCAACAGGTTTAATGACACCTCTGTCATGGTCTGAGGGGGTCTGTATCACCTTCACTGGCACTATGTAACTTTGAGGAGCATGGTAGGAACCCTGCCACACTAAAAAACTACACATTTTTACGGCTTTAACTGCTTTACGGCATACGTCACTTCCCCCTCCTTCCCGATTCGTAGTCGAGACGAAAATGGGCGGGGCGTGGAGCGCAGCTCCGCAGAAGCTGGTAACCCGTTGCTGCGTTGTGGCTGCAGCAGCTTCACACACAACAGATGTGGGGAAAAGGTCGCTAATGGTTTAACTTTTCACCGCTTTCCTGCTCGGAGGCAGAACCACGGAGGCCGGCCAATTATCTGAGATAACAAATTAAAAGAGTAAAAGAGTCGTCGGCTCGGTTGGATCGCGGCTGTAACGAGTCCGACCAAACATAACGTTCCTCAGTAAACAAACAAACACACACACAGACGGGCGTCGGATCAAAACACTGGTTTATTAAACCACAAACAAACACTCACAGACCGGGGTCAGATCATTAAAACGGGTTTTATTCCCCACTACTCCAGCTAAACGCAGTTGTTGGCCAGCTCTCTGGCCAACTATTTGATTTGTAGCTGCAGAGGAAAAAAATAATCCCACGAGGAAAAAAAAATATTGCTCACGCCTCGGAGCCTCTTCAAAGCAGTCAAAAAAAAAAGAAAAGAAAAGTAAGAGTAATACAAAACATGTACTGTATGTTGTACTATTATACTAATTTATTGAAACACATGGCGAGTCAAACATTTACCAAAGCAGCTGCCAAACACTCCTAAACAAGGTAGCCTAAGACGTGGGTTGTGCAGAACTGCGGCAGTAAATCCTTCTAAAGAGTGGCACTCCGACGAGGAGCTCCATTCTTTAGTAGGGATTTCATATGGATCCAGACCTTTTAATAATCATTATTTTCTCCATATACCGCTCCCTGGCTTCCTTGTTTAAGGTATCCCGGTAAATTCCAGTTCCTTTCCAGCAGTTTAACATCTTTTTTTTTTGCGTTCCGTCTGTTCACTTGGTGAAACAGAAAAGCGTCCCTTCTTCTCTCAAAACAAATGCACGCGACGGGACAGCAGTTTTCCGGCAGTACGCGCTGGTGCTCATGGGAAACGTAGTGTTCTTTCTGGTAAAGCACTACCGCTTTTGTCCAAAAGATGCTGCCAAACTCAGAAAAGCTGAAAGTTACATTGTGCTGCTTTAAACCAGGAAGCTCATGCTGAGTTTCAGCAGCTGAAGTTGATTAAAAACTATCTCCGGGCTGCATGGATAAGGCCAGACTATCAAACCTCACCTTGCTCTCAATCGAGAGGGATATCGTCATTGATGAGCAAAGTGATTGTGACCAAAAAGACGAGTCATTAAGAAATCCAGTGCTGAGGTTGAGGTTGCCCGATCTGACAGGTTCCAGTCCAAATGCAATGTAAAACCCACCGAAATAATGAAAAGCCTGCCCGAATCTTACATTCTCTGTTAAAACCATAAATTATTAAATGTGTAATACATTTCATCTTCACATTACTAAATAACCCAAAAAAAGTTCAGGCTCCAAACAAAAACTACAATGAAATTGAGTAGATTAAAGCAAATATATTATCAGTGAGTTTATTGTGTAAGTTTCTACTTTTCTCTCACATAATGGAAACTTTTTTGTTAATAATTTCTCCTAAATATTTAGTAAAAACCAGGAAAAGCAGCCCAAATATATTTTTTTCAGCCCAATTGGGCTGATACCTGCCCAACCTGGCAACACAGATTTAGAACATCCGCAGGAGATTCTCTTCGAAACAATGAAATATAATCTTTAATGAATAAAATGAAGACCCTTGGATTGAGATTTAAGACATTTAAATGTCTTATTTTAGCAAAAATGGAATTTGTGACTTTTTAAAGATGAGGCTGCATGGATGAGGCCAGACTATCAAACCTCACCCTGCTCTCAATCGAGAGGGACTTCGCCGTTGATAAGAGCAAAGTGACTGAAAGTTTTGCGGCGATGAAGAACCGGCTGATGGTTTGGAAATAGTTCAGATTTGAAAACGTTTTAAAATGAAAGCTTTTGCATTTTGGATCTCCCACCACTGGATGAAACCATCATTGGTAAACTGTCATAATTAGGGCCCGAGCACTGAAAGTGCGAGGACCCTATTGTATCTGTGATGTTTATTAGGGCCCGAGCACTGAAAGTGCGAGGACCCTATTGTATCTGTGATGTTTATTATTATTATTAGGGCCCGAGCACCTTCAGTGCGAAGGCCCTATTGTATCTGTAGGAATTCTTCGCGTTATTATTATTATTATTTTTCTGACAAAAGGAAGGCCTTTTTGCCCCCCTAAACATGCCCAAAAAGTCACCAAATTTTGCACGCAAGTCAGGCCTGGCGAAAAATTTGATATTTTATGGTTCGCATTAATGGGCGTGGCAAAATGGCTCAACAGCGCCCCCTTGAAAACTTTGTGCCTCAAGCCCCACGATACAGTTTGACGTACATGCACAAAATTCGGTACACACCTGTATCATGGCGCAACTTAAAGAAAAGTCTCTTGGTGCCGTGCCCGAAACCGAACAGGATGTCGGTCATTTTGAATTAATCGTGTCATTTTGGCGAAATTTATGCCATTCCTTCGGCAGTTAATACGGCCCGAACCGTAACGTGCCCCCAAGTGTGTTATACATCAAAATGTGCGTCTCCATCCTCCGACACCACGCATTACTTTTCTCTTTCAAAAGCGTTACCGTGGCGACGCTAGACACCAAAAAGCGCGCCCACCCTTCATCTGATTGGTTCTGACAGAAAAAACTTTGCGCCTCAAGCCCCATAATACGATTTGACGTACATGAACGAAAATCGGTACACACCTGTATCATGTCGCAACTAAAAGAAAAGTCTCTTGGCGCCATGGCCGAAACCGAACAGGAAGTCGGCCATTTTGAACAATCTGAATTAATTGCGTAATTTTGGAGCAATATATGCCATTCCTTCGAGAATTAATACGGCCCTAACCGTATCGTGAACCCAGATGTGTTATACATCAACATGTGCATCTTCATCCTGCGACTACGCGCATTACTTTTCTCTTTCAAAAGTGTTACCGTGGCGACGCTAGATGCCATAAGGCGCGCCCCCCCTTCATCTAATTGATCCATATTTGATAGTTCCCCAAAAGTCACCAAATTTTGCATGCAAGGCAGGCCTGGCGATAAATTTGATATTTCATGGTTTGTATTAATGGGCGTGGCAAAACGGCTCAACAGCGCCCCCCGGAAAACTTTGTGCCTCAAGCCCCACAATACGGTTTGACGTACATGCACGAAAATCGGTACACACCTGGATCATGTCGCAACTTAAAGAAAAGTCTCTTGGAGCCATGGCCGAAACCGAACAGGAAGTCAGCTATTTTGAATTAATTGTGTAATTTTGGCGCAATTTATGCCATTCCTTCGGCAATTAATACGGCCCGAACCGTAACGTGCACCCAGGTGTGTTATACCTCAAAATGTGCGTCTCCATCTTGCGACTACACGCATTACTTTTCTCTTTCAAAACTGTTACCGTGGCGACGCTACACGTGAAAAAGCGCGCCTCCCCTTCATGTGATTGGTCCATATTTGATAGTTCTCCAAAAGTCACCATTTTTTGCATGCAAGCCAGACTTGGCGATAAATTTGATATTTCATGGTTTGCATTAATGGGCGTGGCCTAACGGCTCAACAGCGCCCCCTAGAATACTTTTATCTGCCATAACTTTTGAATGGTTTGACATAGGAAGTTGTGGGTGATGTCATGGGACTCTGTAATGAGTCCTCAAGCTTCGTTGGCCTTAATTAGCCCCGCCCCTTCTTCTGATTGGTTGTCCTTTTTTTAATAATAAAATCGCTGCGAGCCGCCAGTCGCTCTCGCGCTGACTCCCGCTTCCTGATTCAAACGTCTGCCGGCCCCGCCCCCCGACCAATCAGTGGCGAGTAGGGTGATGACGGCCCCGCCCCCCGACCAATCGGTGGCGAGTAGGGTGATGACGGCCCCGCCCCCCGACCAATCAGCTGCCTGTAATGTGGTGACGTCAGAAATAGTCCCGTGCTCAGCCCGGTTAGAATCTCGGCAGAATGGATGCATAAAAAGTAATAATAAAATAGTAGTGTTATACTAATATTTATATCTTACAAATATTTAAAAAATTAGGAAAAAAAGTTCCTGACATTATATCGCTATGTTGGTCTCTAATAACACAGTAAGTCAAAGTGAAAGTAATAGTTGAGTCTTAGCTCAACCAGAGCATTACGGTCTATGGTGCCGGAGGTCGGGAGTTCGAGACCAGCTGTATACCGAAAGTTTTTTTTTTACATCAAAATTTTCGTCTCTGTCCTGCGACGACGCACATAACTTTTCTCTTTCAAAAGTGTTACCGTGGCGACGCTAGACGCGAAAAAGCGCTCGTCCCCTTCATGTGATTGGTCCATATTTGATAGTTCTCCAAAAGTCACCAAAATTTGCATGCAAGCCAGGCCTGGTGATAAATTTGATATTTAATGGTTTGCCTTAATGGGCGTGGCCTAACGGCTCAACAGCGCCCCCTAGAATACTTTTCTCTGCCATAACTTTTGAATGGTTTGACATAAAGAGTCGTGGGTGGTGTCATGGGACTCGGTATTAAGTCCTTGACCTTCATTGGCCTGAATTAGCCCCGCCCCTTCTTCTGATTGGTTGTTCCTTTTTTCTGCTATAACTTTTGAATGGTTTGACATAGAGAGTCGTGGATGGTGTCATTTCTGATATGCTTATGGGGGGCGGTGGACGTGAGTGCGAGGGCCCGTTCATCGCTGCTTGCAGCTTTAATTATTATTATTATTCTCGCCGTAAATAAATTGCCTTTTTGGAGGCCTTAAAATGCTCAAAAACTCACCAAATTTTGCACACGCTTCCAGAGTCGCGTAAAATTACGTATTTTATGGGCGACAGGCATGGGTCCACAAGAATGGGCTCTATAGCGCCACCTATTTTATGTTTTTTGACGAGCCCCACAATATGGTTTGACTTACAGCAATGACCTTTATGTGTGTATTATATTAGACAAAGAGCTACAAAAAAGTCTTTTGGACCCATGCTCTAAGTTACACAGGAAGTCCGGCATTTTGAACAGAAAATGTCATTTTTCATGAATTATGGTCATTTCCAGGCCTCGTACTTTAACGAACTCCTCCTAGAGATTTTATCGAATTGGCTCACAACTTGGTTTGTACAATCTAGACACATGGCCGACGCTAAATTGCGAAGCTTTTAAGTTTTTACCAGAGGGCTTGACCGTAGTGATCCGGCGAAGTTTGAGGTCATTTTTAAGCTTCGCCATCAAACATCAATTGGCTGTAATTCAGCAATACATGATTTGATGTTGTTGAAAACGTATGTGCATGATTGTAGGTTGGGCCTGAACCCATCTATGGTGGAATATTCAGGATCGGTTGTAGCGCCACCTGTTGGCACCAGAAATTGTCATGTCTTCCAGTTTGCATCTGTGCTCCAAACGAGATCAGTTTCTTGATCTCAAAGTTGGTGAGATAATAGGTAAGGCATTGACGATGAGTGACAGAGAAAACTGTAAGTTTGTGTCAAAGGGCGTCGCTGTCAGAGGTTGTCAAATTTCGTGGTCTCGCCATGAACATAAAAGTTGTTGTAACTTAAACTTAATTGGTCAGAATCAACCCAAATTCAATACATTTAATCGTGCTTGCATTCTGAACAAGTGGATATGACAATCTTGGATGAACTCCATAGCGCCACCTTTTGGTCAGGTATACATTTTTCATCAAATTATGTGCTTTAGTTGCTGTTTGGTTTATCCAATCTTAATGAAATTGACACATCTGATTGGCAGTAGGTTCCTTGTTCACTGTGTCGCGTATCGTGGTTATTTCTTGAAAGGAATTGGCATTTTTATGTCACTCTGTATTTCTGGAAAAATATTCATTAAAAATCAAAGATTTTGTGTAAGGAAAATCAAATGACAGTTTCAGATAGCTTACAACAGGAGTAAAAAATCATACACTGTAACATATTGTTTTTGAAAAACTTGGTCACTCTAAAAATTAAAAAAATGAACTAATAACGTAAAAAGCTATGTCTTTGTCAATTAATGTCATAGACATATGGGACTTCATAAGTATATTGTTTACTGTATTTTGAAAATGTCCTGTGATTTTGATAAACCTAATCATTAGACGTGATTTTAAATGAATATTTATGTGTGATCAGACTGTGTCTCAGTCAGATCCAGCAGGACTGCTGCAGCTGAGAAGACTGCTGCAACAGCACTGGGAGGGGAGGGGAGGGGTTGAGCTCCCGCGGGGGGAAGGTGGGGGGATGAGTGCAGTTTGGAATGCGCGCGCAGCTCTTCGGGGGAGGGGGGGTGGGGCGCGGCCGCCATCTTGGACCGGGCGCCGATCGATGCGGCCGCCATCTTGGACAGGGCATTATTTGCGTCTTAGTGCATCATTTCTACTGAGCAAGGTTTCTCCCGGACTACAATCATTCATAACTCTCAGACTCTTTACCCGATTTCCACACAGTTTGGTTTGTACAAACGGCAGAGATGTAGTTATGATACAGGATGCTGTCACACGTTAAAAATACGTACATTTATTCTGAAAGACTTTGTATTATGCTCTTTTACAAAGACATATGGTTTTTGTATAAATTGTATAAGGAAATAAGTTTGATTGTTTATTTGAATTTATTTTAAGAGGAGAGGGGTGTGTTGTTGTATTTATATATATATATATATATATATATATATATATATATATTTATTTATTTATTTAGTTGAGAGTGAGAGTGACCTCATGCAAATATCTGAGATTAATTCCAATATCTGCTCAACAAACCACTTGCTCAGAAGTTGTTGTCTGTGTTTTGAAATATGTATACACTGTTGACATCCCACTTGCATTGGTTGTCGCTGTCTTGCCTGTCTCACTCACTGTTTTTTTTTTGTTTGAGTCATTTTTCTTTCTTTTCTATTATTATCATAGCCTGTAATTCCTGTATATAATCGAATTGAATCAATGTATTTTACAATTAAGTGTGATGTACAATAATTGTCATTAAAACCGATAATATTCCTATTTGTTTTAAGTGAAATGAGAGAAAAACATTTTATTTTAATAAAATAGAAAAATAATATTTATAGCTTATAGGCTATAAAAATAATGTTCATTAAAGCAGTATATAAATACCATGTTATAGCTATCTGTTTCTGGTTATTTTCATATAAAAGTACGTTTTTCAATGTTTATAATTATTCACAAGTATGCAGTGTTATAACTACATCTCTGACGTTCATAACAAACTAAACTGTTAGAAAATCTTTAAAGGGGGACCTATTATGAAAAACACGTGTTTTCTTGTTTTAACATATTTAAAGTGGTCTCCCCTCACCCTGCCAACACAGAAAAGATGAAATCCCTATAAAAATCTGCAAGATCTGCTCGCCCCCACCCTTACAGAGTCCCCCAGTGTCACGTGGTTTCTGTGAGCCGTTCAGATTGGTGCATTTTCTTTACGTCACCAAAATGCACACCACCCCTCGGTCTCCTCCGCTGCTGAAACCACGCCCACCACCAGCTCTGCCGCTCGAGCTGCAGCCATTATTACAAGCAGGGGCTGTTTCCACAGCGAGGGAGAGTTAAAATGAGGTTTTGCCTCGACAAGGCGGTGCCGAGAGGGAGAGAGAAAAAAAAGGCGCTGGAGGAAGACACGGCCAAATGTCAAAAATTGGTTGATTTATTCAGCCCCCTCCACAGCAAAGATGCGTCCGCACGTAAGTTGCAGTTCACTTTCAGGCTACACAGTGTAAATATGCAGCCTATAAACCCTGGCCGTTAAATAAAAATAAGGATTGAGATTTTAAAATTATTGATTTATAAGACACTTTATTATAATCAGTACTCGAGTTGAGGGGGGATGAGGGGGATTTCCCCCCTGAAATAAAAAGGGTCCAAATCACCCCCCCTGTAAAACTGTCATCCCCCCTTTCCATCCCTTATGTCATTTCATCAATGAATGTGGTTTTACTGCTATTTCAACATTTAGAGTCATCACCAGAAAAATAACACCAGAAAAATAACTTATTTGACAATTTTCACCTGTTTCAAGTAAATGTTCACTTGAAATAAGTAGAAAAATCTGCCAATGGGACAAGATTTATCTTCTTATTACAAGCAAAACAATCTTGTTCCACATGCAGATTTTTCTACTTATTACAAGTGAAAATCTAATTGAAACAGGTGAAAATTGTTGTTTTTTCCAGTGATGAGTCTTGTTTTAAGTGTAATGAGATTTTTTTACTAAAATGAGACATTTTAACTAGAAATAAGACAAATATTCTTGTTAAGATTGTGAGTTTTTGCAGTGATCCATTTTACTTATCCTGTGAAGGACAGAGTCATATTGATAAGTTCAGAAAAGTGTTTTTATTGTTGTGTTTTGATGTATTTGATGTAAGCCCAGTGGATATTTAAAGCTTACAGAAGGCTGCATTTAACTGCTGCTATGTCATTCCTGCAGTATTTCTGCAGGTGTTTTGGTCACTGCTATTATTTGTAGTATATTATATTATTTGTAATCAGCACAATTATCTGTCCCCATATGATCAAATCCACCATCCCCCCTGATTCTTTTTTACAACTCGAGTACTGATTTTAATTATTTACTGATTTTGAAATTATTTATTTGGGCAACAAATGGGATAGCCTATAATCGTTCAATTAGTATGTATATGAATACAAGGCCAAATCAAGTGAGACAAAGGCTACACTATCTTCCTGTATGAACTATACGTGTATGAAAAAACACTGTAAGCATATTGGCTGTTCAAAGGTGGTGATGGTGATGACACCAGTCCTGCTGTTGCTTCAGGTATTAACGTTTTACTACCTCCTCTCGAAACACTGAGCCAGGCCTGGTGATAAATGTGATATTTAATGGTTTGCATTAATGGGCGTGGCCTAACGGCTCAACAGCGCCCCCTAGAAAACTTTGTGCCTCAAGCCCCACAATACGGTTTGACGTACATGCACCAAAATCGGTACACACCTGTATCATGTCACAACTTAAAGAAAAGTCTTTTGGCGCCATGGCCGAAACCGAACAGGAAGTCGGCCATTTTGAACATTTTGAATTAATCGTGTAATTTTGGCGCAATTTATGCCATTTCTTCGGTCATTAATACGGCCCGAACGTAACGTGCACCCAGGTGTGTTATACATCAAAATGTGCGTCTCCATCCTCCGACACCACGCATTACTTTTCTCTTTCAAAAGTGTTATGCTAGACGGCAAAAAGCGCACCCACCCTTCATCTGGTTGGTTCAGACAGAAAAAACTTTGTGCCTCAAGCCCCACAATACGGTTTGACGTACATGAACGAAAATTGGTATACACCTGTATCATGTCGCAACTTAAAGAAAAGCCAGGCCTGGTGATAAATTTGATATTTCATGGTTTGCATTAATGGGCGTGGCCTAACGTCTCAACAGCGCCCACTAGAATACTTTTCTCTGCCATAACTTTTGAAAGGTTTGACATAAAGAGTCGTGGGTGGTGTCATGGGACTCGGTATTGAGTCCTTGACCATAATTGGCGAAAATTAGCCCCGCCCCTTCTTCTGATTGGTTGTCCCTATTTCCTGCTATAACATTTGAATGTTTTGACATAGAGAGTCGTGGGTGGTGTCATGGGACTCTGTAATGAGTCCTTGACCTTCATTGGCCTGAATTAGCCCCGCCCCTTATTCTGATTGGTTGTCCCTTTTTCTGCTATAACTTTTGAATGGTTTGACATAGAGAGTCGTGGGTGGTGTCATTTCTGATACTTATGGGGGACGGTGGCCGTGAGTGCGAGGGCCCGTTCATCGCTGCTTGCAGCTTTAATTATTATTATTATTATTATTATTATTATTATTATTCTCGCCGTAAATAAATTGCCTTTTTGGAGGCCTTAAAATGCTCCAAAACTCACCAAATTTTGCACACGCTTCCAGAGTCGCGTAAAATTACGTATTTTATGGGCGACAGGCATGGGTCAAAAAGGATTAGGCTCTATAGCGCCACCTATTTTATGTTTTTTGACGAGCCCCACAATATGGTTTGACTTACAGCAATGTCCTTTATGTGTCTATTATATCAGACAAAGCCCTACAAAAAAGTCTCTTGGACCCATGCTCTAAGTTACACAGGAAGTCCGTCATTTTGAACAGAAAATGTCATTTTTCATGAATTATGGTCATTTCCAGGCCTCGTACTTTAACGAACTCCTCCTAGAGATTTTATCAGATTGGTTCACAACTTGGTTTGTACAATCTAGACACATGGCCGACGCTAAATTGCGAAGCTTTTAAGTTTCTGCCAGAGGGCGTGACCGTAGTGATCCGGCAAAGTTTGAGGTCATTTTTAAGCCTCGCCATCAAACATCAATTGGCTGTAATTCAGCAATACATGATTTGATGTTGTTGAAAACGTATGTGCATGATTGTAGACTGAGCCTGAAGACATCTGTGGTGGAATATTCAGGATCGGTTGTAGCGCCACCTGTTGGCACCAGGAATTGTCATGTCTTCTAGTATGCATCTGTGCTCCAAGCGAGATGAGTGTATTGATCTCAAAGTTGGTCAGATAATAGGTAAGACATTGACGATGACTGACAGAGAAAACTGTAAGTTCTTATCAAAGGGCGTCGCTGTCAGAGGTTGTCAAATTTCGGTGTCTCGCCATGAACATAAAAGTTGTTTTAACTTTCAAATATTTGGTCCAAATTGACCCAAAATCCGTACATTTAATCAGGCTTCCATTCTGAACAAGTGGATATGACAATCTTGGATGAACTCACTCACTTTTTTCAAAATATGAACTAATCTCCAAATAAATTATAATTTTGTCATGCAATGTCCAGTCAACTTCCAACTTTGCAAATATGTTATTTATTGTGATATAAAAACAATGTCGATTTGAGCAGTTTAGATCAAACAGGCGATTTGTAATGATTTTTTCTGGTTTTAATTGAAAGCTGAGTTTTCATCCCTGTGAGAAGTGCAGCTCTCACACTGGAGAGGGAGGCGGGGCTGAGTTTTCCCTGCAGCGTCGGCTCCATGGATGTATTGGTCGGCTCTGACTTTTTTTCTAAGTTAGAGAGTCGGGCCAGGCCAATCAGAGGCCACTTAGGCCAGCAGCTTGTGAGTAGGGCAAGATGATTGGTTTGTTCCGATTAACACCCGCCCCAACAGCCCGTATCAACCAGCGTGGAGGAAGGTGTGTGCGTCTGTGCGTGTGTGTATGTGTTTAGCAGAGAGGAGACGCGCTCGACATGAAGCTGAGCTCGTTCCAAAGATAAAGTAAGTTAACTTGAAATTAAAATAAGGATTTAGATTTTAAAGTGACTGATTTACAAGACACTTCATTATAATTATTATTTACTGATTTTGAAAGTTATTCTTGCAACAAATGGGATATATAATCAGTAGGACTACTCGAGTTGAGGGGGGGTGAGGGGGGATGGCCTCCCCCCTGAAATAAAAACGGTCCAAATCATCCCCCCAGTAAAACTGTCATCCCCTCTTTCCATCCCTTATGTCATTTCATCAATGAATGTGGTTTTACTGCTATTTCAACAGTCCGGACGCCGTCCTCCGCGGACCCAGGCACTTCTATTTTAACCAGCGCAGCGTTACTTTATGGCATTTGTTCAGCAGACCTTACAGACCAATTGCATACGAGTTAAGCCATCCCACGTGATGCTGCTCAGCCAATCAGATCTGTGTAAACAGCGTGACTGGGTCAATGACGTGACGCCTATATTTTCTGAAAAAAAACTTTTTTTTTTCGATTCAAAAAAGGTTTAAATGGATATAAAAATATCATATATATGAACTACCTGTCCCACATATGGACTCACTTGAATTTTACAAAATATACTAGTTACTTGGGATTTTGTTGTTGTTTTAAGCGTCAAAATGTCATGTGGTGCGACCGTCCGACCAGGACTCTGGTTTTGAAAACTTTTTTTGAGATCACTAATGTATTTAAATCAATCTTCTGCTCAATCTGGCATGGCATCTGGGGCGACCATTAAAAAAACAACCATTTTTGTAAAATACTGAAAACTTGTACAAAAAAAAGATGTCAAGATGTTAAGGAAATTAATTTATTTTAATATGAATCATGGTTGTACCACATTACCCTTTTTAAGGCTAGTGCCAATTCATCTTGACAAAAAACTCAATTAGAACTTTTTTATATGAATTTATGTGTACACAATATTCTTAATGTTTGAACTACTGCAATAGATTTTTTATTTATTTATTATGATGTATTATGTTCTGGACCTCCGCTTAAGTACATTTTCTCTGACTGGACCTAAAGTTTTAGTTGAATACCCCTGATTTAGAGTCATCACCAGAAAAATAACACCAGAAAAATAACTTATTTGACAATTTTCACCTGTTTCAAGTAAATTTTAACTTGAAATAAGTTAAAAAAAATCTGCCAGTGGGACAAGATTTATCTTCTCATTATTAGCAAAAAAAATGTTGTGGGATAATACCAGATTCAAGTGACAAAGAAAAAGTACACATTAAAGGAACAATAATTGATCAATAATTGATCAACTTTTTTGATCAGATAGGCTGTAATATCATCATGGCCAGCAGAAGAAGTTTTAAGGTTCTTAATATCAAGTACCTCCAAAGGCTTTATTGGTTCAAAATGATTTAAAGAGGGATAACCTTGATTTATAGAGCTTGTTTTTCCTTATAGCGAATTTCCTAAGTTCTATATGGTTTGTTAAGGTTTTCAGAGCTTCTTTTATCTTTATAAATAAGATAAAGGTTGTGTTTAGAATTGCACTGTGTGGCACGAAGCTTTCATCCATCCAGTGTGCTGTTAAACTTAAAAGTAAAAACGTTTTACTACCTCCTCGAAACACTGACTTTGCAAGTATTGCAAGTTGCAGTCGCATGTGCTGGCTGAGGTAATGTGACAAAATTCTATATCGCAGATCCTTTAGCTCGCTCCATTTTGAAAAGTGTAGACTTCCGCACGGCGTGCTGACATTACGTGACTAGCGTGTGACAACACTCACAGAGCACACATAGAATTAGAATTGAATAGATCTGCTCCTATGGATTGGCCCATTGTTACCGATACCCGATCTAGAGTTGTTTTTAATATCGATCCCGAAACAAAAATACAAATATCGGATCGGTGCATCCCTAATAGTGATGTTTATTTTTCCATATGAAATTAAAATGTATTCTATTCATTTCTTTTATAATCTTTGGTGGGATTACAAGAGAGTATGCTGGATAGATTAACCTGGATAATGATTCAATTTTGGTTAACAATTTTTTTCAGAGGTTTTCAGAGCTTCCTTTATCTTCCTTTATCGGTACACACCTGTATCATGTAACAACTTAAAGAAAAGTCTCTTGGCGCCATGGCCGAAACCCAACAGGAAGTCGGCCATTTTGAACATTTTGAATTAATCGTGTAATTTTGGCGCAATTTATGCCATTTCTTCGGTCATTAATGCGGCCCGAACCGTAACGTGCACCCAGGTGTGTTATACATCAAAACGTGCGTCTCCATCCTCCGACACCACGCATTACTTTTCTCTTTCAAAAGTGTTACCGTGGCGACGCTAGACGGCAAAAAGCGCGCCCACCCTTCATCTGATTGGTTCAGACAGAAAAAACTTTGCGCCTCAAGCCCCATAATACGGTTTGACGTACATGAACGAAAATCGGTACACACCTGTATCATGTCGCAACTTAAAGAAAAGCCAGGCCTGTCGATACATTTGATATTTCATGGTTTGCATTAATGGGCGTTGCCTAACGGCTCAACAGCGCCCACTAGAATACTTTTCTCTGCCATAACTTTTGAAAGGTTTGACATAAAGAGTCGTGGGTGGTGTCATGGGACTAGGTAATGAGTCCTTGACCATAATTGGCGAAAATGAGCCCCGCCCCTTCTTCTGATTGGTTGTCCCTATTTCCTGCTATAACATTTGAATGTTTTGACATAGAGAGTTGTGGGTGGTGTCATGGGATTCTGTAATGAGTCCTTGAGCTTCTTTGACCTTAATTAGCCCCGCCCTTTCTTCTGATTGATTGTCCCGATTTTCTGCTATAACTTTTGAATGGTTTGACATAGAGAGTTGTGGGTGGTGTCATCAGATTCTGTATGGAGTCCTTGACCTTCATTGGCCTCAATTAGCCCCGCCCCTTCTTCTGATTGGTTGTCCCTTTTTTCTGCTATAACTTTTGAATGGTTTGACATAGGAAGTCGTGGGTGGTGTCATTTCTGATACTTATGGGGGGCGGTGGCCGTGAGTGCGAGGGCCCGTTCATCGCTGCTTGCAGCTTTAATATTAATTATTTCTGATAACATTGTCATAATGCTGGATATATGGCCTTTCCTATGTTGTTTGTTGCTGTTTGACCGCCATGTCTGATAGTGTTAAATGCATGTCGTCGCACATTGCAGTCTGTTGTCGTGTAGGTTGAACACGTGTGTCTGAATTGTGCTAATCGGCTGTATTGAATCTGAAATCACTGGATGTCATTTGATTTTTATCTCCAGGTTGATACCTATATCTTAAAGTCTGCATTAGGCTTTTTTTTGTAGCAATCTTGTGTGTTAACGGGGATGTTTAGGCCACAAGGGCCCATCTAGAATGCTTCGCCCCCCTGGGCTGGGACCCCTGCTCCGCCCCTGGGTTAATACCAAGTTTGTTAAAAACCTAAAGCATATATATGCATTTTAATATATAGTCAATTTCATGTATAACTTTTTTTTTTTTTTTTTTTTTATTAATATAAACATTGGGGTGGTGGCATCCGCTGCTAGTATGAAATGAGAGAAACACAGGGAAACGCACAATGGGCACACTGAATCAAGAGCAGGCTACTGTGATTAACTGTCCCCCAAAACTGTGGAGTGAGTATGTATGTGAGTGAGCAGGTGTGTATGTCTGTGTAACTGTGTGTGTGCAAAGTGAAAACAAGGCTTTACCTGAACTGCAACTACAGGGCACAACCACGCTACCCGAGAGACAGGAAGCTGAAAAGGAAGAAAACCAGACCCAGGCCATCGACAGCCCCACGGAGGACCAGAAGAGGGCAGGAGGTTGTTGGCCCTCCAGGCCAACAACCCCCACCAGACGAGAGGCGAGCCTGCTTGCCCGGAGAGACGGGGCCACCCCAACCGTCGACGCTGGCGGGCCGGCACCTGCCCCGACTAAATCGGGAAACCCCAGGGCCAAAGGCGTGCCCGGCTGCAAGGGCAGCGAGGGGGAAGGGAGACGGGCACGGAGCGCGGGAATCCCCCCGACAAGGAGCCACGCGGGCAGGCCCGGCAGCAGAGGGCCCCAGACCCAGGCTTAGAAAACAGACACCCATTCATCCATCCATCTATTTTCTACACCCGTTTCCTCCTTTAGAGGGTAACAGGGGTTAAAACCTATCCCAAATAATAATAATAATAATAATAATAATTAAAGCTGCAAGCAGCGATGAAAGGGCCCTCGCGCGTGCAATTTTCACCAATTAACTCATTGACTGCCAGCCATTTTCAGAGCAGAGAGCTCCATACTGCCAGAGGTTTTGGGCATTTTGGCTGATTTCAGAGACCCACAGAATATTGAGTTTTAGGAGTACATAAACATTGAAACTACGTCAAGAAACTTTAGACTCTCGTGAACATCAGGGAAAAAAAGTTTGTGTTTATCATTTTCTGTTCTTTAGATATCAGCAGTAGAACATAGGGTGGTTTCAGCAAAAACACAAGGTTTGGACCAAAAAAAAGAGAAGCTGCCGGTATTTCTCTGTGTCGTCTCTCTGTTGTCTCGCTATTTCTCTTCTGCACGCCTTCCTTCTTCCTCTTCTAGCCCCCCCCCCCGCGATCATTCATCCAAATAGGCACTTTGCTGCCATCTACTGGCCTGATATTTACTGACAAGTTGCGCCAGCATAATTGACGCCATATGGCGTCAATGGCAGTGAACGGTTGTAAATAGATTGACGCCAATCGGATTCAATGGCAGTGAATGTGTTAAGGTGAAGCAGTCAAAACCAAGTCCGATGACACCACCCACGACTCTCTATGCCATTCAAAGGTTATGGCAGAAAATAGGATCTATCAAATATGGACCAATCAGATGAAGGGGGGGCGCGCCTTTTGGCGTCTATCGTCACCAAGGTAACGATTTTGACTGAGAAAAGTAATGTGTATTGTCGCCGGATCGAGATGCACATTTTGATATATACACCTGGGTGCACCTTACGGTTTGGGCGAAGAAACAGCCGAAGAAATGGCATAAATTGCGCCAAAATTACATGATTAATTCAAAATGGCCGACTTCCTGTTCGGTTTCGGCCATGGCGCCAAGAGACTTTTCTTTAAGTTGCGACATGATACAGGTGTGTACCGATTTTCATGCATGTACGTCAAACGAGAAAAATTCTTACAGATACAATAGGGCCTTCGCACTGTAAGTGCTCGGGCCCTAATAATAATTAATTTGGACTTTTTGCTGATGGAGGCCCAAAGGTTGGTTCCTCTTCCATCGCAGGAAACCCTTACACATATACACTCACTGACAAAGACATGGACAATCATTCTCTCACCACTTCCATCTTCCTCACCGCCGGTCAGCCCCCACCCCCAGGCAGCACGCCGAGCCCATGCCCGGGCCCAGCCACCATGGCCCCCCCGCCCCAGACCAGAGGAGCAGGCAGTCCCAGGGCATGTGGGACCGTGTCCCCCACGCCCCAGACCCCCCAACCCCTCGGACCTAAGGGAATGTGTGTCTGAGTCATGTAGAGGGGCAGGAGGAGGAGAGGAGGACGAAGCCAGGAGGCAGGACCAGTGGAACTGGCCCTGATAGGCACCCGCGTTCCCCACAGGCCATCCAGGGCCGGTGGGGCCCCGGCCTGCCGGGCCTGGTTAGGGCCTCGCCACACTCTAAGGAGCGGGCCCACTCACCCCGGGTGGAGATGGCACAACAGTCTTCCATTCACACCCACAATAGGGAACATAGAAACCTGAGAATGAGTCCCCCAGCCCACCTGAGTAGTAAGTTGTTGGTATTCTAAAAATGTGTTATTGGTGTGTCACTGCTAATTCCATATCGAACAGTGAGTGTGTTAAAAGGTACAAAATGTCCACTTATGATTAGCCTGATAGCTTATGACCAGCTATCAGGCTGCTGTTAAAGAGGCAAGATCAGCATATTTCTCCAGTCTGATTAATAACAATTCCCATAACTCAAAAGTTACATTCAAGGCCATCGACTCTGTGGTTAACGGTCCATCCACCTCAACTACTGAGCCCAGCCCTGATTTGGTGGAGGATTTTTTCTCAACTTTTTTGTTAAGAAATTTGAGAATATTAAAACAGACTCATGTGTCATACGTATTCCCCCCTCAAACTCTAGAGGGCTGACTCAATTCCAATCAGTTTCCCTTTCAGCTCTTGAAACCCCTATGTCACATGTAAAATCTTCTTCTAAGCTAGATATTATTCCCTTTAAGCTTGTAAAAGACATTTTACCCACTGTAAATCCCTACATTTTAACAATCATTAGACGCTCCCTTGCCACCGGTATTTTCCCCTCTTCCTTTAGAACAGAACTTTTAATGTGGTCCTTAATAACTTCTCATCTTCTGTCTCCCATTTCACCCATGGTGTTCCTCAAGGGTCAATTTTGGGGCCATTATTATTCTCTATTTATATGCTGCCCCTGGGTCAAGTCATCAAGAAACACAACATACAGTACCAGTGTTATGCCGACGACACTCAGTTATATTTTCCATTAAGAGCCACCAATCAATTCTTGGACATCCCAAAATTTTCTGAAATTAAATGATGATAAAACAAAAATTATTATCCAGCCAGATAGCTGCCAATCTCGGAACCTTATCACCTTATTACCTAATTTGGGTGTTTTATTTGACTCTGGCCTTAGTTTTAATTAAATTAAGAAAGTTGTCCAGTCGTATTTTTACCAGCTGAAGTTAATTTCCAAAATCAAATACTTTTTATCTCCTGATAATCTCTGCAAAATTGTCCATAATATCTTGCAAAAAGCATATGGATGTGTGACATCAGTCATCTCTATTTACAGTCATTCCTCCACTTGATAAATTAGGTTTTCAGTAACTCTTAAAAAAAAAAAAAAGACCCAAGGTTTCATGGACTCCTTTCCCAAACATCTTCATATCGACTCTATTGTTAAGTTTGCAGAGTTCAGAACTGCACCCTAATTAATCCAATTAATCGTATGGCTTTCTTTCCTTAGAAAAACATTTTATCACATCAGGAATGGCACTAGATAGAGAGGATCAGCCCGGGGGCCTACAGTGTGTGTTCGTGTGTGTGTTTGACCTCATCATGGATGGTGCACTCATGCAATCACAAAACTTGACACTTTGCTCGAAGGAAATGCCACCACAACACACATTATAAAAATGGTTGCTTTATTTATTTATTGTTCTAGCATGCTGCAATGCTGCAAAACAAAACTTGTCACTGTAATGATGTTGAACCTTTTGAAAAGGCCCTTCAAGCACTTCACCCTTCTTTTGTGTAAGGTCAGCAGCAGTAGTCACAATACAGTCATGTGAGTTGAAGAAAGCACATGGTTCCTGTATTACGATTAAAGGAGTAAGGATGGACTTAATAAACCAGTATTCTGAAAATGTTTCCTTTCTCCAACACACCTGATTGAAGCGAATGGGTCAGAAGGTGGAGCAGATGATGCTATTACCAATAATACTTTCTGCTATGTATTTCCTGCTCAGTACCCAACTGTACGTATAAAAGGATGTGACTTCTTAGTTGGATTTAGACAATAACATAATTGGTAATTGTAGGAAATCAAAACTAGTTATGGGTAAAAAAAAAAGTATAATCAGGGCTGAAATGTATTCTTTCAAAATGTCATAATTATATTAAAGTGTGCCATCTTTTTGTTTGCCTTTGTGACACTGGACCATTTTAATACAACACTTTTGTTCCTTTGGACTTTATTAAAACTGCTTTTCACAGTCAACAAAGGTCACATGTCCCTGAAACTTACTAGTCAATACTACATGAATGAATGAAGCACCCACATGGTTGTTTTTGGAGGAAGGAATGTCTCCTTAAAGTATAATCTGGCCAATCATGGGTGTTTGTTCCTATTGGCTCTTCTAACAATGTACAAGTATATGCACATCCCTTCAGACAGGGGATAATTTGATGACATGCAGGAGAATCCTGCCAGAACTGTTGCTATGATCACTTTTGTAGTTGCACCCAAAGAAGACTAGAATACACTAAGAAGGAGATTAAAAGGTTTAATAGAATCCTAAAAAACATGTTGATCTTACTCGTAGGCCTACAGTAGATCTGTGTCCATTATGTGTCCATTAATGTCAATCTCTTAAACTGGTAAGATCCTAATGCTGCATTTCAAATGTTGCATTTTAATTGTATTCGAAGCAGTTTAATGGTTTTGTGGGTACATTTACGATAATATATATACACTAATTGAATCAATGCCTTAGACATTGATGGTAATTAATGGCTCAAATTAATGTTGTCCATGAAACATGTGCACAAGTATGTGCTCATCAAGAATGAAAAATATAAATACATTTAAAACTTTGTTTTTGTTTAAATTTTTTTTAAACCTTTCCTGTATTTCCAATTAGGTAGCTTGAAAGAAGAAACACACCCAAGAGCACATGACCACATTACTGACATTTATTTGGTAGTTTAATGTCTGAAAGAAATCAAGGTAAGTCGTATGTTATTTTACAGTGAAATTGAATATGTGTGAATGATTTCCCCAAGTATTTGGGTCAAGTATTTGTGAGGGACTCTCACCTTCTCCAGAGAATTTAATGAGAAATCATTTAGCAAGTTCCTTTGAGAACAGCATAAAAAAAGACACCAGAGATAGAAAGTGTGTAAATGCAGGGGAAAAAGAGAAGCTCAGAATCTAATCAAAGCAGGGACACTTCGCTGATTGCTGCTTCAAAAACAAGGAACAAAATTGGTTTGGTTTGCTTCTGTCATGAAAACAAGAGACAATTGATATGAAAAATGGTTTAAATGTTGAACGGGGAAAAATGAAAGGAGCTTAAAGCAAAATGACTAAATTAGTTGTTCATGGACCGCAATGGGAGGAATGGGTAATCTGCGGCCTCAATCCCATTCTCTGCTCTAGTCTTTTTTTTCCCTCCAGTACATTTTTCCATCCAACAATTACAGAGATTTTTCTAAATCCATTCTTCTCCCCACCTCTGTGCCTTCAACTGTTTTTGTCACACCATTATTCATGCAAAGTTGTTAAAGGGATGGAAAAGGGAAAGCCGCAACAGCATATCCACTGATCTTTCTTCAAAGATCAGTGGATATGCTGACCACTGGGGGATATGTTACTCTGTTCAAAGCACTGGACAAATCAGATGCGCTAAAATTAGTTACATTTCCATGCATCAGTCTATTTTACATTTGAAGACTTAATGCAAATAAGATAAAAGTGAGCAAATGAGCCTCACAAACAAACAAATCAGTTGAATGCTACCAACACAATTTCTTTCTTCTTTCTACGATATCTGGGACATTTGTTGGATAAACACTGTGCTGCAGACACAATACCATCCATAAAAGCATGCTTGTTCACCTGCCCATTCACAAGACTTGTCTAGGCCTATATGTATATTAGGGGTTTGAAAGTCAACAGTTAGGCAATGGAGAGATGATTGATTGCCACACCATGCTCAGCCAAGTGCAGCAATCCAGCGAACAACATCAGTTGCATTAGTGACGACAGCAACCACCTACAATGCCACAAGGACATTGTCTGCAACGCAGCTAATTAAAACATAAGTAAATCAGACCTTAATGAGTTGTAATTGTAGATAATTGCAGAGTTGTTGATGTATCATGTCTAATTGCTTTGCATTGCTGAGATAATGAGAAAAGTTTGATTACTTTATGCTAAACATATTAGCTAGGTAGCAGATGTTGTTTCAAGGAGGTGTCACAAACAATTCCATAACTCACATCTCAATCTCATTATTCAACTTCCACCGTGAGGCAATGGCATCAACATCATCATGTAGCTCATCTTGTTCCACTGCTACAGCTTAACTCCAATAAGTTAATTTGTTTTTTTTTTTCTCCTCCTGTGTCCCATACTAGACTATATACTGGTTGAGAAATATTTTAATAAATGTCTGCCCATGATGGCTGATTTTTCTATATTTTCACATTGATTTCAAGATAATCAAATTTAGGCTTGGATTCTCCAACAAAGGCAGCTTCTCAGAAAAGTATCAAGCATGGATGTGCAGATTTTGGTGTCTTTGTAGTTTCAGTCTATTGAATTTAATTCTGGGATTTAACTATCAAGACACTGTCTTCTTTTCCCTTTTGATCCCCTTTCATCCTCACCATTGTCTCTGAAAAAGTCTGAATCAATTATCTTCAAACCTTATCTATATGCTTGAATGTGGTCTTTGGGATGAGTGATATTCAAAGCCTGTCAACTTATATCTTGCCTAAGTTTTGATACTTAAAACAGCAATAGTCCTTAAGTCCTCTAATTTAATGTTCACTTTATCTGTTCATCACTTTGGGGTGAGACATTAAAATCTAGTTAGGACATATTGAAGATTATTTAGTGTTTGCCACAAAGAAAAAGGCAAATGAGAGGAAAAAAAATTAACACGTAAGCTCCAAATGATTGAATGAATGGGTTAAAAGATAGACTCAAAGCAAATTAAAATGCAAACATTGAAGTCAAAGCCTTTGTGCTGTTAATTGACAATAGAAAAGTGTTTATGCATAGGGTGAGTGTACGTTTGAGTGTGGGCATCTTAAAGTCATTGGAGGCGGGATATGCAAGTCATTGGAAATAAATTGTATCCTCTGGATACAAAACCTGCTTAGGTTCTATAATCTCTAGCTCCTTAAGAGTACGGGCACATGGTTGTATACAGCTGTGACAGACAGGTACAAGAATATCAGATTAGTTTTCAAGCTTAATTTTGTTTGGAAAGAGGATCTGTCAAGAAAAAATGTTTTTTTGGAAGAATATTATCAGTTGGCACTGGAAGGCGGGGTACATTCTGGGGAGCTTACCAAATCACGTGCCCAGGTGTTCAGATGTACTCTTATATTGTTTAATATTAACACAAAAATGGGGTTGGCCAGTAAGAGATAATCGTGTACATGTTAGAATTACTTAAATACGAGCTGTGTCATTAAAAAGACCAGGGGTCCGTTTCACAAAGCAGGTTTAGTGAAAACTCTGAGTCTGTTAACCCTGAAATGAGGGAAACTCTGAGTTTTCCGTTTCACAAAGGTAGGTAACTCAAATCAGAGAAAGAGCTGGTTAAAAAAAAAAAAAAAAAGCTCTCGGTCAGTTACCGTAGTAACAGACGCTCTGAAACTAACCTGGTCGGGACCTGGTTTATATGAATGAACCTGGAGTTTCTCTGCGTCTCCGCCCTCTTTCAGAGACACACGCACATTTGATTTCCTCATTCATTCAGTCAGCAGGCGAGTTTTGGCGAAGTTCTGCCGTCTGTCATTAAAAACAGAGTCAGTATATATATTAGAAGTCCATTGTCACGAACATGGCATGTCTTTTAGATGAAGACACAATCGATGAAGGTGCAGAATTAATGCGCAGAGAATTAAATATTTGTCGGGAGATGGTTATCAGACCGCGTAATACATGTATATTACAGTAGCCTACATAGTCTCATTACAGGCAAGGTAATATATGTTAATCCTTTATTTGTTATAATTTTGATGATTGAATTGTTTAATGATTTCATAATATATTGTAATGAGTGACAGACCAGGCGGAGACGGCACGTAGTTTCTTGCCAGTTTATTACCGAGCAGGAAAAACCAACTAGGTTCTTTAACAAACCCAACGGCAGACTGACTCTCTAACGTCTAACGTCTCCGGTAGAACTTAAAACAACACCTTAAAAAGAACAACAGAAGAAGAAAACCCGGGGTTCTGAACCCCCCCTCCCCCTCTGCCCACCACCGGCACACACCATTCATGACATCCCATGCATTCCGGTGACAGGCAGAGAGGGTCGCTACAATATTCTAATTTTTTTTAGATTTTCTATTTGGGGTTTTCATAAACTGAGCCATAGGCTAATCATCAAAATTATAACAAATAAAGGCTTGAAATATCTCACTTTGCTTGTAGTGGGAAATAATATTTGTTTCACCTTAAGTTAAATTTACTACGAATTAAGTTTTGCAATATATTCAAATTTTCCGACCTCCACCTGTATATTACATGAATAAATAAGAGCATAATACAGGGGTCTCCAACTCCGGTCCTGGAGCGAACCTATCCAGCATGTTTTAGGTGTCTCCCTGCATGAACACACCTGATTCTAATCAATGGTCGTCATTAACTTGTCATCAAGGTCCGGACACTTCTGTTGCTGACACAGCTCCTTGTATCATGGTGTGCTGAAGCAGGGAAAGATCTAAAACATGCTGGATAGGTGCTCTCCAGGATCAGGGTTAGAGAACCCTGGCATAATATGTGTCTGTATTGGTTCAATACGGAACTTTGAATTCCCAATTACGGAACAATTCCGTATTTCAAGGGACGGGTGGCAAGCCTACATAAACCTGTCCAAGCCATCAAGGGGTTCCACAGGATTGCAGGTGAATGATGTAGACATCTGTTAAATTAATTTTATAGGCTATTATATTCTGTGCTGCGGTGTTTTTTCGGAAAACTTGTTCAAATTCGTCGTATGCGCGCATTAAAATCTCTAATTCCATTCGGGTGAAAAAGGACACGGTGTGAAGTATGTGGATCTTTTGCCGTTGTTGTCGCCGGTTGCCATGGTGAATCGTTGTATCAGGGCTCTATAGATACTGGCTTTTGAAAGTTGTCCAGGTGAAAACTACTTAGAGTTGAGTAAATTACCTCTAAACCCCTGTTCTGGAACCGAAAACTCAGAGTTTCCGATCTCAGAGTAGATCAACTAAGAGTTCAGGATTAGACTCAGAGTTTGTTGAACCTGCTTTGTGAAACGGACCCCAGAAAGGAGAAGAAAATGTCTTCTTTCCCAGTTGTGTCACATTTAGCTTTTTAGTATCAGAGCTACTGCAGCATGCACCCTCGCACATACAGTGAAGCACACCTTTTGGCAAATTTTATTTGCTGCCAGCACTGATATTCAGACCTGTTAACCCGTGAAGCTGCAGCATATTCATTTACAAGCAGAACCCAGAGATCCTTCATCAAATTTAATAGGATTGGAGGTGATATTGTATCCCATGTGAAATGATGTGGCTGCAGATAAGGCTGATTATCAGGCTTCTAAACAGCCTATGGGAGGAATACGCAGCTCCTCTTATCAATGCCTATATCAAAGTTGTGCTGCACATCTTTGATAAAAGCGACCTGAACTCTGATTAATACAGATGAGCGAAGATGATATAAATTCAAAAAAAATTTAATACCCTTCTAACAGCAGATTGTAAGGATTACAGAAGCAATTATGAGACTCATGAATATGCTGTGCTAATGCAAAGTTGTTAAAAGGGAGAAACTTGGACAGGATGTTTCTCCATTCTTCTATGATGTGAATCATTTTCCCTTTCAGATTACCTTGAAACTTTCGTTGACTTGTATTCGATAACAAAAAGCCGATTAGCTCACTCTACTCAATTTATTGCGACCCCCCCCACACACACACACACACACACACACACACACACACACACACACACACACACACACACACACACACACACACACACACACACACACCCATCTCCATCCATGTCCTACCCCATATCAAAGTTATACTGGGGCAGAGGATATGAATTATGGCAAGTGAGAGTGCTGCAATAAATGTGTGTGAAGAGAAAAATTAAGAAGAGACTGAAAAGGAGCAAGGTTGATGATGAGCCACAGTATAGCAGTGTCAGTAAAATGTTTTTGTTTTCTTTTAGTTTTTATTCTCTCTGGCCCCGGTCTCTTGCCACTGTTCCCTCGATCTCCCCTCACTTGCCTGCCCCCTGCATAGTTGGGTAATTGGATTTCAGTGGTGTGCCAGGGTTTTGATCTCTTTGAACTTTCTGGAAGGTCAGAGGTGGCAGGGTGACAAGGTGTCACAGCTAATCTGTCCCTGGACTGCTCGGGGTAAGTCAGGAGAAATGGCATTCTTAGTACGTTTCTGTTGGTGAGTATGTGTTACAGTGTGATATTTTGTGTGTGGCTTGCAAGGGTCATCCTTCCTAAGAAGTTCCAGTATTGTTGGATGGGATGGAGGGAGACGAGGGAGACGAGACAGACATAGACACTCTGACTAAGTCACTTATTAGTAAGTGACCCTGAAGAAGTGTCTGTCCACAGACTGCAGGGAAGTGAAGGGGAGAAGTGCACACACAGACAAATGTATACCCATCATGTTCCCAAGCAAAATTCTTGGAACCATGCATAAGACCTATACCTGTCGAGACTTTTGCAAATCACATTAGGGAATTGGTTATTGGAGATGTCAGAGTTATTGGAGCACCTCTGTGATTCATACACCGGAGTGTTTAGCAGTCTGGATGCAGAGGGAGAGTTGACACGGAGACATATGGTGTGAAACAATCTTTATAATTTTAAGCACATTAGATGTGCCATGTCAAACACTGCTGCCCTAACATTTTTACATGCTATGATTTTCTCACATTTAAGCTACTGCATCACAACCTGGACCATGGTGGGGCCTACCACACTCAAGCCAGTGGAGGTTTTATATAAAAAAAGCACTCAAAATTCTAGATAAAAAACCATCTCATACCATCATTGCAACATCTTGGACAAATACAATCTATTAAGCTTCGACAACTTCTGCAAATTCTCATACAGTTGTCTAATGTATAAAACCCTTCATGGCCTGGCACCACCTTGCCTCCAGGAATTTTTTAAATACCGACAGTCGCGGGTCACTCGAGCAGTGTCCAACAGAGTCGTAGAGGTTCCGTTCAGAAAAACTGCTTTTAGGCATAACGCACTATCCATAAAGGGTAGTGTGTTATGGAATTCTATACCTGTATACATAAGGGAATACCCCTCTTTAACAACTTTTAAAAACCAGATAAAAATGTGGCTCAGAGGTCAACAAATGTGTACACACACCTACCTACTAACTTTTTCTTATTTATAATTTTTTATTTTTCAAAATAAAGACACAGACAATAAATAAATAAAAAAAAGAGACATTACAAAAACAAAAAAAAAAAGGGTGCGGGGAAGGGTTGGTACAGATAAACTTTAAGAATGATGGTGCCTCTAGCTTCAGTTCAGGTCCAGCTCTAAAAGAAGAGTACGTCAAATAAAATAAGAAGCATGTGACTAACACATCAGGTCATATCATTCACATTATTCTCAACTGTTGTCTAATGACAGCCCATGGGGCAATTTGGTCATTTTCGTTATCTTTGAGGATTGCGGTTGCCTTTTCCATTGATAATAAATCCATAAAGTCATTCAGCCAGTTGTGTTTGTCAAAGCAGTTTGGTTTGCGAATCTTCCAGTTCATGAGTATTGACCTCTTTACAGACAGGAAGGCGAGAGCAATGATACATTGCATAATCTTCCCATGCACGTTCTCCACTGCACTCCCCAATAAACACACGAACTAACTTTTTTTTTTTTTTTTTTTTTTTTTTATAGGTATAGAATTCCGTAACGCACTATCCATAAAGGAGAGTGTGTTACGGAATTCTATACCTGTACACATAAGGGAATGCCCCTCTTTAACAACTTTTAAAAACCAGATAAAAATGTGGCTCAGAGGTCAACAAATGTGTACACACACCTAATGTGTGCTTGGGCCTCCTCCTACCTACTAACTTTTTTTTTATCATTCTCATTTTACTAATACATAAAACCGGGGCTTGAACGAACCCGGGGCTCCTCGACGGTCCAGTCCGTGAGCAGCTCCGGCAGCTCCGTATGCGGCCCCGGGGCTCCGGAGCTAAGCTAAATACTTAGCCCATGCAAAGATCATACAAATATAAATAACATAAAAAAAAACGTAACGTAAAAAAACGCTGACTCGTGTGCAGTTGCCGGGTCCGTGCTGTTGGAACTGATCCTTTTATGAGGGTAAATGTCGATGCAAAACCTAATTTTAACTCTCCCTCGCTGTTGAAACCGGTGGAAAACAGTCACCGCTGCTGAACAATGGCGGAGCTCCAGCCGGCGGAGAGAGCTGGTTGTGGGCGTGGTTTCAGCAGCGGAGGCCGACCTATGGAAATCTGCTCCCGTCGTGATTCTAAACGGCGCAAAAAAATCACGTGACACTGGGGGATTCTGTCGGGCGGGGGTCACAGACCTTGCAGAAATTCATGGGATTTCATCTCCCCTCTGCTGGCAGGGTGAGGGGAGACCACTTTATATATGTTAAAACAAGAAAAAACGTGTTTTTCATAATAGGTCCCCTTTAAAGCTCCTGTTTTTTCCATGGTTAGCTTGGATCACAAGAACAATTCCTGGGACCAGTAATTGCATTCAGGTTGATGCAATACATTTTGAATTTATTTATATAGCATCCACCCTGTTATGAAAATAATTCCTCTCTAGGCGCTTAGCGTAGACCCAAACCTATGCCCCCTGAGCAAATATTAAAGGACATAAAAGCGAGAAAAAAGAAAATCATGTCATTTGAACTCTGCTCACACTCATGTCTCAGAATTCTCCCCACTGGAAGGTTTAGATTCCTTCCAGTCAACTGTAACTAACTATAATGTCCTTTAAAACCGCATGGTTGGTTACTCAAGATGGCCTTTGTCGGTTGTCATATAATTGGAGATACATACTGCCTCTGACACTAGTTCCTGGAGTCTTATGTTATTGAAAGAGTATCACTTTAAGGGTAATAAGGTAATACTGAAGGAGTTATGTTTATTCTGTGTCGTTCTCATTTTCATGTTGCTGTGATTCCTTGTTTTCATAAGATTATAGTGGGTTCTGCTGCTACTCCATTCATGCGCTCTCATAATCTTTTGCTGCCCTGATGTAAACTTCCTTTCCAAACATTGACTGGCGTGGAGTGTCCTTGTATTCCTTTCCAGTTTTGAAACAGAACTATTATGTGTTTTACTTCCTTATTTTTAGGGCCTGAGCACTTACAGTGCGAAGGCCCTATTGTATCTGTAGGAATTCTTTCTTTCTTCTTTATTTTTCCGATGAAAGGAGGGCCTTTTTGCCCCCCTAAACGTGCCCCAAAAGTCACCAAATTTTGCATGCAAGCCAGGCCTGGCGAAAAATTTGATATTTAATGGTTTGCATTAATGAGCGTGGCAAAATGGCTCAACAGCGGCCCCTAGAAAACTTTGTGCCTCAAGCCCCACAATACAGTGTGTGACGTACATGCACGAAAATCGGTACACACCTGTATCATGTCGCAATTTAAAGAAAAGTCTCTTGGCGCCATGGCCGAAACCGAACAGGAAGTCAGTTAATACGGCCCGAACCGTAACGTGCACCCAGGTGTGTTATACATCAAAATGTGCGTCTCCATCCTGCAACGACTTTTCTCAGTCAAAAGCGTTACCGTGGCGACGATTGATGCCAAAAAGGGCGCCCACCCTTCATCTGATTGGTCTAGACAGAAAAAACTTTGTGCTTCAAGCCCCACAATCCGGTTTGACGTACATGCACGAAAATCGCTACTCAAAATGTGCGTCTCCATCCTGCGACGACTTTTCTCTTTTAAAAGCATTTCCGTGGCGATGCTAGACGCCAAAAAGCGCGCCCCCGCAATTTATCTGATTGGTCCATATTTGATAGTTCCCCAAAAGTCACCAAATGCACGCAAACCAGGCCTGGTGATAAATTGGATATTTCATGGTTCGCATCAATGGGCGTGGGATGATGGCTCAACAGCGCCCTCTAGAAAACGTTTCTCTGCAATAACTTTTGAATGGTTTGACATAAGGACTCGTGGGTGGTGTCATCGGACTCGGTATTGAGTCTTTGACCTTCATTGGCCTGAATTAGCCCCTTCTTCTGATTGGTTGTCCGTATTTTCTGTTATAACTTTTGAATGGTTTGACATAAAGACTCGTGGGTGGTGTCATCTGACTCGGTTTTGAGTACTTGATCTTCATTGGCCTGAATTAGCCCCGCCCCTTCCTATGATTGGTCGATATGTGATACTGTAATGGAAAATCTGTTGCCTGTGAACATTCCTATGCCGAGGTCATGTTCCTTTGACACAGAGCCTGGCACGGTTGCCAGGGTGCCACCACAATACTTCCGATTTTCTGCCATAACTTTTGAATGGTTTGACATAGAAAGTCGTGGATGGTGTCATTTCTGATATGCTTAAGGGGAGCGGTGGCCATGAGTGCGAGGGCCTGTTCATCGCTGCTTTCAGCTTTAATTTTATTATTTTATCTTTTATTGTATTCTCTTTTATTCACTGGCATTTAAGTCTTATGTTTTACGGTGTTTTGTTTTTGTTTTCCATTCGCTTGTCCAGCACTTTGGCCCATGTTGTTGTTTTTAAAGTGCTTCATAAATAAACTTGACTTGACTTACAAGTTTATTAAATTGAGTAGGAACGCTACAAAAGTATCTAATACCGCTGTATAAATACATTTTAACCACTAGGTGACTACAATATCTAACTAAGACTGAAATAATACAATAAAACTGGCCATATGGCTCCAGCTAGTGACTCTTTTCATTATGTTTTGGATACAAAAGGGCCAAACATGGTAAGAAAAAAATCCAGGACAGTTATGTCGCCCGGATTGGTGTCAACGGGCCCCCTCCTGAGGAGCCAGGCCTGGGGTTGGGGCTTCAAAGCGAGTGCCTGGTGGCTGGATCTTTGCCCATGGGACCCGGTCGGGCTTGAGGGTGAATGAGAGGGTCGCTTTCCTCCACCTTCAGGTTGGGAAAAGCTCTCTCTCGTTGTTTGTGCCTATGGGCCGAACATCAGTAAAGGGTATCCACCCTTCTTAGATTAGATTGTCCTTTATTTCTCCCTCAATGGGGAAATTTGCTTTGTGCAGCAGCAGTACACTCAACACACACATTCAGGGAAAGGGTAAAAAAAATAAAAAAGATATAATTACAAATTAAAGCTGCAAGCAGCGATGAACGGGCCCTCGCACTCACGGCCACCGCCCCCATAAGCATATCAGAAATGACACCACCCACGACTTCCTATGTCAAACCATTCAAAAGATATAGCAGAAAAAAGGGACAGCCAATCAGAAGAAGGGGCGGGGCTAATTCAGGCCAATGAATGTCAAGGACTCCATACAGAATCTGATGATACCACCCACGACTCTCTATGTCAAACCATTCAAAAGTTATAGCAGAAAATCGGGACAACCAATCCGAAGAAGGGGCGGGGCTAATTTTCACCAATTATGGTTAAGGACTCAATACCGAGTCCCATGACACCACCCACGACTCTTTATGTCAAACCTTTCAAAAGTTATGGCAGAGAAAAGTATTCTAGGGGGCGCTGTTGAGCCGTTAGGCCACGCCCATTAATGCAAACCATGAAATATCAAATTTATCGCCAGGCCTGGCTTGCATGCAAAATTTGGTGACTTTTGGAGAACTATCAAATATGGACCAATCAGATGAAGGGGGGCACGCTTTTTGGCGTCTAGCGTCGCCACGGTAACACTTTTGAAAGAGAAAAGTAGTCGCAAGATGAAGACGCAAATTTTGATGTATAACACACCTGGTTGCACGTTACGGTTTGGGCCGTATTAATTGCCGAAAGAATGGCATAAATTGCACCAAAATTACACAATTAATTCAAAATGGCCGACTTCCTGTTCGGTTTTGGCCATGGCGCCAAGAGACTTTTCTTTAAGTTGTGACATGATACAGGTGTGTACCGATTTTCGTGCATGTACGTCAAACCGTATTGTGGGGCTTGAGGCACAAAGTTTTCCAGGGGGTGCTGTTGAGCCATTTTGCCACGCCCATTAATACAAACCATGAAATATCAAATTTATCGCCAGGCCTGCCTTGCATGCAAAATTTGGTGACTTTTGGGGAACTATCAAATATGGACCAATCAGATGAAGGGGGGCGCGCTTTTTGGCATCTACTGTCGCCACGGTAACACTTTTGAAAGAGAAAAGTAATGCGCGTAGTCGCAGGATGGAGACGCACGTTTTGATGTATAACACACCTGGGTGCACGTTACGGTTCGGGCCGTATTAATTCTTGAAGGAATGGCTCATATTGCTCCAAAATTACGCGATTAATTCAGAATGTTCAAAATGGCCGACTTCCTGTTCGGTTTCGGCCATGGCGCCAAGAGACTTTTCTTTAAGTTGCAACATGATACAGGTGTGTACCGATTTTCGTTCATGTACGTCAAACCGTATTATGGGGCTTGAGGCACAAAGTTTTTTCTGTCTGAACCAACCAGATGAAGGGTGGGCGCGCTATTTGGCGTCTAGCGTCGCCACGGTAACGCTTTTGAAAGAGAAAAGTAATGCGTGTTGTCGCAGGATGGAGACGCACGTTTTGATGTATAACACACTTGGAGGGCACGTTACGGTTCGGGCCGTATTAACTGCTGAAGGAATGGCATAAATTGCGCCAAAGTGACACGATTAATTCAAAATGGCTGACTTCCTGTTCGGTTTCGGCCATGTCGCCAAGAGACTTTTCTTTAAGTTGTGTACTGATACAGGTGTGTAGCGATTTTCGTGCATGTACGTCAAACCGTATTGTGGGGCTTGAGGCACAAAGTTTTCCGGGGGGCGCTGTTGAGCCATTTTGCCACGCCCATTAATGTAAACCATTAAATATCAAATTTTTCGCCAGGCCTGACTTGCATGCAAAATTTGGTGACTTTTTGGGCACGTTTACGGGGGCAAAAAGGCCCTCCTTTCGTCAGAAGAAAAAAGAAAAAAGAAAGAAAGAAAAATTCCTACAGATACAATAGGGCCTTCGCACTGAAGGTGCTCGGGCCCTAAATATAAACAGTATATACATTGGAATGAAAAATAAAAAGTAGTGCAGTATGGGATACAAAGAAAAACAGTGCAATAAAAGCAGGTAGGATAGGATGTTATGAGTCCCTCTTGGAGTCCCTGGGAGAGGTACTTGATGGTGCTCTAACTAGGGACTTTATTGTTCTACTGGGGGATTTCAACGCTCACGTGGGCAATGATAGTGATACCTGGAGGGGTTTGATTGGGAGGAACGGCCTCCTCGATCTGAACCAGAGTGGTGCTCTGTTATTGGATTTCTGTGCCAGTCACAGTTTGTCCACAACGAACACCATGTTCAAGCATAAGGGTGTCCATCAGTACACATGGAACCAGGACACCCTATGCCGAGGTCAATGATTGACTTTGTTGTTGATTCATCTGATCTTCGGGCTGTATGTCTTGGACACTCGGGTAAAGAAAGGTGCTGAAATGTAAACTGATCACCACCTGGTGGTTAGTTGGATATGCTGGCAGAGGAGGAAGTTAGACATACCGGGCAGACCCAAACGTATCGTGAGGGTCTGTTGGGAACGTCTGGCCAAGCCCTCTGTCAGGGAAGTATTCAATTCTCATCTCTGAGAGAACTTCTCACAGATTGCGAGAGAGGCTGGGGACATTGAGTCCGAGTGGACCATGTTCTCTGTTCTCTCCATTGTCGATGCAGGAGCTCGAAATTGTGGAGGCAAAGTCTCTGGTGGCTGTTGTGGCGGCAACCCGTGAACCCGATGCTGGAAACCAGAAGTAAGGGATGCTGTCAGGCTGAAGAAGGAGTCCTACCAGGCCATGTTGGCCTTTGAGACCCCTGACGCAGTTGATAGGTACCAGCAGGCCAACCAAACCACAGATCAGGCAGTCCTGGAGGCAAAAACTCGGCTCTAGGAGGAGTTCGGTGAGGCCATGGAGGAAGACTTTCAGTCGACCTTGAAGAAATTCTGGTAAACCGCCCGGCGCCTCCGAAAGGGGAAGCAGTATGTTTACAGTGCAGGTGGGGAACTGTTGACCTTGACCGGGGACGTTGTCAGACGGTGGAAGGAATACTTTGAGAATCTCCTCAATTGGACTGACATGCCCTCCATTTGGTTCGCATTGCCAGCAGTAAGTCAGACTTGTTCCCAGTGCAAGTTGTCTTTATTTCTGCAGTAGACTGTTGACCTTGACCGGGGACGTTGTCAGACGGTGGAAGGAATACTTTGAGAATCTCCTCAATTGGACTGACATGCCCTCCATTTGGTTCGCATTGCCAGCAGTAAGTCAGACTTGTTCCCAGTGCATGTTTGAGTTCGGACCTTCAGCATGTGCTGCGGCAGTTTGAAGCCGAGTGTGAAACGGCATGAATGAGAATCAGCACCTCCAAATCCAAGGCCATGGTTCTCCACCGGAAAATAGCGGCGTGTCCTCCCCAGGTAGGGGGAGAGGTCTTGCCTCAAGTGGAGGAGCTCAAATATGTCAGGGTCTTGTTCACGAGTGAGGGAAAGCTGGAGCGTGAGATTGACACATGGATTAGTGCGGCGTCCGCAATTATGCAGCCGGTGTACTGTCCATCGTGACCATATATCTCTTACTCAGTAGTTATGACTGATCCTACTTCTACTAGAGGGCTGGATAGACTCTCGTCAGTGAACTTTGTGAGTTGGAACGTGAAATCACGTAACCATCCATTTAAGAGGAAAAAGGTACTTACACACTTAAAACAACTTAAGACCGATATTGTGTTTCTTCAGGAGACGCATTTGCGCACAACAGACCTGGGGCCTTATGTACTAAGAGTGCGTGGATTTCAATGTGAAACCGTGCGTGGAATTTACACAAACGCAAAAATTCAGATGTACAAAACTGTGCATACTCCCAAATCCACGCAGGTTGCTCTGTACATACCAATCAGCGTGGATTTGAGCGCACATGCGGGAGCACAACACTCCGCCCTGTCTCCTCCCTCAAATACATGTTTGAATATGATAATGAATATAATTATCCATTAAAAACCGCTCATCATAACAAGAAATGTTCAAAAAAAGGTAAAATAAATAAAAAAAACATTGGCTGTGAGCTGCAATAAATAATTTGTTTGGGGGCATTTCTTCCGATTTACGCTGCATTGCATTATGGGTAATGCTGTTCTTTGCTTTGCATTGCGTTCCGTGAAGAGTTTTGGTTTTATTATGATCGTACGGGTTTGTGAATGTTTATTCCTCCTCGTTCCACTTTATTGTCACGCATATTATATACTGACGGATTAAGTCCAATCTACACGTGTATTGAGTTTTACACATTGTGGATGTCCGCGATCACCTCTCTCATAAGTATAACTATGTGAACAATATACATTTATATTTAAAACATGAAGCATCACGATCTTATTCCTCTACTGCAGAAATAAAGACAACTTGCGCCAACGGGATTATTGAGGTGCAAACGTGAGAAATAAAGAACAAAGTTGCTTTAACTCGGAGTGTTGCAGCCGCGGGAGGAGAGACCGGTCTAGATCCTGGTCCATCACCGGAGAAACACTTTCTGGATCCTGCAGCACTTGCAGCCGACTCGATATCAGACTCTGAAAGTTGCCTAAACATTCAATAAAAACTTTATTCATCATTGCTGAAGCACATCAGTTCGTACCAACCAACCTTTCCGTGACATCTTAGTTCTATTTTAAAAGACAACTTTACAGAACCGGTTTTTCGCTGCAAAATGTATTTTAATGTTTTTCTGTTCAGACACAATTATGGGATGTTTAGGATCTGGCTTTAATCTCCAGTAGTCATCCCATACGGTCGTCATGGTGACAGAGATGTCCGACCTGTCAGCAGCTCCAGCTGAAAGCATCATGTTGGTCTGAACCGGAGCAGCTGGTCCAGTTCAGGGCAGATATCCAGAAGGATCCTCTTGGTACCTAAACCAGCAGATGATCCAGTCTTCATCCTGGACCAGCAGGTCAGTCTGGTCCCTGAAGACTCGCTTCTGATCCTGCCATCAGCAGGTTCCTCTAACGGAGCCAAAGCTGCCATCGGGATTTGCGGGTTCCATCGTTGAGCTCCTGCCTTTAGTTGTTTGTTCAGATCATGTGGTTGATTGTGAGATTGTTGCAGCTCCACTCTTGTGTAACTTATCTGGTGATGTGGTGACTGTCGTGTCCTTCACGTGGTCGTGAACTTATTGTTGACGTTACGTTTCCTCATATTCTGCACTTCACTGCTTCACCAGTGAGTGTCGCCAACGGACAAAACCTCAGGAAAGTGCGTACACCAGCCTTAATGTGTGAGTGAAGGACCGCACCTTTCTACGTTCAAGTCATTCTTTGTATATCCGACCATGAGCGTTGAAAGTGGCGAACGCACGTTTTTTGTGCGCCGCACGTTTTGTACATGAGGCGCCTGGTCCAAATAAAAAGAGGATGGTCAGGACAGGTTTAACATTCTAATTTCCACACAAAAACCAGGGGGGCAGCCATCCTCATTGATAAAAATATACCATTTACAATGGCCAATGTCGATTCTGATTCTGCAGGGCGCTACATTATTGTGACAGGGCGACTTTTTTCATTTCCGGTAAATCCTGGCCAATGTTTATGCACCAAAGTGGGACAATCCAGAATTATTTTCAATTTTTTTTTTATCGCTTACCAAACATGACATCACACCATCTGATCCTTGGTGGTGATATAAATTGTGTACTTTCCCCTACCTTAGATCGCAGTTCCTCCAAAAAGACGCTCTTGTCTAAATCAGCACACACAATCCAACTTTTTCTTAAAACATATGGCATAGTGGATGTATGGCGATTTCGTAATCCCACTGCTAGAGCATACTCCTTTTTCTCCCCAGTGCATAAGAGCTATTCTCGCATAGATACTTTTTTCCTGGATAAAAGACTTCTATCTTCTGTAACTAAGTGTGATTATGATGCCATAGTCATTTCAGATCATGGTCCACTAACCACGAAAATCAGCATTCCTAACACACAAAATAGTTACCGCCCTTGGAGATTCAATCCTCTTCTCTTATCAGAAGAGTCTTTTACCAACTTCATTTCATCTGAAATACAATTTTTTCTTGACACTAATCAAACGCCAGGAATGTCATATTCCACTATATGGGAATCCTTAAAAGCTTACCTACGAGGCCAAATAATTTCTTATTGCGCAAATAAGAAGAAAACAAATACAGTGCGCCTTAAAGAATTGACAGATCAAATCCTGAAACTAGATATGTTATATAGCTATAAACCATCTCCTGACATAGTGAAAAAACGTTTGTTTTTGCAGGCCGAACTTGATATCCTATCAACACAATAGGCAGAATATCTCCTCTCCAAATCTAGACACAGGCTATTAGCATGGGGAGAAAATTGGACGTATTCTCGCACATCAGTTACGACAAAGGACTGCCAATCAGACTATACCTGCAATCAATGATGAACAAGGTTCAAAGTGTACAGATAGCCTCAATATTAACTCCTGTTTTCAAAATTTCTATCAAGTATTATACACATCAGAATGTCCAACTGCACCCTCAGTGTTGGAGGATTTTTTAAGATCCCTACATGTTCCATCAGTAGACCCAGACATGGCTGATTCATTGGAGAAATACTTCTCGGCCCTGGAAATAATATCTGCAATCAGATCTATGCAAGGTGGCAAGTCCCCGGGACCGGACGGATATCCGACAGATTTCTTCAAAAAATTCTCAGACCAACTTGCCCCTTTACTATTGTCAGTTTTTGAAGAATCACTTTCACATAAGGCATTAGCTCTGACCATGTGCCAAGCAGTGATCTCTGTTATTCTCAAAAAAGGGAAAAACCCTCTAGAGTGTAATTCATTCCGCCACCGATTTCTCTCCTTAACACGGATGCAAAAATCCTTGCCAAGGTTCTGGCACGCCGACTAGAAGGGGTTCTGCCTTCCATTATATCACCTGACCAAACAGGCTTTCTTAAGAACCATACTCTTTTTTCAACGTTCAACGCCTTTTTAACATCCTTTATAGCCCCTCTCCACCTGGTGTGCCAGAGGTCGTCCTCTCACTTGATGCTGAAAAGGCCTTCGGCTGGGTGGAGTGGGACTATCTTTTCAGCGCACTGGAGAGGTTTGGATTTGGCAATAAATTCATATCATGGATCAGACTTTTATATACTTCTCCAGTGGCTGCTGGAGACTGATATTGCTAAAATGGAAAGACCCAGCACTTCCAACATACAGTCATTGGGTTTGAGAAATTATATACCATATCAAGTTGAAGAAGATCAGATACACAATCATTTTTGGTAACCTTTCTTAATGTTTGTTGAAGATATGGAGGCAGACAGTATACAGTAGTACTCTAAACCTCTGTTGCTGTCCTCAGTCATCTTTACTATTGTATCTCTTTTTTGTTGTTGTTTGTTTGTTTTTTGTTATCTGGCTATATGAGCTCTGAATGTTGGACTATGTATCTCATACTGTGAACTCTATATGTCTGGTATTTGTGGGGGGGTCGAAGGGATTGATTTCTTCCTGTGTGTTCTGTTGAACTTATGTTAAATTGTAAACTATAACTTGTAAAACTAAATAAAAATACCTTGATCAAATTCTTCTTTGGTTTGATTATGGAAAAGATGTGTATCTTTATTGGGTGCCAGATGGCCATTCCTCTCCCGGTTTGACCTACTGGAAAAATGTCATCTGAATTTTCTCTCCCTGGATTTGGGAAGAATGGGTCTGTCAGTTGAGGTTTCGTAAACCAGGCTTGCATCACTACACTTTTTTTTCCACAAGAGGATTATGTTGGAGATTTTGATTTGAGGCAAATATAAAGTATCTTCTCAAGTAATAAAGATGAGAAGACATTTTTTTTCAGTGATGACAAATATTAGTTTATAGTGAATGTTACGGACATAATTCACCTTGTTTATTAAGTGTGGTTCTACACACCGTTCATTATTAAATGCAGCATGTTGTCCTTCATGCAACTATGACTGTTCAGGGATCGTGGTCCTTTTAAATGTGGTGATGATGTTGAGCTCCATGCGGGTGGGGTTGCTGGACAGCTCCATTTTGTTGATTCAGTGTTCTGATATTCAGTAAACGACACATGCTTTCGTATTGGGAAATTGTCTGCTCTATTTTCTGCAATTTCCACAAGTTACTATTTGAGAGCATATATCTTAAAAAAAAAATTATATATATAATTGTAATTATGATAGTACCAATGAAAACCTGGCAGAACATTGATTACTTTAGGAATGTCTTCCCATTCCTGATCTAGGTTTCATCTTTACACCACAACGTCAAGATCTCATTAGTGTATGTGCTTTTACTTGTTTGTGTGTGTCATTAAGGAGCGAGTGGAATATTTGGGAGAGCCCTAGAGATTTATCATACTAATGAATATTATTCAGTGGGGAGGGGAAACTGTTTTGGGCTGGTGTGGGGCTTGTGAATGAGCTGCAATTTGGAGAGAGGTTTGAGAAAGAAGATTATAGTATAGCAGAGGAAAAGCTGTAGAGGATGGAAAAGGGCTTAGAAGTATAATTTATGCCAAATTGAACTGTGATTAATGTGAAGAGTAATGGCCATTGTCCACACTGACATAGTACATTAATACATTTGTCTTTTTTTGTTAATAATGTACATCCTCTCTGCTAACGATTCACAAAATCTCACAAGATATTAAACAACCCTTTTTCCAGACTATATAACATGTGTGACTGTTGTGGAAAAAAATAGACTGAAAAAATAAGTAATTTAAAAGAAACAGAATAATCTAAATCATGATGATGCATGATATTCTAAGTCTCAGCTGATTGGGCAGATCACTGAGCTGCACAATCACAAGACATAAATAAATCTATTTTAACCAGTGATGAGACATGGATTTAATATATCTGTTGAGAATATTAAATTAAGAAGAGAATAAAATAAAGATGAAAAGTTGTTTAGGGCCTATCCATTGCACCTGCCTTATTCTGATGGATCGCTTCACAGCCACAAATGCTCACAAATGCAGAAGGTTTTGCACACAGTGCAGAATATGAATAATTGCTCATGCCTCGTTGAAAGATCATGGAAATGTGCAATCCTCCCCATATTGAACGCTACTTACGAAACAGAGTTGCATATTTTTAAATGAAAAAATTAGTGTGAAGAAGGCAGGAAACGGTATGAAAAAATGAAATAAACACATGGAAGTAAAGGAGGGCATTTCAGGACAATCAGCAGATTTAAGACAAAGGTTATTGCTGGCCTACATAAACTCCAAATTTGGGTTTCATTACAGTATCACTTGGTTGTTGCACTGAGGAGTCTCTCACAAAGCAGGTGACTTCTTTCTGGTTTCTTTTACCATAAGAGATGGCAGCATGAAAGTGTTATATATTATACACAGCATATGTCATGAGGAGTGGTGTGAGAAGCAAATCCATTAAAGGTTCTCACTTTTTAAAAGGATTTGAAATGCTTTACCAGCAGATAACAAAAAATCTAAGAACCATTTATCTCTCCTGTAAAAGCTGTAAAAACAAAGACATATTTCACAAATCATTCAAAATTACTGACTGCTCTTAGCATATTATATATATATATACACACATATTCACACACAGCTATTCCTTTGATGGATTTTGCTTTTGCAGCTAAGTTTGCCGTATGGAGCACCTGTAATGTCATGGTTCACAGTCAAAGGAGCAAATGCGGTATTTGGAGTCGATTCCACAGCTTTTATGATCTCAAATGATGAAGAAATAATAAATAGTCCATGCTGTTCATTTAACAGCTTTTGAGGCAGTTTTGTGAAAAAGATCTAATAATAAAATTAATAAAATTATACATTTAAGAGATGTCATTTCTAATCTCTCTCAGTTTAGCTACAACTACTCAAGGCCAAAAATAGCTAATAAAATTCAATCCCTGATAGAGCTAAAAAGGTTTTTTAAAACCATGTACAGTGTACAGCATGACCCCGCTCTGATATGGAATTAAAAAATCCCCAAAAAATAAAACATGCCCGAAAAAACATGTAAATGAAGGTGATATATTAGTATACAGAGAAGATTTCCCTTTTCTTATTATTCCGCACGCTTTTTTCGTCAGTTAATGCGGCGCAACGTGCACCCATGCATGGCATACATGGTTAGATGCGTCTCCATCGTGCCTCGATGGGCATTACTTTTCTCAGTCAAAAGTGTTACCATGGCAACGCTAGCGGCTAGCAAGCAAAAAAAAAGGGCAAAAATTGCATACCTTTTTATTCAGCCATATTTTATTGTAGAGACATCGTTACAAATTTTCAAACACTCGGCCTGATTGGCACTAAAGGACCGTACAACCTCATTATGCAATGTTGGGCCACCGCCATGTGATTATGTGAACTTTGTGAACTTCTATGAACATTTGTGATTATGTAAAATTCGACTTTAAGGCTGGCTGGCAGTCTGGGACCAGCTTTGCGTTTCACCTAATGGCCGCTTTGTTTGGGAAATGTAAGAAAAGACTACAAACCCGCTGGGCTTTGTAGTCCAGGAGGTGTGAACAAAAGGCGGTGCCTGAGGCGGCGCTTCACAGTCACTGATCTGTGATTGGCCGGGCGCTGATGACGTCACCGCAGCCCCGGCATATAAAAGCGATGGGACCACGGAAATTGCTCTCTTCTGCCCTTCTCTTCTTGCCACTAGCCCGTCTGGATCAACCAGTCTTCTTCCCTCCCCGGTCCCTGCCACGGAGCTCAAGAAGACCTCATCCTCCGGTCAGCGTGCCCATACTAGCCCGAGAAGCTTCATCCACCTGGATCCGTGACGCCCACGCGCCTCGGTGATAAGACGGGAGCCGCACTTCCTACAGTGAATAGCATCTCCTCTCTGGCACAAAAGCCAATTATTACAGTTTTTGTGATATTTAACTTTCAATTTAAAAAAAAAAAAATTCCTTTTGACTTTGGATGCTTGTTGCTACGCAACAGGTTATCATAGAGACATCGTACAAATGTTCCCCGACTCGGCACGCTGTGGACTTCAACATATTCAAATTTCATGAAGCTGTGATTTAAGGAAATGTTATGTCAAAATCCATGCCAAATGGCCCCATTCATTCGGATGGGGCTTTTTACCATGGTGAAAAAAAAACCTATCCGTTATTGTAGCCTGAACCGGAACGTGCACCCACACATAGCATACATCAACACATGTGGATCCATCGTGTCTCGAAGGGCAATACTTTTCTCAGTCAAAAGCGTTACCGTGGCAACGCTAGATGCCAAGAAGTGGAAAAAAAGGCGAAAATTCGGAAGCTTATTGCTCAGCCGAACTTTACCGGAGAGACATAATTCAAATGTTCCCATACTCGGTTTGCTTCGGACCAAAAGATCTCCAAACCTCATTATGCCAAGTATTACAGTTTTCGAGATATGAAACTTTCAATAAAAAAAAAATTCCATTTGACTTTGGACGCTTTTTGCTAGGCAACAGGTTATCGTAGGGACATGATTCAAATGTTTCAAAACTTGCCTTGCTGTGGACTACCACATATTCAAATTTCATGAAGCTGTGATTTACATACATTTTAAGCCAAATGCCTGCCAAATGGCCCCATCCCCAAAGGTTTATTTACAACCCTAAACTACTTCTTGGCCATTAGCGTATTGGCTGAATATAAGACGGTGTTTTTTGCATTGAAATAAGACTGAAAACGTGGGGATTGTCTTACATTCGGGGTCTAGACATTATACCCATTCACAACGCTAGATGGCGCCAGATATATTTAAAGCGAATAGCCAAACCCACGTCACAAAGAAGAAAAGTAAAAAATAGGTCCTGGGTTCGATTCCCACCGGGGACGCTGTGGGCGCTGAATGCGTGTTAGTTCCCCCATGACTTCAGTGCCCACACCCTGGGTGGGGTTGGCGAAAGGGCCTTTCTGTGTGGAGTTTGTATGTTCTCCCCGTGTTCCCTTGGTAGCTAATGTGAGCTACCCTCACAAAAACATGCACACTGTCCTGGGCTATACATGCCCCCTCTGGCCAACCGGGCGCCAGATGGGGTGGGGAGGATCTGACCGGAATAACGTGATCCTTCCACGCGCTACGTCCGGTCAGAGAATCCTCGCCCTGTCTGGTGAAAAGAAGCGGTCCGTCACTCCTCAGGATAAGAAGGAGACCTGAGCTCAGTGTAGGGCCCTCCCTGGGTTGGCAGAGGAGAGCAATGCCCAGGACTGTTACTTAGGTATGAGCACTGGGTGATGAAATGGGTAAAAAATAGGAAATAAAAAAAAAATATATAAAAAAAAAAAAGAAAAGAGATAACAGAAAATGGAGAAACGTAGCGAAAATCTGGAGAAAAGTGGGTCGAAGATCTGCCAGGTTAACCGGCAGCTGAGGAGAAGTTATGATGCATACTTCAAGATGATGGTGATAAATGAGGCAGGGCCGCTGTGAAATATGGTGTCACAGAGTGTAATGTATGGAGATGGAGAGCTCAAAAAGATTGCCAAAGAGCTAAACATATCCACCCGCTGACTACAAAGCAAGCCTCATCAGGATCAGATTGACAATGCTGAACAGACACCTGTGTTTTTTGACATGCCAACACAAGAAAAGTGAGAAATCTGTTATTAGAAAATCCACTGGAAATGAGAAGAGCCGCGTTATCTTCAGGTTAGCCTACCTCGCAGACGGAACCAAACTCCCTCTGTATGTGGTTTTAAATCGTAAGACAGTACCTAAGGAGGCAATGCCAGCTGGCATTTTTGTACGTGCCTAGGAAAAGGGCTGGATGGACACCCAGCTTGTAGTGGACTGGCTCAAGGTTGTGTGGGGTAGACGGCATGGGGGACTCAGAAAAAAGAGGAACAAGCTGATTTTGGATGCATTTTGTGGTGACTTGTCTGATCCGGTCAAAAAACAAGTGAAGGCGATGTACTGTACGCCGACTTAGTGATCATTCCGGGGGGAATGACAAGTCAGCTGCAGGTGTTGGATGTTGTGGTCAACAAACCATTCAGACAAACCAAACCAAAGTAGCAAGAGGGGACGAATGGGAAGTAGGGCAAGCCCATTTCAAAATTTCCTGAAATTATATAGTTTAGTTTGCAATACAGTTATCTTTTTTCTATACCCCGCAATCATGTTAATATTTGGGCAACCATCTATTGACCAATCTATCTTTGACCACCATTATAATTGCACAAATGTTTAAACACACAAAACATAACAAAGTACATGTATAGCACATCAAATTAGTAGCGAAAAGCTTGATTATGAACTGAAAAACTGCAAAAAACAAGTAGCTAAGCAAACAATACTCATATTATTGGCTTTCTTGAGGAGCTGAGAAATGTGTAGGTCGTCCAGAGTTCAGTATTGCCGCCGTCTGAAGATCTGGTTTGTCCTCCGCACACAAAGGCAGTAACTCTATCTGGTTTTAAGACACCAGCAGTCTCCCGACAATGTTGACAATGAATCTTTCCTGTGCTTTTTTTCCCAGTTTTGTTGGAAGTCTGTGACCCTCTCCACAGAGTCCCTGCTGATAGTTATTGATTGAATGTCTGTTCTTTCTTTTCCCTCCCTGAAATTGATGTTTACCTCTTTTGTCTTTGACATGTGGAGGAGTAGGTTGTTGTCTCTCCATCACACTGACAGATTGAGGAAGAGATTCAACTCACCTGCTAGTCAAGGTCCAAGACCAGGCCTAAAGTTGGGGAGGTGCTTGACTTCCTGCCATACCTGCTTACTGATGACCTCCCTAGTCTCCCTAGGTCCAGTGGCTGGATCTCTGGTGGTGGTAATCCAACAACTAACTGCAAGGATATTGCCTTGCATAAACAATCCTTGGCCCCACCTGGTGGTGCGTACAGTAGCACACATACTAAAGAGTTCAACTTGTACAGACATCCAAAAACAGTTCTATTTGAATTGAATTAATACATTTAAAGACATCTATTTCAAATAGAATATATTTAAAAGTTTGGTACCTGATAAAACCTGTATGACAGGTATCTCAGAATGACCTGTTTGAAAAGGCCATCTCCATATTGTTTTTCAAAACCCTGTCTAAAGACTTCATTTCAAAAAGTGTCTGGCACAATATGGATATTAATTTTAGTGCAAAGAATGGTGAAATGTAACACAATGGATTTCTAAAATGTTTAGACTTTCGCTACATGAATCCAAAGAGATGGAGTTTTAAAGTGTTATATTTTGTCAGAGATCTCTATTTTGTTTTTGTTTTGTTTTTTATTTTTGCCATGTTCCATCATTATTTACTTTGCAATATGGTTACTGAATTTTCCCATTCTGTTGTAATCTCTCAAGTGTTGCCTCTACTTTGATACTAGATTATTTCAAATGATGGAGTTTGCTGATATACTTTTTTTTAAATTACGGTTGCCATTTTCAGGCAGAAGTCTCAAAAACAGCCTTAGTCCAGAAAGGATTTATTTTCTTGTCTTTTCATCCTGTTAGCACCTGTAATTTCATAACCTTGTTTTTCTGCACTGTTGAGCACCATCATTCATCTTAGTAATTAGCTTCTGTGTCATTGTTCCCATCATCATCAGTCAAGGATGCATAATTGTCTTCATCTATTATTGGTACCAAATTAACACACGTTCAGTACATTGCATGTCCAGTACAACCTGATCTCACAAAAATCTGTGAAATGCACACGACCTCTCACCACTATTTTCCGTGGCACCAACACGGAAATGGTATAATTCCGTGTGAGCACCACGGATATTGTACTATGCGAAGTCAATGGGCTCCGTAGTCGTGATATATACACGGATTATTACATTATTATTATTATGTATATATTATTTTTTATTATAGTGGCTAAGTTATGAGTTTTTGACGCGCAAGTTACTGTTTGTTACTGTCATTTTGTAAAAGCATGTTTTTAACGCTGTTTTAACAGTGTTTTAATGGTGTTTTAAGGATTTTTAACAGTATTTTGACGGCGAGTATTTAACCGTGTTTTCTAGTATTTAACGTAAATTCGAGTATTTAACCATGTTGTTTGCTGTCGCCATGACGACGGAGGTGGCGTAAGTGATGTGAACTGTTATGGAAAGCTCTTAATATAATGTATCATGCCACAGTAGTCATCACTAGGTGGCGCTATAATATAAGGGTAAAATATGGTTAAAATTAATTTTCACACATTTAACAATTATATATTTAAAATATATTTACCCAAATGTGTGTATCATGCCCTTAGACTACTATGTGCACTCTTATTTTAGTATTAACAACCTCCATTTCTGTGAAAAAAATAATAATTTTGGTTAAAAACTAAATTTCCCTAGAGTCATGCTATACAGCTTTATGCTAATCAGCGCCATATTTGTAGTCACATTGGTTTGGTTAACCCTAACGTATAAAAACATTTAAAAAAAACATATCAATTGAATATATCTATTATGTAGTGCATCTGAAATAGTAACTACATTTTATAGAGATGATGTATGTTAAGTAAATACTTTTGTTTATTTAACGTCTGATGTATTCACAGTGATGTATTCACAGTGATTCAATATAAGTTGTAAATGTACCTGTGTACGGTTTATTTTAATATTTACCGTTCAAAAGCACAATATATTTAACGGTTTACTTCCACGTCCAACAGTAATCAATGACCACACATCCGCGATCGGGGCACTCGTCACGTGATCAGGATCTCCGCTCGTCACTCTATGACGTAGAGGGGATGCCCAGGGAATTCCCTGTGGTTGACAAAATGGGAGAATGGTTAAAACAATGAATTTAAATATCGCCTGTCTCCACTTCCTGGTTCAAAAGCAATTAAAAATGATATTTTGTGGCTGGACGACGCTCTGGTTAAGGTCTGGTTAGGTTATTGCACCACTTATGATTGAGTAGAAGTAGGAAACGCTTGTGGTTTTTGCTAAAAATAATAATTTCACATCACTTACGTCACCTCCGTCGTCATGGCGACAGCAAACAACATGTTAAATACTCGAATTTACGTTAAATACATGTTCCCAGGAGGACAGAAGTCACACTAAATCTCAGTTAGTGTATGAGTGATTTGATTATATTTTTAAGCCTCAAGTTCCTTACTGATGATTATTCTTTATTAAATAATGTATATTTTAAGCTACCTATTATTACAGTTCATTCTACTTAAATTGTTTCATATGTTCATTTACAGTAAGTTATATGTGCTCCTGAAACACCTTACTGACAACAGGGTTTCCTTTGATAATTTTTTTAAAAGTTTATAAAAACTTTTGCTGACTGTGTCACCTTGTTTACCTCCAGTGTTTGCCTCAGCTTTGTCCTGGAATATTAGGCTGTGTTTATCATCAAGCTTTGAACATAAAAAGAAAAAAAAACCTGCAAATCCATTTGCAGATACACTTGCATGCATCTGTTTGTATACTGTCTTTTATGCATGCAGAGACAGATCCCTTTGCCCCTGTAGCAGCAGGAGCGGTAATCTGGGTCTGTAAATCAACTAAATAATGCCTTCTCAGAATAATCCCTGTCCTCATCGTCACTCTAGGTCCTTCTTTGAAGCTTGAAGGAGAAATCAAATGCAAGTCTGTTCATACACTTTGTCTTTGCAATAGAGAGAGAAACAGAGGAAGAAGCTAAATGATAAGTGTGTATATGTTTTAAGGGGCCCTTCGATGGACTTGTCCAGGGTGTACCCCTGCCTCTCCCCTGTAATGAGTTGGGATAGGCTCCAGCAAACCCCCGTGACCCTGCAAAGGAAAAGGAATGGATGGATGGATGTTATAAGGGCATTGTACATATGCATTATCTGTTAACCTACTTGATCCACAAAGACAAAAACATTTCACAGAGGGCTTTGATGTCAATGTGCCTTTTCCTTTTCATATACAGTATTGTTTATTGCCTTTAAACTTGATAAAAGACATTATCAGACAAACATTTTTAGGGGACAAGAATTTACCAAAGCCACAAGCACTAGATGGGGAAAGCTGAATGGATGATTATATATATCATTATATATATATATATATATATATATATATATATATATATATATATATATATATATAGTGAGAGTAAAAAGTATTTGACCCCTTGCTGATTTTGTTGGTTTGCCCACTAATAAGGACATGATCATTCTATACTTTTAATGGTAGATGTATTCTAACATGGAGAGACAGGATATCAAAAAGAAAATCCAGAAAATAACTTAAAATAATTCATTTTAATTTATTTGCATTTCATTGAGGGAAATAAATATTTGATCCCTCTAGCCAAAAGCACTTAATACTTGGTGGCAAAGCCTTTATTTGCAAGCACAGCGGTCAGACGTTTGTTGTAGTTTACCACAAGGTTAGCACACATATCAGGAGGAATTTTGGCCCACTCTTCTTTGCAGATCCTCTCTAAATCATTAAGGTTGGTGGGCTGTCGCTTGGCAACTCGGACCTTCAGCTCCCTCCATAGATTTTCAATTGGATTGAGATCCGGAGACTGGCTGGGCCACTCCATGACCTTAATGTGCTTCTTCTTGAGCCACTCCTTTGTTGCCTTTGCTGTATGCTTCGGGTCGTTGTCATGTTGGAAGACCCAACCGCGACCCATTTTCAGCTTCCTTGCAGAGGGGAGGAGGTTGTTCCCCAGGACTGCACGGTACATGGCTCCATCCATCTTTCCACTGATGCGGTGAAGTAGCCCTGTGCCCTTGGCAGAGAAACACCCCCAAAACATAATGTTTCCACCTCCATGCTTGACGGTGGGCACAGTGTTCCTGGGGTCATAGGCAGCATTTTTCTTCCTCCACACACGACGGGTAGAGTTCAGGCCAAATAGTTCCATTTTGGTCTCGTCTGACCACAGAACCTTCTCCCAATCACTTTGTGCATCTTTGAGGTGATCATTGGCATACTTTAGGCGGGCCTTGACATGTGCCTTCTTCAGCAGGGGTACCTTTCGGGCACTGCAGGATTTTAATCCATTGCGGCGCAAGGTGTTGCCAATTGTTTTCCTGGTGACTGTGGTCCCAGCTGCCTTGAGGTCATTCACCAACTCCCTCTGTGTTGTTGCAGGACGATTTATCACAGTTCTCATGATCCTTGCCACCCCACAAGGTGAAATCTTCTCTGGAGCACCAGACCGAGGTCTATTGATGGTCATGTTAAACCTCTTAGATTTTCTCACAATTGCACCAATAGTTGTTACTTTAATACCTAGCATCTTGCTAATGTTTTTGTAGCCAATACCAGATTTGTGCAGATCAACAATCCTGTCTCTGAGGTCCTGAGAGAGTTCTTTGGTCTTACCCATGTTGGAGGGTTTGGAATCTGTCTGATTGTCTGATTCTGTGAACAGGTGCCTTTTATACAAGTGATTAGTTAGAACAGGTGTCTTCAATTCAGGTAACAGGTTGATTGGGAGTGTCTAACTGGTCTGTGAAAGCCAGAACTCCTAATGCATACTAGGGGATCAAATACTTATTTCCCTCAATGAAATGCAAATAAATTAAAATAAATTATTCTAAGTTATTTTCTGGATTTTCTTTTTGATATTCTGTCTCTCCATGTTAGAATACATCTACCATTAAAAGTATAGAATGATCATGTCCTTATTAGTGGGCAAACCAACAAAATCAGCAAGGGGTCAAATACTTTTTACTCTCACTGTATATATAATTATATATATACATACATACATACATACATACATACATACATACATACATACATACATACATACATACATACATACATACATACATACATGTGTGTGTGTGTTTTTTTATTTAGTATCAGTCTTCAAACTTGGTCCCTCTCCGGATGAAGTTAATCAACTTTATTTGGAGATCATACAAGCCATGCCCATAACTCTTCAAAGTGTAACTCACAATTTACATGTATTTAATTAATTTACATTATTTAAACCCAGAGGTTCTTACTGAGGTTGCTGCATTGGCTGTAGGCCTATAGTGTCAAATTTACCACACAGCACTAAGGAAAACCTAATCTTGATCCAATTTAGCCCCGGTTTCAACCCTTTGATTTCTCACTCAGGGCTGCACAAATGTGATTGAAAATAGCTGGAATGGAAATTGAAGAGGAAATGAAGAGCTCTGTTTTATAGTGGGACTCACGTTTTTGTCAGTAGTCTGGAACACAGCCAGCTAGGAGTACTACAGCAATATGCCTAGCCTGAACTCAGTGTCACGGTGCTACTTACCTCATGTTAGTAAGACTCCAAGAAACCTGTGTTAATTTAGCAGATCTCCCTCACCTGTGCTGAAGAGCCAAAGTTGCAGACATTACGCGGGACGGGACAGCAGTCAGTAGCCACGATCTCCACTGAATCCTGCAGGTGTCTTCATTACATTTTGACACTATAACCTCCTGACACTGCTTTGAAAATCATGCACATCTTTAATACAATTGCAGATGGTTTCATGGCACAGGTTTTTTTGTGTAACGCTAAAGTCATAAGCTCAATCATCATTTATCTTTCAAATCAACTCATACAAGGTTCTGTGGCTTAAGTTTTCTAAATAAATGAAGTGGCACTTTGAATTTCCTCTTTTGATGTTTGAGAAATGTTCAATTTATTCGCTGTCACCACGTGTCTGCCAAATTAATGAATTCTAATTGCTCCTCAAGGGTATTGGGGCGTGCAATTCATTAGCCATTTCTGGTGCAAGGCATCATCAGTTAGCAAAATAAATCACTGAATCTTCTGCGAACATGCTGAATGTTGTCTCATGATACGTACTGCTCTCATTTATACTAACCCTGTTTAACCTTGTCTATGTTCTAAAAAGTGTGCTTTCTTTCCCTCTCTCCATTCACCCATTTATACACTTTATTTTTTCTTTCTCTACGAGGAGTTACTTGCATTGTTTTTGGCACATAGAACATGTTGGCAAAGCAACTGCTGTTGGTGTACAAATGTTTGTCTCACATGGGTAATGATAAGGAAATGATGCTGTTGTTGGAGAAATATTTATTAAGAGCAATAGCAGTCATGCGTACAAGCCTAAAATATGTACATTGCACTAGTGTGCTGGGATCCTGGTTGCTAGTTTGGAGGACATTCCCCCTGGACTTCTCTTGGCCCGCCATGACCGCTCATGTTTTTGAATGCACACACACGGCCACTACGTTTCCTCTGGTCTCCGCGTGTGGGGAAAAAAGTTTCACTGTAGCTGGCCAGAAATGGAGTAACGCACCGTTTGGTAACAGTAATTGAGTTACTGAATTTAAAAATGAACGCACCGTTTGGTAACGTTAATTGAGTTACTGAATTTAAAAAGTAATGCGTTAGAGTATTAGTTACCGCCCAAACTAACGGCGTTACTAAATAACGTGTTAGTCCCAACACTGGGGGGGGGGGGGGGGGGGTGGGGGGGGGATGAGGAGAGGGAGAGAGGGAGGGAGAGAGAGGGAGAGAGAGAGAGGGAGAGAGAGGGAGAGAGAGAGAGGGAGAGAGAGAGAGAGAGAGAGAGAGAGAGAGAGAGATTTTATCTGCTATTTTTAGTGCGATTAAAAAGGAGATTACATTCATTAATTACAGAGCTTAATTAATTGCAAAAAATTGTAATCGCTTGACAGCACTAATGTATATGTATATATTTATACATATACATACAGTATATACACAGACATAGATTTATACCAGTGTTAACATTGTTATGCTCTATACATCCAACCATTTTCTAAACCTGCTTTATCCTGTACAGGGTCATGGGGGTCTGCTGGAGCCTATCCCAGCTAATTTAAGGCAAAAGGCACGGGTCATCCTGGACAGGTCCCAAGTCCATCGCATGGCCACATATATAAACAGACACACTCACACCTACGGGCAATTTATAATCCTCAATTAACCTACTATGCATGTTTTTGGATTGTGGGAGGAAGCCGGAGTATCCGGAGGGAACCCACGCAAGCACGGGGAGAACATGCAAACTCCACACAGAAAGACCCCCGCCGAGCCAGGGAGTTAAACCGGGAACCTTCTTGCTGTAATGCAACAGTGCTAACCACTAAGCCACCATGCTGCCCATGCTCTATAGAATGAATCAATAAATGAAATGAAAGTATTAAACAGACACCTTTTTTCTCACTCTGTCTCCCTGATCGATAAAATGGTGGCATAGCGTAATCTAATGCTGCAAAAACAAAGAAATCAGATCATTCACCTCTAGCATTCATACTCAACAAAGTCACAGAATTGTGCTAATATGGTGGCACAAAAAAGCTACCAGAAAATACTGGAGCACACATGCAAATATGCACATTGATGATTATTCAGAGAAGACTTAAAGAGCTTTACCTTTTCAGTTAGTAAAAACCTTCCCTTCCTTCTTCTTTATTTTTCTATCATTTGCCCCTCCGATTCACCTTGTATCTCCAGGTACTTGACCAAGATGAGAAGTGACTGTGGTGTCTTCAGGTGTCATTGACGGAAACAGCGTGATGACTCTGCTTAATGGTCAGCCTGCAGCAACTTTCATCTAGACACTTATTAGGGCCCGAGCACTGACAGTGCTATTGTATCTGTAGGAATTTTTCTCTTTTTTTTTTTTTCCGACGAAATGAGGGCCTTTTTGCCCCCCTAAACGTGCCCCAAAAGTCACCAAATTTTGCACGCAAGCCAGGCCTGGCGAAAAATTTGATATTTAATGGTTTGCATTAATGGGCGTGGCTCAACAGCGCCCCCTAGAAAACTTCGTGCCTCAAGCCCCACAATAAGGTTTGACGTACATTCACGAAAATCGCTACACACCTGTATCATGTCGCAACTGAAAGGGGACCTATTATGAAAAACACGTTTTCTCTTGCTTTAACATATATAAAGGGGTCTCCCCTCAGCCTGCCAACTCAGAGAAGGAGGAAAGCAACCAAATTCTGCAGTGTCTGTACAGCCCGCCCGGATGAGCCATGCAGTGTGATGTGGCTTCTACGAGCCGTTCAGATTCTGCTCCTGTCGTGACGTCACGACAGGAGCGATGCGTGAAACCACGCCCACAACTAACTGTGCGTCTCCATTCTGCGAGGATGCGCATTATTTTTCTCAGTCAAAAGCGTTACCGTGGCGACAATAGACAATAAAAGCGCGCCCCCCCTTCATCTGGTTGGTCCATACAGATAAAACTTCGTGCCTCAAGCCCCACAATAAGGTTTGACGTACATGCAAGAAAATCGGTACACATCTGTATCATGTCACAACTTAAAGAAAAGTTTCTTGGCGCCATGGCCGAAACTGAACAGGAAGTCGACCATTTTGAATAAATCATGTAATTTTGGCGCAATTTATGCCATTTCTTCGGCCGTTAATATGGCCCAAACCGTAATGTGCACCCAGGTGTGTTATACATCAAAATGTGCTTCTCGATCCTGCGACGACGCACATTACTTTTCTCTGTCAAAAGCGTTACCGTGGCAACGCTAGACGCCAAAAAGCGCGCCCCCCCTTCATCTGATCGGTCGATATTTGATAGTCCCTATTTTCTACTATAACTTTTGAATGGTTTGACATAGAGAGTCGTGGGTGGTGTCATCGGACTCAGTTTTGACTCCTTCACCTTAATTGGTGCAAATTGCATGCGCGAGGGCCGTTCATTGCTGTTTGCAGCTTTAATTTGCATTGAAGTTTGCAACTTGAGTGTGTGTTTGAGAATAAGTATTTAGGATAATCTCTGCACGTTTCATACATACACTCAATGATATTGCACATTTCCTGAACTACAGTATATGTTGTCAATGAGTGTCTTTGATTGTGTATGTGCATGGAAACACATACATATTTCTCAGAGTAAATGTGTTGGTAAAAAATGGTTGAGGAAAAAAAAAGAAGAACTGAGAAGATGTGGGCATTTGTCAGGTACATGGGCAGAACACACACACACACTTGCAATTCAAAAAGCATCAGCCTGCAAATTGGTTTCTCTCCTCTGGGCTGACGAAGTTGACAAGCCCTTTATGACAGGCATAAACAAGGCTGCTTAACACCCCTCCCAACTCTTGTCCATTGACACAAATTAAACCATTGAAACTTCTATGCCCAGGGTTACACTGCTCTAAGAGCCCACAAATCTGGTGCACTGGTATTTCAGATTTACCTGATTACATTGCCTGCTTGTTTATATCATCATTCTGAAACCAAGTCAGTTTTATTTTACACAGACGTACCAAAAAGTTTGGTAGCAATGTATTAAAATATGGATTGCATTTAGTAAACCGGTGACTGAGTTTGTGGAAGGTGTTTGGAAAAATATAGTATTTATCAAAGAATAGAGAAAACTGAAATCAATACATTTTGGGGTGTTGTGTACAATTTCAGTACATGTGTTGTCAAATTGATGAAGGTCTTTTCTTGATTTGCAAAGAAGTCCCTTATTTGCAAGTATGTTTTTGCTGTTTCTGGGTGACTGTGTGTACCTAACCCTTTTAGTTCAACACTGACTCATGTTCCACAACACTAGTATCTGATGGGGTCCACCTGTGTAAATTCTGTTCACTTGGTGATCTGCACAGACTTGATAAACAGTGTGCATGCATGCTTGGCATACCTCATTCTGTAACTGCTTAACTCTTGCACGTGTGTCTGCTACCCTGGAGAGATGACCTATGAGTCCTGCAGGAAGATTCTTTTTCCTGTGTAACTAGCAGGCTGTTTTAAAAACCACATAGCCTATTGGAAATGCTTCTACACTGTGTACCACTTTCATGGTTAGTAGGTGTCAAAGCACCATAAGGGGATTGTAATTTGTCATATATGTCAAGTCCACTTTCTCGTTCTAGAAAGAGTATTGGGTAACATGTACAATGTCAAGACTTTACACTCTCACTGGGAAGCAGCAATGCGGCTCACTTACCAAAGTAAGGGTGTAAGAGGGTAGGGCAGTAGGTTTGCTGCTGGAGTGCCAGGGGTGATCAAACCAGACTCAGGAATGACGGCTGAAAATATAGAACTTCCAAGCTTTAGTGAAGCTCACACAAAATAAATGACAATACTACATAATCTCAAAATGCAGTGCAAACAATAACAATAGTGGTCAACTCAACCTTTGGCCAAGGTATAAAACTACCTAGGTGCACCATTAATCTGGACCCCGTGGCTGGTGTTTGATCCAGATTAAAGGCTGTTTCAACTCTAGAGAGTTCACAGCGACCACAATGGGTGTGTGGTTACAACACAGTTTACACACTAAAAAAGGGAAGGAAAGTCCAGCAGACACTGATCCCACCACACCAGAGGCGTAGCAGATGTTAAAAGGATTTTCCAGGGGCCTGGCTCTGTTGGGTAGGCACACCATCAAACATTGATGAACTGCTAATGAATGTACAGTCCAAGGTTGCACTGATTTTGCAGAGTAATAAAAAAAAAAGGAAAAAAAACCTGACTTGTCAACATACAGTCAGAAAAATTACATAAATCATCAACATTACAGAAATAGGTTGATTTAGGATTAATATCCACTTTGTCACGTGAGGAATTTCCAATAAACAACATGTTGTCATAATAGTTTCCTCTTTTCTCCATTTTTAATAGTGTATGTATCCCAGTTTCAGCTTACATCAGAACATATACATTTTTACAAAGTTGCATTGAAAACATCACTGACCACTAATAGACATTTCCCAAACTATGGTACATGAAATAATTCAGTACAGTGCAGTTACTTTATTTACTCAAGTACTTTAAAATAAAGTAAACTTTATCACCAAAAAATAAATAACGCTGCTCATTGATCCCCACATTCAGATGCATAGAGACACTATGGCACTGGGGCCCAGTAAATTCACTTGGTTGATCAAGAACTTGCATAAGATTCGGAAGAAGCTCTGGAGAGATCCAGGAGAGAACTGTGGCGTGGCCCACCCTGTGCACGGGAAGATGAAAGCTGGGAGCAGTGCTGAAAGCTGGCATAAGTGCAGCAACCACCAAGACCAGACTGACTGCTGACAACTAACTCACTTTAGTTACTCTCACCGGGCAGCTTTCAGCAACAGCTACCACCAGTGTCGTCGAAATTCACTCCGACAGTGCTTTGGTTGGTTTCTCACAGCTTTTTTCCTCTGCTTTAGCACTCCTTGCATTCAGCTCCGCTTTTCTTCTAGTCTGCTAAGCTCTCATTCTCTTTGCTTCACGGCGTAAGTCGTGCAGTTGGGCGTAAATGCAGACTGAGCCAGCCAATTACCACTCTCTGCAGCATTCAAGCGCAAGGAAAAAAAAGGGAAAATGGAAAGAATGGCTCATCACATAAATATATTTTCAATATACTTATTTATTTATATATATTTATTATGGCTGTCAAAGTTAACGCGTTATCTTAAAGTCCTCTAAAGGCCGACAATTTTTTATTTTTTTTTCACCTTGTCTGCACACATATTAATGGTTGATACCATGCCGGTACAAACCTAATGTGCATTATTACTATATTTAATATATATACATATATACGCATACCTACACATACATGTATATACACATACAAACCCAGTGAGTTTTTTTTTTTTTTATTGGGGGGGTGACATCCACTGCCAATCCAGGAAGCAAGAGCACACGGAGGCACACGTCGAGCACTGGAAATCTGCAACTAAAACCACAAACGAAACACAAAACCGACACGGAGCCGACCAAAGCACGAGCAGCAATCGACCCAAATCTCGAGATCTGATCACTGTCTGAGCTAAGCTAAACTAACCCCAAAAACTACAGAACAAGCATGCACGTGAACAAGCCAGTGTGTATGTCTGTGTGTGTGTGTTAGTGCGTGTGCGTGTGTGTGTGTGTGTGTGTGTGTGTGTGTGTGGCTATGTGTGTGTGTGTATATGTATATGTCTGAGTGGCTGTATATATGTGTGTGTGTGTGTGTGTGTGTTTGTGTGTGTGTGAGCATATATATGTATGTGTGGTTAAGTGTGTGTGTGTGTGTGTGTGTGTGTGTGTGTGTGTGTATGTATGTGTGTGTATATGGATATGTGTGGCTATGTGTGTGTATATGTGCATGTATGAATATATGTATTTGTGTGTGTGTGTGCGTGAGTGTGTGTGTGTGTGTGTATATGTCTATGTGGCTGTGTGTGTGTGTGTGTGTGTGTGTGTGTGTGTGTGTGTGTGTGTGTGTAATAATCCTATCAAAGCTCCACCTGAAGTGTATCTATAGTGGGGGAGGGGGGGGCCACCCCGCCACCCCGCCACCCACGAGACCAGAGGCCGACAAGGGAGAACCCGGAACCCAGGCCACCAGCAACCCCACAGAGGGCGAGAAGAGGGCGGGAGGCAACTCACCGCCAGCGAGGCCTGCCCCCCCCCAGTGGCGGTCGAGGGGACCCGCGGGCGGGGCCCCCACGACACGGTAAGAGGCAGCCAGAGATCCCGCGGCGGCGGACCGCTACCCAGGCGAAAACAGGTGATTCTCCAGGAGCCTTTGGAGGACACGTCGCACATGCTGAACATGCTCCTCCCTGGACTTGGAAAAGATGAGGATATCAACCAGGTAAACAAAAACACAGGTATTGAGCAAGTCCCTGAGGACGTCATTAACCAGAGCCTGAAAAACAGCAGGGGCATTAGTGAGCCCAAATGGCATGACCAGATACTCGTAGTGGCCCTGGGGAGTGTTGAAAGCCATCTTCCACTCATCCCCCTCCCTGATGCGTACCAGGTGATAAGCATTCCTGAGGTCCAGCTTAGTAAACACAATGGCACCATGTAAAAGCTCAAAAGCAGAGGAGATGAGTGGGAGGGGGTACCTCTTCTTCACAGTAACGTTGTTCAGACCTCGATAATCAAAGCAAGGGCGCAGCATTTTGTCCTTCTCCACAAAGAAGAAACCGGCCCCAGCTGGAGGTGAGGAGGGACGGATGAGGCCTGCTACCAACGCCTCATTGATGTACTTCTCCATGGCCCTGGTCTCTGGAGCAGACAGGGAGAAGATACGGCCCCTGGGTGGAGATGTTCCAGGCAGGAGGTTAATTGCACAATCGTAGGTCTGATGAGGGGGCAAGGAGGAGGCACGAGTCTTGCTAAACACTTCCTTGAGGTCCATGTACTCTGGGGCAACTTCACACAAATCTGGAAACTCACATGAAGGGGAATTACAGGGAGTGACAGGCAGAGCAGATCTGAGGCACACAACATGACAATGAGAGCTCCATTGAGAAACGACCCCAGAAGACCAGTCTATGTGAGGGTTGTGTAGTTTCAACCAGGGATAACCCAAAATGACAGGTATGCTGGGTGCATGAATCAAGTGAAATGAAAGAGTCTTTTGATGATTACCAGACATGCCGAGGTGAACCGGTGCCGTGCGGTGAGTGACAGAGCAGAGCAGACGCCCATCAATTGCGCTGGCCCGGACAGGCTTGGGTAGGGGCTCCCGCTTGATCCCCAACTGGGCTGCCAAGGTACTATCCATAAAATTGACGTCTTCACCAGAGTCAATGAAAACCGTCACCACGTGAGTCTGACCAGTCACAGTTAATTTTCCATGGATCAAAGGACGAGAGGGCATTTCAGACTCGAAGGTACGGCTCACCAGCACCCCCTGGATTACTGGTGAGCCTGCCCCTTTTACTGGGCAGGAAACCACAAAATGTCCAACCTGGCCACAGTACATGCACCTGTTTTCAGGCGGCGCTGGCGTTCTGCCAAGGAGAGATGAGTCCGCCCCAACTGCATGGGCTCCGGAGAATATGAAGCATTAGAAGCGGAAGGCGGAGCTGAAACAGGACCTGCGGCAGGCAAGCGAGGGGAACCCCGGAGGACGACAGACTGGGCTCTCTCCCTCTTCCTCTCTGAGGCGTCCATCCACCCGAATGGCGAGAGCGATCAGGGCGTCCAGGCCGATGGAAAGATCTCTGGCTGCAAGCTCATCTTTAATAAAATCGGAGAGACCATGATTAAATGCATCATAGAATGAATCACTTACTTTCAGAGGCTATGGTGCGAAACTCAATTGAATAGATTGAAAGAGGAGAGAGCACTGAGTGAGGAACGGCCGGCATGTTCCTGGATCTCTGGAGTATATCGCTGTGGAGGCGGAAGCCGAGCCTCAGGTGCTGGGGGTCGGGCCGACAAGAAAAGCTGATTCATCTGCTCCCGGATGGCGTTTAAACTCCGGCCCTGACGAGCGGCAAAGTCCTGAAGACCTCCGGCAACATTGGTGAGTTCCTCCTCATGACGCAGAATAGAAGCAGCCTGAGAAGACAGCGCTTGCTGCACTGGATCTGGATTTGGGTCGGCTGGGTTCATACTTTGGCCAGATTGTACTGTCACGGCTCAAAAGACAGAGAACCCAAAAGCAAGGACGGATTATCATGACCACGGGCCCTGGACACAAACTCGCTATGGGCCCCTACCTACAATAATATCCTACGTGCACGGTGCATGCCCTCCCCAAGCACTCAGTTTGGTCACACAATAGAGCAGAGAATCATAACATTCAAACAATTACATAATAATTACATTTTCAAAATCACATTTGTGTAATTTATATACCGTATTTTTGCAACCGTTAGGAGCATATAAACATCCTTTTTTTCTATCGCCCAATGACGCAATGCGCCCCTTGTATTATTTAAAGGCTGATTCATGGTTCCGCGTTACACCGACGCAGAGCCTAAGGCGTAAGGCTGTGTCGACTTAACGCGGATCCATAAGGCGGACGTAATTGAGGCCACCATGAGAAGTTAAAGGCAGAAGGGGGGGGGGGGCGTGATTTGTGGACGTAGTAGGGACCACCATGAGATGCGGCGGCTCCGTGGCGGGGCTCCTGGGGCGGATGGGCGGACTCGCTACCGCGAAGAAGACGCTGCTCCCGGGGGGGCTGCACCGCAGAGGCGGGACCGAAGGCAAGAGGAACCGCCGAGCAGCAGCCGATACATGCCGACACTGCCGACACGTCGTCTGCCGCTCTGTCGGTCGGTGGGCTCCGTTGTTTACTGTTGAAGGATTGTAGATGTGTGGGCTGACGTGTCTGCTGGGTTGGATTGTTGTTCAGGCTTTTGCAAAAGCCGGCATCATTTCCGAGGGGAAATGACTGTGACTCGGCTGCTCAGCAGCCAGAGAGCTGCGGGCTCTGCCCATCGCAGCTGATCAGTTCTCCTGATCTCAGCGCGATCAGGAGAATGGTCGCGAAAATACGGTATTTATTTTATTTTAATTTACACATAAAAAAAAACAAAATATTTGAAAGCCGAAAACCCCATTGGCTCCAGGGCCCTGGGCACACGCCCACTTTGCCCATGCGGTATTCCGTCACTGCCCAAATGCACAACACCAGAGTATCAGAGTCCAAAAGGGCTTTAATCAGGTCAAACGTAGGCAGGAGTCAAAATTCGGGCAGACAGGCAGATCAGGCAGACAAATCCAAAGGGGGCAGGCAAAAATCCAAAAACGGGGAATCAGGCAAAGTAGCAGGCAGGCAGGCAGAAACAGACAGACTCAGGAATGCTGGAAAGCTAGGCATGAACACTAGACAATCTGGCAGCGGGGAAGCACAGGTGAGGATAATGAGTAGATTGTCTGGCTGATGAGGGTGGCAGGATCTGAAATGACAGGAGAGTGAGTGATCATGTAAGAACCTAGCCCAAACTGAAACCATGACACTCTGACCTGGGACGATATTCATTTGTGATATGTATAATGAGAATGACATGTATGGAGCTATAACAGTCTAATAATTCGCAAATGTGCACACCGTTTCACTAATGCACAGGACAAAATTCACAAATCCACAGACCGATTCGCAAATGCACACACCATTTCACAAACGCACAGGACAAAATTCATAAATGCACACACACCGATTTGCAAATGCACACACCAATTCGCAAATGCACACACCAATTTGCAAATGCACAAACCGATTCACAAATGCACAGAACAATTCACACGCGCGTAGGACAAGATACACAAATGTATTTTTGATGCACACACAAATATGACCTGATTTACAAAAGTTTTTTTTGTCTGTGAGCTGCGCTGGATTTGTGTGTGACTTTTGAAACTCCCCTGACGTGACTCAATCCACAAATACGTTTTTTTTTAACACGGAAGGATCTGCAACCAATCAGATGCCTTCCTTTGTTTCAGCCAATCATAAGAGCGCACCCCATGTGGGGGACGATTCACTCCTAAACCAATCAGATTAAAGGGGTGGATACACCTGCTGTTTGAACTGCGTTCGCGTCTTTCGCTTAGAAAAGTGATTCAATATTTCGAGTTGGTGGAATAAAGATAAATAAATAAGACAACAACACGGGATGGAGAGGAGATCACTGCTCTGCTTTTCTTGTGATCGCGGTAAAGAAAACAGCACGATCGGAGATGGTTTGCCGTTCAACCAGAGCCGTCGGAAGACTGAAGAGCTCCAAGTCCTGCGACTCGGTCTGTGCATTTGTGAATTTTGTCCTGTGCATTTGTGAAACGGTGTGTGCATTTGCGAATTATGAGACTGTTCTAGCTCCATAGGCATGACATATTCTTCATATTTCCACATCTGGAATACTTAATAAGTATGCTAGACGTATTGGTCATTTTAAAAGTATATTTTGTACCTGAGTTAGTGACTGAACCTGCATGAAGTGGACAAACACTTGAAGTGAGTATGGCCAGATGTGTTTGCCATTGTGATCATAAGTGCCGGCAAACGTCTGTGTATGTGTGTTCTTCCCTCTGTCCACCAGTAATGAACATCCTCTTAATGAAGGAGCCCTTGCTTTTTCTATTTCCCCAGCCAGGAAATAATTACCTTGTGTCTGAAGCCATTCTCCATTTGTACCACACTCCATGGTTTCATTTAGCTGCCATCACTGTAAAAATCAAGTTCATTCCCATGCGTGTCCCCTTTGCGCTCTGTGTTCTTACCATATCACTGCACATGCATACATTACCTGTCTATCTTTTGCTTCAAGTATGATGGAGTCATTAACAGGCAGATAATTGCATAAGGGAGCCAATGTTTGGTGCTTTAACAAAACATTTTGATAAAGTTTATTGTCCACAGATAGGTGTGTGCATGTTCACTTTTGTGTTTGTTCTCACATTAACTTGTAAAAAAGACCTCTCCTATACCCAGGGCTCAGCATGACTATTTTGCTCCCATCATTATCTTGTTAAAAGGAACCCTGGCTATTAAGACATGTAGGTCTTAAAAGATAAATGTTGGTATCAATTATAACAATGTGATATAAGAAACGTTTTTGATGTCTTCGTTTTTATAAAATTTGAAAATATAATTTAACTCGTAGGTCGCCATTGTTGTTTACATTCTGGGTAGTGACGTCAGACGGTGGCTCCTGCTAACCCCCGTACACTGTTTTGACACCCAGAAACAGATGAAAACACAGCTAAACAGGTGACGGCGCACCAGAAACACAGATGAAAACACAGCTAAACATTAAGGTGACGGCGCACCTACAAAATAAGTAAAAAAAAAAAAAAAAAAAAAAAGTGCCGCACCATACAGCATGAACTACAAAAACACCATAAAACTCAAGATAGACTAACAGACCACACGTTTCAACTAGCAGATAGCCGATGCTACAATAAAAACCCCAGCCAGATCTGGTGTCATTAAATAAAGATGTTCTTGCCTATTTGAAGCGAAGTCTGCGCCTCCCGTTTCGTCAAAGTCCCGGGCCAGTCCCCTCAGCCTCTGGTCTGTTATCACCCAGCACCGAAGCCGGTTTTAGGGGGGGGCAGGGGTGGGCTATGCCACCCAAACGTGCATATTGCCCACCGGCGTCTCCATCCCGGCGGCGAGAGCGGAGAGCGGATGGCGGATGGCGGTGCGCTGCAGGCTCTAAAGCCCCGGCTACGCCGTCTACGGCGTAGGCTACGCAGGCTATGGCGTAGCCTACGCCGTCTACGCCGTAGCCTACGCCGTAGCCTACGCCGTAGGCTACGCCGTCTACGCAGGAGCCTAATGCACTGGTAAGATGCGCACGACATTGATCATTTTTGCAGATCTCCCATGCATCACAGAACTTTGATCCAGTTTGCCTGAACCGAGACGTCTTATGGGCTCCCTCGTCTGCCTCCACGGCCGGGAGAGTGCTGCTCATCTATGTTTTAGATACCTGTCCCAGTTAAACTAACGCGGCTTATCTTCCCAGAGCCACCGCTCTACGTCATCGCCCCCAGAGTGCATTGCGCAGGTAAAACATGGCGCCTCCCGCAGGTCAAAATATGTGATAAACATTGTAGATTTTTAAAGCAATTAGATTATTTTATGTGTTTCTAACAACATATTTTAGTATAAGAGAACAATTGTGGCTAATTAGGGACTACATATCTTAATAGCCAGGGTTCCTTTTAACAGTTTCTTCATACATTAAGTGCATTATGACTCTAATGCAGTGGTCACCAACCTTTTGAAGCCCAAGATCCCTGACCTCTGCCTCTGTGACGGGCAAGATCTACCTATTGAGGCGTGGAGAAAAAAAGACTTTCCAGACTGTACTTACAACTTAAGGGTTTTTATTTGGTCGTGTGTGTGTGTCTTCTCGTCTGTGTGTGTGTCTTCCAGTGTTGGTAAAGTTACTTTGAAAAAGTAATTAGTTACTGATTACTGAACCAAAAAAGTAATCCTGTTACTTTACTGATTACTTATTTTCAAAAGTAATTAGTTACATTACTAGTTACTTTACTTAGTTACTTTTCAAAAACATGATGCACAACCTGAATACACTTTACTGGAACAATATAAAACAATAGAACTTTCAGTTTAATTCTATTCTTTGTGCATATTCCACCATATAAAATTAAATGACAATAAGTAAATGAAACGGTCTATTTTTAAACTTGTTTTTATTATTTTCAGTCTTAAATTTATGCACATTGCGTCGGGCAAAATACAGCTCTCTCTGACTTGAACTACAATATAACCTGCGACAAGCTTCTTCAATTCAGCTGCACTAAGTCCCGTTGGTCTTACATCTAGTTTCACCTGTTTAGCAGCAGAGGGGCCACCGGCAGTTCTCCCGCTGGAGTCTGATGAGGCAGCCGGCGCTGCAGCCCCAGTGGGGGAGGAGGAATCCCGGGTCTCGCAACGAGCTTTCCTCCCACACAGACTTTACAGCGGACTAGAATGTTTTTATCACTTTTGACCGAGTCAAACTCAAAATAATGTCTGTAATTCCAGGCGTTAAATGCTGCATGCTCCTGCTCTCTCTCGCACTCCATGTCGTCTCTGGTTTACCACTGAAGGCTGATTTATGGTTCCGCGCACCGACGCAGAGCCTACGGCGTAGGGTACGCGGCGACGCTCACCGTACGGCGCGCGTCGCCGCGTACCCTACGCCGTACCCTACGGCGTATGCTCTGCGTCGATTTAACGCGGAACCATAATTCAGGCTTGACTTTGCTTCTAACGCGTTACTGCCCATCACTGGTGTCTTCTGATCTCTGTGTGTATGTGTGTGTGTGTGTGCGTGTGCGTGTGCGTGTGTCTTGTCTTCTCATCTGTCTGTCTTCTCGTCTGTGTGTGTCCTGTTGTATTCATCAACTGAAGTTACATAATGACATTGACAAATTCAAGAAAATGATGTCTAAACCGCACAAAATATGAAAAATAAAAAATACATTTGTAATGAACAGGCTGGTTGAACTACCAATATAAAGTGCTGTATTTATCAACTGACGCTACAACATGACACTGACAAAATTCTCAGTCAGTGCAACTAATGTAAGTGCAGTTCAGCTGTATCACCATGCCATGCGAAGCCACTTCACCTGGCAAAGCAAATGCTTTCTGGAGTTTGGCTGCAACCTCCTCTGTATCAATAGGCAGGAATGGGTTTGTAATAAATGCAGCAATATCCTCCATGACGTCTAACTCACGAAAACGTTGATTAAACTCGTTTGTCTTTGATGGAATGTGACACTTTGATGCAATGTGACATTTTCTCCAGGTTGGTAAAGTGTGTCAGCCTACCTTTCTTAAGATGTGTGGTTCAGACACAGAGTTTGGCCTTGAACGCATTCAGTGCGCTTCTCATTCATGTGGGGCAGGTTCTGGTCTTTTCCCTGGAGCTCAATGTTGAGGGAGTTCAGTTTTGCCATTAAGTCTGTCAGAAACCCCAGGTCCAGTAGCCACGCATCATCTGATAGTTCCTCTTGCTCCTTGTTCCTTTTCGACAGAAACGCCTTTATGTAAGGCAGCAAGTCAAAAAATTGCTGCAGCACTTTGCTGCGACTCAACCACCGGACATCAGCATGCGGAAGCAGGTCTCCATACGCAGAATTAAGCTCATCCAATAACTCTTTGAATAAGCGATGCTGAAGCGCTTTTGCTCAAATAGTTTATCACTTTGACCACCAGTATCATTACATGAGAAAAGTCCACAACTTTCCCAGCCAAGACTTGCTGATGAATCACACAGTGATACTTCATAAAGTCTGGGAAATACGGATCTTTAAGGCACAGTGCAGTAAAACCAGTGTGCACACTGCAGATTATTGGTGCCCCATCAGTAGTGATTGACAGCAGCTTATGAATCGGGATGTTTATTGTCACGGAGATAGCTTTTAAAGACATTGTAAATATCCTCACCTCTTGTTCTCTGCTTTAAATTGAGAAGGGTGAGGTCCTCCTTTGTTGAAAAGTCATGGAAAGCCATTCTAACAAATACGACAAGCTGAGCTGTGTCCATCATATCCAGCGATTCGTCAAACTGTAGTGAAAAATATTCACAGAGTGACAAGTCCTTCAACACCTGTTGACCAACGTCCTCCGACAGTAATCTGACCCTTCGTGTCACTGTTGCAAGACCAAGCGGTACAGCACGGAATGAGGCTGCTGTTTCCTCTTTGTTTTTAAAGTGGCTGCAAACAGTCTCTGCGGTGACCACCATTGCTTCCTTAAATAAATCTCCATCCTTTGGTCCTGGAAGGCCACTTTCGTAGGGGCGGGTGCACCTGCCCTTGTCGGCGGTCGGGGTGGCCCCGTCTCACCGGGCAGGCTGGCCTCTCGCCGGGTGGGGGTCGTAGCTGTGTCCATCGTTTGATGACAGACCAGAGGCTGAGGGGACTGGCCCGGGACTTTGACGAAACGGGAGGGGCAGACTTCGCATCAAATAGGCAAGAACATCTTTATTTAATTTAATGACGCCAGATCTGGCTGGGGTTTTTATTGTAGCATCGGCTATCTGCTAGTTGAAACGTGTGGTCTGTTAGTCTGTCTGAGTTTTATGGTGTTTTTATAGTTCATGCTTTATGGTGCAGTACTTTTTTTTTTTTTTTTTTTTTTTTTTTTTTTTTTTTACTTTTTTGTAGGTGCGCCTTCACCTTAATGTTGAGCTGTGTTTTGATCTGTGTTTCTGGTGCGCCGTCACCTGTTTAGGTGTGTTTTCATCTGTTTCTGGGTGTCAAAACAGTGTACGGGGGCTAGCAGTGGCCACCGTCTGACGTCACTACCCAGAATGTAAACAACAATGGCGACCTACATGTTAAATTATATTTTCAAATTTTATAAAAACGAAGACATCAACAAGGTTTTTTATATCACATTGTTATAAATGATACCAACATTTCTCTTTTAAGACCTACATGTCTTAATAGCCAGGGTTCCTTTTAAGTGGACACTCTATTTTGTGCTACTGCCGGTGGTTACTCTCTTTCAATTACCAGTTTTCCTTTGCCTCCAGGTTTTATTGAACAGCTTCATTTGGGGTTCCCTGTGTTTCATTTTTATTTTAGTATGCAAACTATTGGTTGTGTCATCCTTCCTCAAAGAGTTCTGTTCACTTCATTCTGACTCATTATATCTGTAGGACTGCTTTGACATGAAACAGTTCTACAGATGTCTATTTAAAATTTACTTCGTGTTCCCAAGTCTCTCTCCACATTTGAGTCTCTGTTCTGCCTGCAACAATCGCATACGCAATATGATTCACCAGACATAAAAATATAAAATGAAGGAGATGCCTCAGCTGATAAACTTCTTAGTCACATTGCTCTTCTCATTTTTCTCTTTAGTTCCACCTCATCTCCTCTCTCCTCCATCATTCTGCCTGTGACCTGGATGTCATCATTGGCGTGCCATGTTGAAGGATGTCTCAATCCTTGCAATACATCTATGGCAAATACAAGGAGAAAGGAGGGTTCAACAGAGGAGCTATAAACAAGCATATACAGTATCCTTTGCTGAGATCAAATGTACAGGGGATGCATGATACATCACATTAAAGACAGTGGCAATAATGAGATAGTGGAGTTATTATTATACTGTAATATATTAATATTATATAGTATTTGTGAAAGTCCGTGTTAACCTATTATGACCTGATGCAACCCACTGAATGACCCCTTTTATGTTTCACAAGTGTGGACCCACTCATAGCATCACTATTTTCAGACATACACAGTATTATCATGAAATAATAAAAATATGAACATCGGTCTAAAATGTTTTACCTCAGTGGGGGGAAGGAGGCACCATGTTTCACCATGTCTTGAACTGTCTACTTTATCCTTGGGGAATAAAAAGTTAATGTACTGCAAGTGTAATGTACCATTTGTAAACTGAAGGCATTGAGCTCTGGCTGAACACCAAAATAGACATGGTGTCTATCTTTAGCAGAGCATAGTGGAGGGTCACTTCTGGGATTCTTTTGAAGAGCACCCTGGGGCTCCTGCTGGAATAAACAGCCAATGCAGTGCAGCTAAACTTTGCAAGTCCAGTGGCAAATGGGACTCAGTGGTTTATTTGTTTAAAGACCGACAAATAAAATGTCCCGCAGTTTTCGCTGTGGTTTTTTCTCCATGTTGGGTTCAACTGCCACCTGAAGCGCATCAGAAGTGGCATGCTTAACACTTGCCAACTTAATTAATTTCCCTTCAGGGATTAATGAAGTATTTTTGAACTGAATTGATTTGCCCTGTCCCTTGCTTTCTGGAATTAAATATATAAAAAAGGATGAGTGGCGTCAAATAAATTGTACTATTATAATTCTTAAAATGAACTTCTCCACATACGTATGTTATTCGAATTCTGCTAAAACCCTCTGAATGGTTTACCCAAGCCTTCACGGGTTAATGTAATGTGATGTTAATGAATCAGAGACCTCTTGTGGTGTTTTGTTTTTAAAATTGTCCGGATCATTTATGCCATTCTTATACAGTATTTGTTGTCTTGCCATCTCGATCTTCTGTGTGTAAATCGATGTGGCTTGGCCAAAGTCTAGCACTAAAAAAGACTCAGCGAATATCTTGATCAAAATGGCCATGATTCAAAAATGCTGACATGGTACTGCATAGTGCTTCCTGCCCTGTGGGTTAAGGAGGCGTTTTAAAATTAGGCTATAGGTCTAAATGGGTTAGAATATCTGCTCTGGAGCAAGGATGTCTAACTTAAAGGTAGGGTCCCTGATGTTTGAGAGCTAGCAAGATTTTAAAGTGGCACCTCCTCTAAGCCCCGCCCTCTCCTCCCCCTCCCGTCAGCGCTCCGTCCAAAGCCACGCCCCCACAAACTTTGGGGAACGTGCATTTGCAGGAGTCCAGTTTCCCAGGACATTTTGGACAGCACATTTTCAAAAAAAACTACCCCATGTCTCATTCACCTGTAAGCAAGGCCGGTTTTAGGGGGGGGCAGGGGTGGGTTTTGCTCACCCAAACGTGCATCCTGCCCACCCAATCAAAGTTTTGGGGATCCTTTATTTTTTTATAATTTTATTTTTTTATGAATATAAAAATATATCACAGAATATCTGTACCGTTTCTGATTGGGTGGGCTCTGCGCATCATTTTTAGACACAACAATGAACGCATACCGCAAAAGTGGACCCGCAGTCCCAGCAAAATGAGCACAACAGAGAAGTTCAGAACAGCAGACAGAGCACACACTGAAGGCTGATTTATGGTTCCGCGTTACACCAACGCAGAATGGTGCGCGTCGCACCATTCTCCGACTCCGACCCTACCTACCAGCCATGCATGTCTTCAGGTCATAGGGGTGCTAGAGCGAGAGGAGGCTGTGCGAGAGGGGCTGCACCGCATAGAAGCCGAGGAAGTAGAAGTAGAGGACTGGGAGCACGCCGGACCGGGACCGGAGAGCAACTTGGTCATGAGGACATTCTGCGAGTGGAGAATCTGCAAGCTCAAAGAATTGCAGATGAGCAGGTAGCCTATCTATAATAGCATTTTTATTTTTATTTCATGTTACCAATAACTATAAATGATGACCTGGCATGTACTGTGGACACAAAATTCTTCTTAGAGGACAATAAAGTCTAATTTTCTTGATGATTTGACTATTTCCTTACAGGCCAGAATTCAAACACTGAGTTTGGAAGAATCCCTTCAGTTGCTGCAGACCTGTCTGAGAAGGGACCCAAGCCTCATGTTTGATCTCCTACACATCTCATCATCAGGAGATGCTCCTCCACCATGCCCTCCAGCTCCAGGTCAACCCATTTGGTGTGTGTGCCGAAACTGCCGTGAGATGCCCACAGATGTAGAGAGAAAGTGCTGTGGGCAACAACATGACTCCTGCATTTCCATGCTGCCTCACATGGAGGTATACATTTTGCAGGAAGCTTGCCAGAAGGATCTGGAATGATGTCCGGGCTGTGGAAGATATTCCAGACCCAGGGGAGAGCAACAAACAATTCCGCTACGCAGCATACCGGCAATAGTAGTAGTAATTCCCTAGTTGCTGTGTCTGGAAAATAAGAGACCGCTACCCAGATCCACGTGGACAGTATGTAGGTTTCATCCCTAGTATGGTGTAAACAAATAGCATTGTCTTGAGCCCTGCAGTTTATACTGTGTACTGCTTTATTAGGGCCCGAGCACCTTCAATGCGAAGGCCCTATTGTATTTGCAGGAATTTTTATTTTTATTAGTAGTATTCTTCTGACAAAAGGAAGGCCTTTTTGCCCCCCTAAACGTGTCCAAAAAGTCACCAAATTTTGCACTCAAGCCAGGCCTGGCGAAAAATTTGATATTTAATGGTTTGCATTAATGGGCGTGGCAAAATGGCTCAACAGCGCCCCCTAGAAAACTTTGTGCCTCAAGCCCCACGATACGGTTTGACGTACATGCACAAAAATCGGTACACACCTGTATCATGTCGCAACTTAAACAAAAGTCTCTTGGGGTCATGCCCGAAACCGAACAGGATGTCGGCCATTTTGAATTAATCGTGTCATTTTGGCGAAATGTATGCCATTCCTTCGGCAGTTAATTCAGCCCGAAGCGTAACGTTACCCCAAGTGTGTTATACATCAAAATGTGCGTCTCCATCCTCCGACACCACGCATTACTTTTCTCTTTCAAAAGCGTTAACGTGGCGACGCTAGACGCCAAAAAGCGTGCCCACCCTTCATCTGATTGGTTCAGACAGAAAAAACTTTGCGCCTCAAGCCCCATAATACGCTTTGACGTACATGAACGAAAATCGGTACACACCTCTATCATGTCGCAACTAAAAGAAAAGTCTCTTGGCGCCATGGCCGAAACCGAGCAAGAAGTCGGCCATTTTGAACATTCTGCATTAATCGCGTAATTTTGGAGCAATATGAGCCATTCCTTCGAGAATTAATTCAGCCCGAACCGTATCGTGAACCCAGAAGTGTTATACATCAAAATGTGCGTCTCCATCCTGCGACTACACGCAGAACCTGTAATAGCATTTTTAATCAAAGGGAATTTAAATGACCTTGAGCATGCCATAGTTGTTGGTGCCAGATGGGCTGGTGTGAGGATTTTTTAGAAACTGCTAATCTACTGGGATTTTCATGGACAACCAAATCCTAGGGTTTACAGAGAATTGCCAGAAAAAGAGAATATATCCAGTGAGCTGCAGTTGTCTGGCTGCAAATGCTTTATTGATGTCAGAGGTCAGAGGAGAAGAGTGGCAAAGACTGGTTGGATGACAGAAGATTGGAAATGTTGCCTGGTCTGATGACTCTTGATTTCAGCTGTGAATTTCAGATAGTAGGGTCGTATTTGGTGGAAACAACATGAAAGCATTGCTCTATCTTTCCTTACAGTATATAAATAGTTAGGGCTGCTGCTGGTGGTGTAATGGTATGGGGAATATTTTTTTGTTACAATTTGCACCCCTTATCATCAATATAGCATTTTTTATACCTGAGCCTACCTGGGTATTGTTGCTGACCATGTTCATTCCTTTATGACCATAGTGTACCCACCTCCTGATGGCTACTCCTAGCACAATGTAACAAAGCTCACATCATCACAAACTGGTTTCTTGAAAATGACAAAGATTTCACTGTAGCTGCAACTTTAAGTTGTTTGCGTCATAACTTTCTTGAGTCTATTAGACACCTCAGCCACAGTGTCCACTGTAGCTTTGTGAGCTTGTCTCATGATTGTTGATGTGTGACATGGTTCCACCGAGCAATATACAGTTTTTGTAAAACACAACTAAGACGGGAGTTCCGGATACTTTGTTTGGTTTTTGGTAGGGATGGAAGGCTGTGAAATCTAGACAAGTATTTTAATCAAATATGCCATTTAATTGAAGTTTAAAGACATGACTAACATTCTAGCCTTCTTCAGATCTTCCGCAGCACAGACCACTGAAGGAGATCCTTCCTGCTCACAGCAATAACCTTCTACAATGATTCTTTGAGGAGACTTAAATGACTACTGTTAGGGCTGGGCGATATATCGAGGATAGCCGATGTATCTCGGCTTCTACTCTGTGCGATGTACAAAATGACTCTATCGTGAATATTCGAATATACATTTGCTTTTAGCCGCGGGCATTAAATTACAGGCTTTTCTCACTCTCTCGTCTCGTCTCTCCTTCTCTGAGACATAAAACAAGCGCACCCTGTCACACATGTCAGTCACGTGCTGTCGTGTGTGCATTATCATTGGCCCCCGACCAGCTGCAGGTGTCGGTGCTGCTGTCCGGGACCGGCGCTCACTTCCTCCCCGCTTTAACTTTAACTTAACTTTCCCAAACTCGGCCTGTTTGCGCCGTGAGCTCATCTGCGCGGTTGCTACGCGCGGCGGACTCTTTTCAAAGCAAACCGGTTTAGTAAAGACGGGAGGGGATGTTTTCTCCTCGCACGACGCGCACGGCTCTCCGGAGAGTGGGGAGCCGCTTAGCGCTACATGCGCAGCCCAGCCTTTAGGCTGATTTATGGTTCCGCGTTACACCAACGCAGAGCCTACGGCGTAAGCGCTGCGTCGATTTAACGCGGAACCATAATTCAGGCCTTTTTCTTCCAGAACTGAGAAACGTGTTGCTTAAATGTGGCCACATGAAATCAATCACTATCATCGAAACAAAGTCAAACAAGACTATATGACGTCATATTTCTAAAAGTAAGAGGAGAGGATGAAACATTGCAGTCCCTGCACCTACAATTAGTCTGAATATAAAGGTGCTCTAAGGGGCCCCTGCTGCTCAGAGCAGCTCATCCTGGTAAAACCAGGTGAAACCAGGTGAAACCAGGTAAAACCAGGACCAGAACATGTTCTTAGCAGATGTTCTTCAGAAGGGGAGTCAGATGCAACGTCCACTTTCTGTTTTGAAATGACACTTTTTATGTTTATGCCACTCACTGCTTAGTAACTGTTTAATAAATACAGTTTTGGTAAATTTGACTTATTTGAAAGTTTAAAATGAGCATATATGAATGCATTATGAACAAGAATGTTTTAATGTAGATATAGAATCATCATACTGGTGTGATTGTAGCATCAAAGTGTTAATTCAAGGCTAAGGCAAGATATCGAGATATATATCGTGTATCGTGACATGGCCTAAAAATATCGAGATATTAATAAAAGGCCATATCGCCCAGCCCTAACTACTGTAGTAATTTAATTTCCCTTCAGGGATTAATAAAGTATTTTTTTGGATTACATTTTTAATTCAATTGCTTCTCCAAAACTGGTCAACAATTATCTGAAAAATAAGTCCATAACATAAGAGAAATTGAGAGAAATCACAATTTGTGATTTTTTTCTTTCCTCTTCATAAGACACAAATATAACAATTATTTTTAAAGTTGTAGTGTGTATCATTTATGGTGGTCCATTGGTAGAAATGCTAAATTGTATCGAGAATTATGATTAATTTAATATACATTTAAATAAAAATAACATTTATTGGGTTTTTGTTACCTCATACCAAAGACTTTAATTGAAAAGGTGCCACATGTTCTCATGTTGCATCGCCATGTGATTATAGTTGCCAATGACAATATCTGGCTCTTACTATGAGGTCCCCTTTGTCTGCTGATGTAGTAGATGTCACATCATCTTTCACACTGGACCAATCATTTGGACTATCCTCTCTTGTTTTTTCTTCATTTACTTTTACTTGTGCCATTATATTATATTAACCTCTACTACCATAGGTTACAGTGTATGGCTCTAATGTAACCTCTAGTCAACACATTCCATTACCATTTGGAAAACTTAAATGTTGTAGCATAAAGCTAAGAACAAAAGCAACACAGCTTTATCTATGTATTCAGGAAGACAGTTTTTTTTTTTCCTTTTTTAATGTAGTTTCGAAAATAACTTTTCTTTACACCTACCAACACTTTTGCATCCTAGTTGCTTTTTTGGCTCTCAGTGATCTGTGTATGTGCACACATCTATTGGATGTATGAATGTGATAACATTTCATGGGTTTGTTTTGATATATTTGTCTCAGTTATGCATGAAACTTTTCTTGTTCACATCTCTGACAATATATGACTAGAGTTGATACAGCAGAAGAGGAGGAAGAGAAGACACAAAAAGCAGAGCATACGGTTACTGGAAAAGTAAAATATCAGACATGACTGAGAACTGCACAAAAAAGATAATGAAGGAAGTAAAGTATGCTCTTTTTTATTTTTTAGAAAAGGTAGTTATTTTCCAGTATACCATTTTCAACTTCTTTTTTTCATTTCCTACATTTACCTTCAATTGCTGGTTTTTTCTGTTGTCTGAGTACCCCAAGTGGCGTCGTACACTTGGGGTGTTTGCAATTGGTGTTTGCAAAAGTGGTCCTCTGTCTATTTGTGTCCACAAGCGAGTAAACCAGTCTGCTAAAACAACTGAAAGGTGACGTGAATAACACTGATCTTCTTGTTGCTGAACAATTTTCTGCTGGTAAAGTTCATGTCTTAGCATTCATGTAAATGTTATTCTTTCATGTACAATCAAATTATTTCAGACTAAGGTTAGCAAAGCAATGATTTCAAGGTGGTGATTTGCTCTCCAGATTTTTGTTTTTTTTGTTTCTGTATGTCAAAGTGGAAAGGGTTATAAAACTTTTTCCAAACTATTTGGAGTCAGCCAGAGCAATGCTCAGAGACCAGTTAATCAGTGTGTTAAATGGTGAAGTACATGACAGCACATCTACTGTAGAAAGAAGACTGAATTAGTTGTGACGAAGGCCCGTCACTGAGGACAGGCAACACATGGCACACTCAGTAACACACACTAAAAATGGTCCTTCATATTCATTATTTCCCTCTGTCATTGTGGTGCATGCATACCAATAAAACAACAACTGAACATTTACAACATCACCTACAGTCATATATTCCAAGAAAACATAGTCACAGTCTAGTGAAGTCAGATTTGTTTATTCATACTCATCCTTTTAATTGGTTACTGAAGTATACTAACTGCTGTCTCTCTCCTCCGGTCACTGAGTGAACCAGAGCTGCACAGGTGTGCTGATAGTGGGGCATACCATGTGTGGCTGAGTTATTATTCAATTAAGTTGTGTTGTGGTATAATTTGGGGATTTATTTGATAGGAGGTAGTGGTATTGTTTATGGGTCCATTGTAGAGAGCCTCTTATGTTTTTAATGTTTGCCTATTACCTTTAATTGGTTATTTTTATTTGATTTCCAATTAATTATGGCTTGGTCCAGAGGGAGGGGCTTGGCCGTTAAAGGCCTCTGGCCACCAAGGTTTTTTTGGTTGTTTAGTTTGGGGGTTGCTGCTGAACAGAGAGGGTGTATATAAGTGTACATATTTTTTTCCCTCAGTTTTTTTTTTGGTAGTTTCGTTTGTTGAACGTCCGAGTTTCTTGTTTTTTTCCATTATTTTTGTAAATAAAATGCCTCAATCTGCTTTAGCGACTCCAGCCATTTTTTTTCTTGGACAGTAGCCCACAGTTTTTGTAACAGTAGTAGTAGTAATGGTTAGTTTGGAAAGGTTCTCATGAGACAGTCTTCTCCATCTTAAAAAAACATGGAACAATGATTTGGGTTCTCTAAACTGCATCTGAACAAACCACATACCTGTGAAACAATGTCCTAAGGGCAGATCAGATCAAAGTGGAGTTGTTTGACCTTTATGTCCAGAGCCATATTTGGCAAAAACCAAACATACCATTTTAGCAGAAACACCTATGCTGTTCAGTTGAGGGGTGTAGATTCATAATTGTTTTGCATCCATTGGACCTCGGCATCTGTGGCAGTGATTGAGACTCAACTGCTATTTTTACGGGAATACTTTTGAGTGAAATCTGAGGCCATCCGTCTCACATCGAGAGTTTGGTCAGAATTGGGTCTATCTCAACCAAGTTTGAACTGTTGACCATTCCAATAGGACAATTATTTAAACCATATAAGCAAATCTACTCTGGATCTGCATAGAATGGAATCTGAGGCCATCTGTCTTACATCGAGAGTTTGGTCAGAATTGGATCTATCTCAAACAAGTTTGTCCTGTTGACCATTCCAATAGGACAACTATTTAAACCAAGACTTTATGAGCTTCTTTAACAGTAAAATCACGAGAATTAGAGAAGAAATCAACCAGCCGGTTGTGGGCGTTTCTTCAGCTTTAGCGACTTCCTTAGGCTCTGACTTGACTCTAGACTGTTTTGATCCTATAGACCTCCCTGAGCTGACTTCACTCGTTAATAGAGCTAAGTCTACCAAATGTATGTCAGACCCCATCCCGACTCGACTATTCAAAAATGTTTTTTCTCTTATTGGTGCGACAATACTGGACCAAATCAACCTATCCCTAAGCTTAGGATATGTACCACAGGCTTTCAAAGTGGCAGTAATTAAACCTTTACTTAAAAAACCTTCTTTTAAAAAAAAAAAAAAAACCTTCTCTTGACCCAGACACCTTAGCTAATTATAGGCCAATTTCCAACCTTCCATTTGTATCTAAAATTCTGGAAAAGGCAGTTTCAAGCCAGTTATGTGACTATTTGTATAGAAATTACCTGTTTTGAAGTCTTTCAGTCAGGGTTCAGAATGCATCATAGCACAGAGACAGCGCTGGTTCGAGTCACGAATGACCTCCTTATGGCTTCAGATAAGGGACTAGTGTCCATACTGGTTCTACTGGACCTCAGTGCTGCTTTTGACACTGTTGATCATGGCATTTTACTGCACAGGTTAGAGCATGTTGATTAAAGGGACAGCTCTACGTTGGTTTAAATCATGTCTATCTGACAGGTTCCAGTTTGTTCATGTACATGAGGTTTCTTCAGAACAGTCAAGGGTCTGTTATGGTGTTCCGCAGGGTTCAGTGCTAGGGCCAATCTTGTTCAGTTTATACATGCAGCCGTTGGGAAGTATAATCCAGAATCACGGCATACACTTTCATTGTTATGCTGATGATACACAGCTCTATTTGTCTATGAAGCCGGATGAAACAGAACCGTTCGTTAAACTTCAGGCATGTCTTAGGGACATCAAGGACTGGATGTCCAGAAATTTCTTGCTTCTAAATTCAGATAAAACAGAGGTTATCATTCTTGGTCCGACATGATCCGCTGGGCGGTGCCTCTCACCCTTCTTCTCCTCTCCTTTTCCCTTCCTCTCTTCTCCCCCCCCCCCCCCCCCCCATCCCCGGTCATCCCATTGCTGCTTCCACCTGCCTACGTGGATGGCTGCTGTGTGCTGATCATCCTGTTGCTGCTTCCGCCTGCCTGCGTCCCCCCCCCCCCCTCTGGTCATCCCGCTGCTGCTTCCACATGACTGCTATGTGCTGCTGACGTCCCCAACTCCCCCAGTCTGGCCTTCGGCAGGAGGGTCCCCCCTTATAAGCCTGGTCCTGCTCAAGGTTTCTTCCCTCCTAAAGGGGAGTTTTTCCTTGCCACTGTTTGGCTTAAGGTTTTTCTCCCACTATGGGAGTTTTTACCTGCCATTGTTTATGAAATAATTGCTCGGGGGTTTATGTTTATGTTTATGTTCATGTTCTGGATCTCTGGAAAGCGTCTAGAGACAACATCTGTTGTGTTAGACGCTATATAAATAAAATTGAATTGAACTGAATTGAATCGGCGGCAGTTTCTGTCCATCAGCGTGGCAGGCAAGCACAACAGTAAATGATGACTTCCCATACCCCGTTGTGTGGATCCCGACCGCGCTGGTCCCGGTCCGCTCCCCCGCGCTGGTCCCGGTCTGCTGCCCCGCGGTGGTCCCAGTCCACTCCCCCGCGGTGGTCCCCGTTAACTCCACCGTGTGATTCACCTAACGTGAGTGACACCTCGTCCATGTCGGGGATGTGTCGGCTGCAGAATGAGCGGAAGCTCTCCATCTTTTCCATATAATCCGCCGGGCGCTGCTGCTGCGCTGGCACCGTTTCATGAAGCGAAAGCACCAGGACGGACCTCCATGAAAATGTTCAATTTTCATTTCTTCCGCCAGCGCTACTGCTTTCATTCACGTCCGCAACTCAGGGGTGCTTCACCCGCCCCCTTCTCCCTTTACCGTTCTCATGGTGGCTCCGCCTCACATTACCGTAATACAGGTAATAATAATGGCGCACCGTTTCATAGGGCGCACAGCTCATTTAAAAAAAAATAAAAACATTTTATGTGCGCCTTATGGTCGCGAAAATCGCTCGAGCTAAGCGCCTGCTTGAGGGATATAAAAAGCCATCATCAGTAGAGCCCTGATACGAGGATTCACCATGGCAACCGGCGACAACAAAAGAGCGACATACTTTTTCTTTTCTTTTTTTAAACTTTATTTAACATTTCAATTTACAAAATCCCTTTGAGGAAACATTTGTTTGCATCTGAAGATCCACATACTTCACGCCACTGGAGTTAGAAGTGTTAATACGTGCGTATGGCGAGTATGAGAGCATATTTCGGAAAAAAAAACACGATACATGAGGAGAGAATTGGCGTGGGAGAAAGTTGCTGCAGTCAATGTGTAAGTTTGAATGCAGTATTTATAACATTTAAGCACACTGTCTTATAATATTACAGATGAAACCAGTGGTAGTGGTGTTGAATGAAATTTTATTGTCATTTAGATCAGGGGCAGCCGCACACCTCGGCTTCAGGGGAAAATGTAAATGTTTTTTTTTTTTTTTTTTTTATACATTTCATATCTTATCTCATATCTGGAAATGTGATGTCCCAGCCTCCCTGAAGACAGTGGTCGCTATCAATCTCGTTTTTAGCACGCTCTGCAGTGTTACTAACTTACAAAAATGAAAAGGAAGCAGACAACCATGCAATTTAAAAAAAAAAAAAAAAAAAAAAAAAAAAAAAAAAAAAAAGAAAGAAGGCAAGTGATGGGTCCAATGTTGCCCCAGCAGCAGAAGATATTAACGAGGCTGTTAGCCACTGATGGATTAATTATGCAAGTTCATTTTAAGGTAAGATATCAAATCACCCTACCCTCTTATAAATCTGTTTAAGCGAATTATTTGACTTTTTTTACTCTCTCTCTTTCTCTCTTCTGCTCCCTCCCTCTCCTTTTGCATTTGGACTTTAACTGTTTGAAGTTAAACTCGGATGTCCTTGTGATATTGTTGCACTGACATAGTGAATAAAATACGTTGCGTTTGTCAGATACGCTTTTTCTGCTCTCTCTTGAATTGACGCCACTGAGGGAGGAGACTGAGAGAAACTCAGGCTTTATTGAAGTAAACCTGCTAGCGAGCAGGTTAGGTTCAGAGGCTCAGTTGCCGTAGTAACTGACTCAGAGTTTGAGTTAACTCGCTTTCTGGAACTGAAAACTCCGGATTTCCCTCATCTCAGGCTTAACAAACTCAGGATTTTCACTAAACCCGCTTCCTGGAATACCCCTCAGATCACTAATTCTCCTGTCATCTCAGTTCCTGCCACCATCATCAGCCAGGCAATTATCTCATTCCCCTCACCTGTGCTTCCCTGCACATCTCCACACCTGGTTTTCATTGTCATCAGTCCTCCTTCACATACATTTCCTCTGCCAGACTGTCTAGTGTGTTTGCCTAACTCTCTCTTTTTTGAACCGGATTAAAACCTTCTTGGACTCTGTTAATCTGCTTGTTGTCATGCTCTTGGGTTCCCTGCGCTTCGGCCGTTACAAATGTGTCTTTACTGTAGTCAAAGGTAATAACTTTTTTTTTTTAATGTTTTTATCAATTTTTTCCCCCCCATTTTTATCACCCAGTGCTCTTACCTAAGTCAGTCCTGGGCATTGCTCACCCTCTACCAACCCCGGGAGGCCCTACACTGAGCTCAGGTCTCCTGACTTGAGGAGTGAGCAGGCCGCTTCTTTTCACCAGACAGGGTGGGGATTCTCTGGCCGGACGTACTGTAGCGAGTGGAAGGATCACGTTATTCCAGCTAGATCCTCCCCACCCCATCTGGCGCCCCGGCTGGGCAGAGGGAGCATGTGTAGCCCAGGACTGCTGCATGTTTTTGTGAGGGTAGCTCACATTAGCTACCCAAGGGAACACAGGGAGAACATGCAAACTCCACACAGAAAGACCCTTTTACCAACCCCACCCAGGCTGTGGGCGCTGAAGTCATGGGGGAACTAACACGCCCTCAGCACCAACAGCGTCCCTGCCGAGAATTGAACCCAGGACCTTCTAGTTGTGAGACGGCTGCACTACCAGCTGGTTTCAGTTCTATCGGTGTCATTGCATTGTTTTATCTTTAATTTTTATGAACTGGAACATCAGCTTGTGCATTTTTCAATGTTTTATTTTTAGTCATTTTAAATCAAAGATCTCTTGTCATGTTATAAATCAAAGTTGTTTTTTATTAACTTTAGCTGAGATGACTTTGCATCACATAAATTACAAATAAATGTCATGCTATCTCTCTGTGAACCAGACTTACAAGATAAAAAAGAACATCCATATAATCAAAAAGAGAACTATTGCATTATAACTAGGTTTTTCTCAGGTAACAGTGTGCATAGAAAAGACCTGTCATGTTCATACTCTACAATTTGTTTGCTGTTCCATATTTCAGATTCAGTCTGTATCCTGACAGACAGCATTTATGTTGGAAGAAAATTCTTTCAAACATCAAAAAAACGTCACACTGTCATTCTTATCATAATTGGAAGCACTTCAGGATGTGAAACCCTTAAACCTGAGATATTATCTTCCAAACATCAGAACAGACTAAAGATTGTTTTTCCCCAGTTATAACAACAATTTATAAATTGAGCAGGACAAAACACACATAAATGTGCAAAAGGCACACGTACACAACAGTTCAAATGCTGTTGAAACCGAGCTATTTGTTCTGATGGGGTTTTGTAAATGGTTACCATGGTGAAAATTAGCAAGCCAAAATGCCTGCGTTGATTACCCTTTCAGAGATATGGGGATACAAATAGCAGTAGTTAATCTTGTTTAGAGAACACAAATTCATTGTGACAGCTCGGCTGCTTCAACACTGGAGACTGTCGCAGTGTGAATTGAATGGCCTGATTGTAAAAGAGAGAGAAAAGTGAACAACTTAAATTTTTTTTTTTTTTTTAAAGTGAAAAACCATTTAGGGTTTACTTTGGACCAAATGTAAGTTGTTTGCTCCTATCTGAGCATTATTGAACTCAACTTTTAAATTACAAAAGAGAGCTTGGAAACTTTATATGCAATTGTGACTTGGCCAAAACAGTGAGAGTGTAACGGAGGCTCTGGGCAAAATATTGTCTCGCCATTTTTCATAATTAGCCAATAAACATGCAGGGAGATATTGGACCTATTAAAAACTTCCCAGCTCAAGTAGGCAGGCAGGCAGGCAGAAACACAAAAACTCACACACAGGCTCATGCCCACACAAACACCTTCCTCAACACCCACCAACACACACATACAGACAAATATCTGCATATAGCAGTGCAGTAATTTAAATTGGCACACAGCAGTACAGATATAACAGCTTTTAGAGGCATTTGGACTAATTTATATGGAGTTAAAATAATAACATCAACAAACAACACCACAGAAAAGAACAAGCATTGGCTTACTTGTGGCTGTAATGATTGCATATGTCACAGAGCGCCATACATCTCACAGCATACACCTTTCCCTAGGGTTGATGCACAGTATATAGAAAACTGTTTAAATTAGAGTAAATGGAAGCCGATCAGCAGTGTAGTGCAGGAAAGGGGATACTTAATCATATGTGTTGCAGAAAATTGTTCCTTATGAAGCTGCGCATAAGACCCACCATAGCAGAGAGGCTCTCTAAAGGCAAAACATTAAAAAAGTAGGGAAGAAAAGGGAAAAGAATAGTTTGCACACCCACGCACACTTTCAAACACTTAAATATTATAAGGTGCAAACAGGAGCAATTGTAATATCTAAGTGGAAACTCCAAAGCAGCGCCCGTGTATTCCTGTGAGTAATACACGAAGCATAAAGATCATTTTCTTTGTCAAGGTTGAGACCAGGGAGGATGATTATTCTGAAAGCACACAGAAGCAAATATCTTCTTGTTCTGAGTGTTTGGATAAGAAACAGCTACAAATCATCAGTCCTACAGCTGTAAAGATGCTGTCTTCCAAAAATATGTTTACTGCAGCGGTTTTCCATTGTATCTCAGTGTTTGTTTGGATTATGTGGGTTCTGTATATGTTTCTTCCCATTTGGCTTAAACTGAAAATTTATTTTTTTTAGCACTCCCTGTAATTTTCCGTAAATTCCAATTTGACTGTTAGCTCTTTTACTACAGACTTGTGCCCTGAATGGACTGTATGTGTCTATCCAATCCTTAATGTTATATTTATTTTTTCCAGGGGAGATATACCTTTGAAACTAGCTGTCAGAAAAAAAATTAACAAATAAAACAACAGATGGGTTGGGTCAAGAAATCTGTATTCTATTCAATGTATAGCTTACTCATGATGATTATAATCTCCACCCAAGTGAGTTATGTGGTGACCTTTGAGATGTAATAATAGTCCATATATCTCTGCAATTTCAAGCCTCAGCCTTTGTCATCAATTTGGCTTAAGTCCTGAGTAAATAAAAAGCAAGAACTATAATATGACTTGCGCAAGATGCAAACATTTTAAATACATTTTTTACAAGTAAGCAGGATATGACACAAACCTGCTCAGGCTATTTAACTTTTTTGAGTAAGGTTTGTTATACAAAACCTTGTGAGAGGTTGTACATGTATAATTACTGAATAATGGCAGGAGCTGTCTGAAGAATATCACTGGCCACCCTCAACCAAATATAAAATGAGTTACAAAGTAATTAAGACAAAATAACATAATAACAGTTAATGTCTTACATGGTGGCAAAGGCCGAGGACAAGAGGTGGGTCTTAAGACGGCTCTTAAAAACAGAAAAGGAAAGGGTCTTTCTAACCAGTAAGGGCAGATCATCTCTACATTTTTGGTTCTACAGCCGTAAAAGCACAATCTCGTCTGAGTTTACTCTTTGTTTTCGGCTCACTCTGGAGCAGTTGATCAGCTAACCTCAGAGAGCGAGAGACTGTGTAAGGATGTAGCAGCTCAGAGGGATATGGTGGGGCTAGACTCTTTAGGGACTTAAAGCAAATAAAATGTATCATAAAATGCACATGCAGATGCAGCCAGTGAATTTTAAAGCTAAAATGGGCAAAATGTGATCTTGTTTATGTATGCCAGTTAAGGGAAATTCAGTTGCATTCTGAACCATCTGCAGATGAGCAACAGCAGACCTGCTAACATCCACATAGAGTGCATTACAGTTATCCAGCCAACCGTTAACAAATGCATGGATTACTGGTTCAAAGTGCTTCCTTGTAAGAATGGGTTTTAACTTAGCCAACTGCCTCAGCTCACCACTGCTGTGATCTGGCTATCAAGCTTGAGGTCAGAATCCAGGGGGCCAGCGTAACTCAGGTCAGCTCAATTTCCATGATGACTCAAAGTTTTTAAAACTGAACGCAATGTACTTGGATGTAAAAGTGATGCAGCAGGTCAAAATTCAAACCAGTCATCCTAATAGTTTTTATGTGTTTAAAATGTATGCAGGTTGCCTCTGGAGAAATTAAGAAACACTGACTGTGATGATGCCCTCTTGATTCACATTGCATGCCTGTCTCCTGCCACATGACTAATGTCCGAGCACAAGTATCCCCCTCTCTTTCCACCGATGAGAATATTGCCACATCTGATTGACTCGACATATGCCGACTGACTGGAAGCCATCGGTGACCAGTGGAGGAGATTGGCTCTTGTGACCCTTGATGAAGACACTAAAACAATAACTGTAGATTGATACATTATATGCACCATTTCTGTACCTTGGAGGGCAGTGGTGCAAGAAGGGTGTACAGGGAACTGGGAGAGTTTGTCCTTGATGCACTAGTGTTTCCTTATTCAAATGTATCCTGTAAACCTGTGTTTTCCAAGGTGAACCTAATCAAAACAAAACCATGAAACCAACTTATCACAGGCCCCCTTAATGGGCTCATGCACACATCAGTGTGTGAAGATGGCAAGTGGATGTGACAATTTTAAGCCACAACCAAAATGCTGCACTCCATGACAACATCAAATATCTAGCATGAAAGGACTGCCCCCGCCCAGCAGGATGCAGCAGACTCACCCTGGATTCACACTGAAAGCATCAAAAATCGCCTGTGGTGGCTCGGGATGCCTGCATCGCGCTGCTTGCCAAAGCCTGTCGATGCCTGCCGACGCCTGCAGGGGGCGGAGCTTTCAAGCTGCGCTGCAGAATTGGAGGGAAACAAGTGCATAGTGTATGTCTATATATATATAGCATGCACATCTTCGGTTTCCTCTTTCACCATGGATTACAATGTAGGAAGGCTTCCACACAGGAAGTCGGCCATTTTGAATTAATCGTGTAATTTTGCCGCAATTTATGCCATTTCTTCGGTCGCTTCTTCGCCCGAACCGTAACGTGCACCCAGGTTTGTTATATTTCAAAATGTGCGTCTCGATCGTGCAACGATGCGCATTACTTTTCATGTCGTTACCGTGGCGACGATAGATGCCAAAAAACAAATATCAATGGTTTGATATAGAGAGTCGTGGGTGGTGTCATCTGCTAAATGTCCAGGCCTCAAGACATCTACATGCAATTCATACAAGCGCTTCTACTGCAGCATGCCTGAACGTGCACAAGGGTGCGAGGGCCCGTTCATCTCTGCTTGCAGCTTTAATTGTAAGTTGTACATGTTCTTTTTGGGAAGACCAGAGAGCAGGGCGTTACAATAATCCAAACGACAAGAGATAAAAGCATGCATTAGCATCTCCGTACTAGCCTGATGCCAACGTGGAGGCATGTGTGAAGGCTACCTGTATCCTTCATAATTTCATTAGGAGAAACAGCAGGACCAGGAGGGAACCGTGCCAGTGTGAGGGGGAGGTCTCAGTGCTGCAGTGCTTGAGAAGAACAGGGAGCAACAATGCTGCGCGGGAGGCCATCTGTGTAAGGGAGATCGACGCTTCCTACTTTTCAGTTGAGGGTGCAGTAGCATGGCAGCCCAGGGAATGATCTTCCACCAAAGCTTCATTTAAGAACCAACCACATTAAACTAAGCAGCATATTTTCCTTTTTGTGTTGGCAATTTTTTTTGTTCCTCATTGTCTGGTTCAGAAATATTGTTCACACCATATATAGTTTAGCATTGTTATTATTACCAAAGACAGAATCTAATTAGAAGTGTAAAAATGTATAATCCCAAATATTGACCTGCTAATTGTAGTAACTAAAGTTTATATGTAGTGCAGTGACATTTTCAATGCACTCTACTGTACTAGTTAATATAGTGTTTAACATGAATACAAGATTATTACACAGCTATGTAGGGAACATTTTGTCTTCTACATGCTTATATTGTCTCATTAATTAATTTACTCGCTCTTCCATTACTCAGGTGCTGTATTGACTAAACTAAGTTATACTGTTACCACATCCATGAAAAAAGGAAGCATTCAGTGTTGAAAAAGGAACTATTTATTTAAACATCTTATAAAATGTATGAACTTGCTTAAAAAAGAAAACGTGGGAGAACAATTTTCTTACACACCCAAAAGATTAGCCCTGCTGATCTTCTTCCTGTTGGCCGGTTGCCTCATATATCATGCGGTGCAGTTCAAATTTGATTTTGTTTTTCCTCTCAGCTGATAAGGCCTTGAAATCATGGAGAACGCAATCAAAAAAGAGCTTATCAGGGTCAGGGGTTGCAGGCTGGCTCACCACCTTCACCACAGCTCCCAGGTCCAGTTGGTTGAGTTTATATTTAGGGCCCGAGCACTTACAGTGCAAAGGCCCTATTGTATCTGTAGGAGACGTTATCCTCGTTCTCGTTGTTTTTCTGCACTAATCCTTCTATACATCTGACTGCAGTCCCGCCCACCCAGAGAACATAATTGTCAAATTTGCTGATGACACAACGGTGGTGGGGCTGATTACAGGGGGAAACGAGCCGGCCTGCAGAGATGAGGTTCTAAAACTTGGTGAGTGGTGTGCACTGAACAACCTGGCACTGAACATCACCAAAACCAAGGAACTCATCTTTCCCCCCTGTACATCAATGGTGAATGTGTAGAGCAAGTGCAGTCCTTCAAGTTCCTCGGCGTCCACATCACTGGACTGTCTACACCACAGCACCGGTCAAGAAGGCTCAGGAGCGGCTACACTTACTGAGGGTGCTCAGGATGGAGCGTCTGAACACACAGCTGCTGGTGAACTTCTACCATTCCACCATCGAGAGCCTGCTGACCTGCTGTGACAGTGTGGCACTCCAGCTGCATGGAAGCAGACAGGAAGAGGGTGCAGACGGTGGCAAACACAGCTCTCTGCCCTCTCTGCCCTCCCTGTCTCGTCTCTACAGCTCCTGTTGTCTCAGCAGGGCAAGGAACATCTCAAAAGACAACACCCACCCCGGTTTCCATTTCTTTGACCTGTTACCCTCTGGCAGGCGCTTCAGGTCCATCCTGAGCCACCTCATACTGTGCAATATTCTTCTGAACTCATAAGCCACCTCAAACTGTGCAATATTATTTCATCCATTCATGTGCAATATTCTTTCACTCATTCATGTGCAATATTCTTTCATTCATTTGTGCAATATTCTTTCATTATTCATTTTCATAGTGTATATATATATATATTCATACTGTCTGTTTCTTATTTTGTTTTTACATAGCCTTTTACAGGCCAACACATGGTCCAAGTTCCGGGGGCCGTCCTCGGGACCGGGCAGACCGGTGAGACAGTTCCGGTGGGTTTTCCCAGTCCACTGTCATCTCCACAGTCTTGAGCGGGTTCAGCTCCAGGTGGTTCTGAATGCACCAGTGGACCATCTGTTCAACCTGCTGTCTGTACACGGACTCGTCACCCTCCCGGATCAGGCCGATGACGTTGGTGTTGTCCGCGTACTTCAGGAGCTTCACAGAAGAGTCCCCTGAGGTGCAGTCGTTTGTATAGAGGGAGAAGAGCAGTGGCGAGAGGAGGCACCCTTGGGGGACACCAGTGTTGATGGATGTGATGCTCCCCAGCCTCACCTGCTCCCTGGAAGCTGGTGATCCACTGACAGGTGGAGGCAGGCACTGTGAGCTGGGTGAGCTTCTGGTGGAGGATTACAGGAGCGATGGTGTTGAACGCCGAGCTGAAGTCCACGAACAGGATCCTCGCATAAGCCCCTGAGGTGTCGAGGTGATGCAGGATCTGGTGCATTCCGATTGACTGCATCATCCACCGACCTGTTTGCCCGGTAGGTAAACTGGATTTCATGACCACAGATGTCAGGGCGACAGGCCTGTAGTTATTTAGTCCTGTGATGGTGTGTTTCTTGAGGACTGGAATGATGGTGGAGCGTTTGAGGCATGAGGGCACCTCACACAGCTCCAGGGACCGGTTGAAGATCCGTGTAAAGGTGGGTGCCAGCTGCTCGGCGCAGGCTCTCAGGCAGGAGGGGGACACACCGTCTGGGCCTGGAGCCTTCCTGACCTTCTGCCTCTGGAACAGCCGACACACCTCCTCCTCACAGATCTGAAGTGCAGGCAGGGTGTCAGGTGGGGGGAGGGGGGTAGACAGAGGTAGTGGGAGTTCGCTGTGGTGAGGTGTGAATATACGGGCAGAATTTACTGATTACTAAATGAATTTACTGAAGATTTTTAATCTTTGCATGACAGTTAAAATGTTTACATTGAAAAGAAAATATTAAAATTGTTATGTTGTAAAATGGGTTTTAATCTGAAACCTGTTTTTGAACATTTGGAAACATGATTTGGTATCGGCATCAGTATCGGTATCGATGAAAATGCTAGCCAAAGTATCTATTGTTATCGAATCCTAAAATTGTTGTATACTTAATCCTTACCTCATGGTAACTTGAGCATTTTTCTTTGACTTGGCCTCTTTCATTTTATTTTATTGTATTGTATTCTTTTTTCTTTTTTCTTTTCTCAGATTACATTTTAAATGTTCTGTTTGCAAATTTAGAACAAGAAAAGATATAACCACAAAAGTTGTTGACAAACCATGAAATACTTGAGAAGTTAAAAGAGTGAACTTGCTCACACTTGGGTTAGACTTGGACCATATCTTTCCTCGCTTAGAGAATTATGTCGAGTTAAACACACCAATAATACTGTAATATGAAATTCAGCACTAGTCAGCTTTTTTCTTGTTCTGTTTTTAATTTTTTTTTTTGTAAATCATATTTTTTGATTTGTATACAAGTCATTCTATTATAAAATCTTCCTTCCTTCACCTCTGAACCTGAATGTGGGCCATTCATCTACAGTAGCTTTTCTGACAATCCAAAATCTTATCAGTCATTAAAGTAGAGAAATTATTCGTTATTCAGTCTTTTTTCTGGGAATCACTGCATTTTATAGCATTACATTAGCAGTGAATCATTTAATTGTACACTCATTATTGACAGTATGCATGCATGCATGCATACATTAAAAAAATAAAAATAAATAAAAAAATGAAAATATATAAGATCTCAGTGGGTTGATTTGGGGCAATTTGCCTGTGATGAGCAATAATAGGCTCCAGCAGAACCCCCTGACCTTGTACAGTAGTGGTCTTCATTCCTGGTCCGAGTTTGTATGGCCCCAACATGCTGATATGCATGCCTGACAACACTGGGGCCTGCTTATGGGTTAGGGATATTCTTACGACCCTGTTCATCTCGAAGAGTAACCGCCTGTCTCTGGGAATCTCCTCCATGCTCTTGAGACAATGCAAGGACACAAAGCAAACCTTTGACACATCTTGGTGTGCCCTGCTGCAGGAGTTGTCTGTGCAATGTCTGTAGGGTCAAGGTATTGCACAATTCTACCAGTTGTGACAGTGACTTTAGACAAATGCAAAACCTTATATCTTATTATAACACCAAAGCAGCTGCAACTGATTAACAACCCCCACTGCAACTTAACTGACCAGATCAATATTGCAGAGGTTTTACTCACTCTGACTATATACTGCTAAATTTTTTAGCAGTGTATAGTGCCCATGTCACCACTACACATATAATCAGTGTATTTAATAAATGCAGAATTAAAACACCGGGAGGAGGAGACCCCGGGGAAGACCCAGGACACGCTGGAGAGACTATGTCTATGACTATGACTATGTCTCTCGGCTGGCCTGGGAACGCCTCGGGCTCCCCCCGGAAGAGCTGGAGGAAGTGTCTGGGGTGAGGGAAGTCTGGGCATCCCTGCTGAGGCTGCTGCCCCCGCGACCCGGTAACGGATAAAGCGGAAGAAGATGAGTGAGTGAGTGAGAATTAAAACAATACATGTTGACTTTATTTTTAATACCATTAAATAACAAGAGTTAAGTTTCCTTAGTTACTAATACATAAATAGTTGCGAGAGGCATTAAGAACTTATAACTGATAAATTAATGACTTATTTGATAAAAGATCCTTGAATTTTTAATAAAAGTGATGAGTACAGTATAAACTGTAAGGCAGAGGCGTGGGCAGAGCATCTCTCTGCAGAGCAGCGTTGTCCCATCTTTACTCCCAAACCTCAGGTGGACCAATAAACACTGGGACTTTGAAGTTTTAACTGTCTGCAGGCCTTCGCTCCCAACTCTGTGCGAATGTTTGTGGGTGTACATAATTTGAATCTGAACCAGAATGCACTTCTCAACCCATCTAGAAGTATTTCTAATAGTGTGTAAATATGTGCCAGTGTTTGTAAGGTTGTGTCTTTGAGCATTCTCCCTAGGCAGCAGCAGGAACATTTGAATAGAGGAAAACATTTTCTCATGAAAAAAGGGATCAAAAGTAAGGCCAACTAGAAGTATATTTTCTCCCTGACACTTTTAAAACACAATTCATACTATTTTAATACAAGATTTTAAAAAAAGCAATAATTAAACATAATGGGGTTTACACCTGTAATTTTGAATGCCACACAAAAATGGACACATTGGTTAAGTTGACTTTATTGTCTTTTATACTACTACTACTACTACTACTACTTAATAATAATAATAATAATAATTAAAGCTGCAAGCAGCGATGAACGGGCCCTCGCACTCACGGCCACCGCCCCCATAAGCATATCAGAAATGACACCACCCACGACTTCCTATGTCAAACCATTCAAAAGTTATAGCAGAAAAAAGGGACAACCAATCAGAAGAAGGGGCGGGGCTAATTTTCACCAATTATGGTCAAGGACTCAATATCGAGTCCCATGACACCACCCACGACTCTTTGTCAAACCTTTCAAAAGTTATGGCAGAAAAAAGGGACTATCAAATATCGACCAATCAGAAGAAAGGGCGGGGCTAATTCATGCCAATGAAGGTCAAGTACTCAATACCGAGTCCGATGACACCACCCATGAGTCTTTATGTCAAACCATTCAAAAGTTATGGCAGAAAGTAGGAACTATCAAATATAGACCAACCAGATGAAGGGGGGGGGCGCCAAGAGACTTTTCTTTAAGTTAAACCGTATTGTGGGGCTTGAGGCACGAAGTTTTATCTGTATGGACCAATCAGACTAAGGGGGGCGCGCTTTTTGGCGTCTATCATCGCCATGGTAACGCTTTTGACTGAGAAAAGTAATGCCCGTCGTCGCTGGATGGAGACGCACATTTTGATGTATAACACACCTGGGTGCACGTTACGGTTCGGGCCGCATTAACTGCCGAAGGAATGGCATAAATTGCGGCAAAATTATACGATTAATTAAAAATGGCCGACTTCCTGTTCGGTTTAGGCGATGGCGCCAAAAGACTTTTCTTTAAGTTGCAACATGATAGAGGTGTGTACCAATTTTCGTGCATGTACGTCAAAACATATTGTGGGGCTTGAGGCATGAAGTTTTCTAGGGGGCGCTGTTGAGCCATTAGGCCACGCCCATTAATGCAAACCATTAAATATCACATTTTTCACCAGGCCTGGCTTGCATACAAAATTTGGTGACTTTTGGGGCACGTTTAGGGGGGCAAAAAGGCCCTCACTTCGTCGGAAAAATAAAAAAAGAGGAGAAAAAAAATTCCTACAGATACAATAGGGTCAGTGCTTGGGCCCTAATAATAAAATTGGCACAAATTTGAAAGCATTATCCTTACTTGGCATATTAGAAAAACAGTGTGTATTCTATGCCACACAGAACAAGGTGCTGAGGAGAATGTGGGAGGTATTCTGAGATAACTGTTTGTTAAAGGGCACAAACTTTCAATAGATGTTACAGGAGGGCAGTGTGGATGATGGGGTGGTTAGCACTGAAAAGTTATGACATGAAATAATGATACAAAACTTCAGACCATTTAATAAACAGAGAATGTGTGCAATGAAGGTGACACAACATTAGCAGATGTTTTTTTTTTTTATCTTTTTTACTTTAAAGTACTATTATGATCAAAATTCCCCCTATCATATTGATAAGAACCCCCAGCTGAATCAGTGCTCTGCTCTTAGCTGTGATAAATCAGATATTGATTGTCAGTCATAGAAGCAATGCATGCAGCATTTCAGATGTAGGAAAATAAGACCTCCTTTTTCTCCATTTCAATATCTGTTCAATATCAAACCCAGAAAATATGTTTGTTACATTAAATGAATATATCCTCATTATCTGCTGGCTGTATTGTAAAAAAAAAAAAAACAGACAAAAAATAAACAATCCACACACACAGTCCTGGCTCAGTAAACTGAACACTCACAGGTTTTATTTATTGTATTAACACATTTTGATCTACTGTGACAGTAATGTTTGAGATGGGTTCATTTAAGCATCTTGTAAAGTCCCCCCCCCCCCACCCCCCCCAAAAAAAAGAAGTACATAAATACATTTCAGTGGTGCTTTCATATTGGTGAGATCTGTGTTGCATCAACATAGTTATCCTGATGTATACATTATGTAGTGTTAAAACAACTAATCCTTGATTTTCCTGCACTTTAACTTTATCAATTATATTTAAAGTGCTTTGCTGTCATATTGCTGCAATAAAAATAACTAAATGAAAGCTGACAGGCCCATAGAGCTTTACTGTGTAAATATATTCAAGAATTTGTAGCTTTTTAAAACTTTCTAGGTTTTATTTTACCTCAGACGTCAGCTCCCCACGGCTGTGTCTACTTGCCAGATAAAGAAAAAATTAATGCAGTATGAGAGGGCTGCTTTGGTGCTCTCATTTCCTCAAGATACGATTTACACAGGGGACGGGGTATGTGAAACACAACCTGAAATGTTTTTTTCCTGAGCCTAACCCTTTACAGCTAGTAACCAGTAAAAAAGAGCCGCTCCTGGGGCCTTATGTCCTAAGAGTGCGTGAATATCAACGTTAAACGGAGCGTGGAATTAACACGTATTATGATATTGTAACAATTTTATTCAGATGATGCCAAACCGGGAACCTCGGGGGTCACAGCTTCCACCCTCCCATCTGAGGAACCCCGCGCCACCGGTGCCTCCAGTCCTGAGGTCCGTCCGACCGGCCTCATGTTGACGCAGGCGGTTCTGGAAATCCATGACAGGATCAGTCAGGGAATTGAGGAACTAAATCGAACCATGACACGCATGGCTGACACACTTGAGCAGATCAGTGAAATAATAAAACACATTACAAAATTAACCTTGACTACCTTGACTGACTCCCTCCTGGTCACACGCAGGCACAAGGATATAGGTAAAGGAAAATTATGGTCTTTCCCCATTTCACCAATTTAATCATGATTTGTTCAAGGTTGTAGTACTCAACAACTGTTATATTGTGAAAAGAGAATGATTTCTTTTGAGAGACTTACAACTATCCACATGAGCTAAAGAGATCTGATGAAAAACTCGTAAGCCTCAGAATATTTAATATGATACAAAAACTTAAAGACCAGGGGCCTCATTAATAAAGCTTGCTTGCGCACAAAACAGGTCCTGAAAGATGCGCAAGCCACCTTCTACGCAAAGGTTGGGATTTGAAAAAGAAAAAACTAACCGAAAAATGTGTGTATCTCTACGCCAACCCTGACCCTCGCGCACGAACATTTTGAAGCCAGATTCATTTGACATTTTTAATGTCATCACATATCAGACTCATAGATCCATGTACACCCAAGCCGGTGATCTGCCGAGGTGTCCTACCTCGGCGAAAATACTACCGTACGATCCCTGTTTCTTTTATCTCAGTTTCTTTTTTTTCAAAGGCTTTTTCATGCAAATAGACGATTTAACAGCAGGAAGTCAGAAAGTGCTTCACGACAGCGGAAGAAAAAAAAACGTCAAATCACGCTTCCGCATAGATATTGGCAGGTAGGATGATTTGACAGATGAAAATACCCTGTCAGATCACGCTTCCACATAGATAAATGTTTTTTTTTGTTTTTTTTTATATTTTTATCCCTGATTTTTTTCCCATTTTATCACCCAGTGCTCCTACCTAAGTGACAGTCCGGGGCATTGCCATCCTCTACCAACTGAGCTCAGGCCTCCTCCTTAACCTGAGGAGTGAGCAGGCCGCTTCTTTTCACCAGACAGGGTGGGGTTTTTCTGGCCGGACGTAGCGCGTGGAAGGATCACGTTATTCCAGCCAGATCCTCCCCACCCCATCTGGCGCCAGCTGATCCTAATGTTGTCGCCACTGAAGCAGCAGAGCTGCCTGCAGGTGAGGGTGCGGCGACTCAGGTTGAAGCCGAAGCTGCAAAGGCGGAAGATGTGGAGTATGATAGCGACTTGGACAGCGTTTCGATCGGTGATTCCCAAACATCTAGTGATGACTTGTACACTCCGGAGGAAAAAAAAAATTTTCTTGATGAAACTTTTGGAAAACCGGTTAAAATTCTTATTTTCCCAAAGCAGAAAAATTCATCAGGAGTGCATTAACGGTCCAGAAAATGGTAGGTTTTGGGATGATTGATGAGAAGAAACGGTTCCGTTTGAAGAAGTAAATAACAAACGTCCAGATACAGTTATTAGCAAATACACAAAGAGGTTTAAAACGCTTGAAAAAATCAGAAATAAGATGATGATTATGATGCAGGTGTTTTTTCTGGTGTATCTGCTTGTTGTTTTTTCTGGTGTATCTGCTTGTCTTCCCTCTTTTTCACCTCTTTGCATATTATCAGGGTGGGGTCATTGAACATCAACGGTGGGAGGGATCCTCTAAAGAGGATAGTTTCATTCAGGTAGTATTCATTCAAAAGAAGCTTGAGGATGTGTTTTTGCAAGAAACACATACGCATCATGACAATGAGGTAGAGTGGGGTATGAGTTGGAAGGGGAAATATTTTTCACACACACACACACACACACACACGCATGATCATATACATACACACACACACACATAGACATACACACTGGCTTGTTCACCTGCATGCTGGCTCTCTAGTTTTTGGGTTTAGGTAGCGGTAGCGATAGCTTAGCTCAGACTGCGATCAGATCTCAAGATTTAGGTCGATTGCTGTTATTGTTTTGGTTGGCTCCGTGCCGGTTTCGTGCTTTGTTTGTGGTTTTTTGTTGCAGATTTCCAGTGCTTGACGTGTGTCTCCGTGTGTTCCTACTTCCTGGATTGGCAGTGGAGGTCGTCACCCCCCCGCCCCCCCCCCCCCCCCAAAAAAAAAAACCACTGGGTTTGTATGTGTATATTTATGTATGTGTGCGTATATATATGTATATATATTAAATATAGTAATAATGCACACATATACACTTTTGGTTTCTACCGTCATGGTATCAATCAATAATATGTGTGCAGACAAGGTTTAAAAAAAAAAAAAAAAAAAAAAAAAAAAGGAAGGGGAAATATTTTTACTCTCATGGAACCAGTTCGTCTGCTGGTGTGGCAACCTTTTTTTCTCTGGGTCTGGATGATGACATTATATCCAGTACTGAGTTAGTCCCAGGCAAGGTCCTGGTGATTAGAGTAGAAATAGAAGGCTTCTCTTTTTGTTTTATTAATGTTTATGGACCAAACCAGGGGGATACCAGGATTAAGACATTTGAGAAAATACACACATTTTTGGAGCAGTCTACTCTAAATGAGTATGTTGTGGTGGGTGGGGATTGGAACTGCACTACTAGTTTTATGGTAAATAGAACAGGAGAAGTACGTCATCTTCCGTCATCCCTCAGATTAGCTCAGATGGTATCAGAGCTTAATTTGGTTGATGCTTGGCGGGTTAAACACCCTCAGGATAAAAAATATACATGGGCAAAAATGAAGGATGGGACAGTGAGTGGGCCTAGGTTGGACAGAATGTATATCTCACAGAATCATAGAAATATATTTTCTGACTGCCCGATTTGTCCCGTTGGTTTTTCTGATCGACATTTGGTTTACTTGGATTTTCTTTTTACGAAGACCACTAGGTGTAGGTCGTATTGGCATTTTAACACTAAACTACTTCAGGACACTTTTTTTGACAAAGTTTTACTAGTTTTTGGCATCTGTGGAAGGCAAGAAAATCAGTGTTTACATGTTTAACTGATTGGTTGGAAGTCGGAAAGGCCCAGATAAGAGTATTTTGTCAACAATGTACGAGTCACTCTAGAGTCAAAATTAAAAATGTGATCAAGAATCTGGAAGATGAGATAAAAATGTTGGAAAGCATTTTACTAACAGATGGTGCTAATGGTGACCAGCATAAACAAAGGAGAGATCAGCTACGTTGCTTTTTACATTAAAGGACTAAAGGGGCTTTAAATCGCTCAAGGTTTGTTACCGGTAAGGAAATTGATGTCCCTACATCTTTCTTTTTAATTTGGAGAGTCAGTCGTACGAGGCAGTTGATTTGTAATATTTAATATTCTTTAAAGTTCTTGGGTGTATTTTTGCGGAGGGATATTGTTTTGAAAAAAAAACTATGATGGTGTCATGGACAGAGTGTGTGCCAGATTGTCCAAATGGAAATGGCTGCTGCCTCAGTTATCTTACAGTGGAAGGGCTCTGGTAGTGAATAACTTGGTTGTTTCTGCCCTCTGGCATAAGCTGACTGTGCTGAGACCACCGTCTTCTCTAATACCATGTCTCCAAAGGAGATGGTGAATTTCTTCTGGTTTGGACAACATTGGGTGAGAACTGCAGCCTTGTACTTACCAGTGGAGGAGGGGGGACAAGAACTCATAGACATATTCTCACGGATCGCGGCTTTCAGGCTTCAATAATTACAGAAGCTGTTGTATGGTGTTGGACTACAATGGCCGGATGCTGCACGTCTCTTGCTACGGAGGGCAGGACGTATTGGCTATGATAAAACGTATTATTTTGCTACGCCAAGGATCTTTGGACATAACCGGTCTTACTCCATTTTACCCACCAGTTTTAAATGCTTGGAAGATGCTCACCTTTGGGAGAAAGACTGACATGACATCCGGGATGTGGGTTTTTGAAGAACCTCTGTTTGAGAACAGTTTCTTCTCGTCACAGCTGATCTCATCTGTTACGTTAAGATCTAAGATGAGAGAAGTGGGCTGTGTGAAGCTGGGTCATCTAATGAAGATGTCTGTGTCTAGTCTCATGGAGCGTTTAGCGGTGCGATCCAACAGACTTGCGTTGAGGCTGAAAGAAGAAGCTTTTGCTCTCTCTGCCAGATTCCATCAGAGCGTTTGCTGTTGATAGTACTCAGTATGACCTGTGGGACGATGAGTATTAGCATGGTTTTCCTTCCCTAATTGTCACTCCTGTAGTGGATCAGTGGCAGGTGGCCAGAGAGGCTGATGTCTCTCCCAGGTTCACACACTAGGTCATTTTGAAGGCTTGGGGAAGAAAGTTTTGTACAACATCTGTGTGAAGGTTCAAAATGTACGCTTTCTGGCTGGAGTTAGGGTATCGAAGTGGACTGAGTTTTTTGACATTACCCTGACAGGCTGTTGGAAGTCCCTGTACAACCCCCCCCCATTGAGAAAAGGGTGAGTGACCTCCAGTGGAGGATTATGCATGGGGGTATAGTTACAAACAGATATCTGGCACACCGTAATCCTGACATAAGTGTTTCCTATCCTTACTGTTCTCAGGAGCAAACTTTGTATCATATTTTTATTGGATGTTCAAGATTGAATCCTCTTTTTGTTCTTTTAGGACCTTTGTTTAGTGGATTCGGTCTCCAGTTTTCTAACTGTATTTTTATTTATTGTCCACGGTATTGTGCCAGAGAAAGGTCTATTCATGTTCTTTTCAATTTCATTTCTGGGACTGCAACACTAGCAACATGGATATCGAGAAAGATCAAAATCAATGGACGTCAGACAGAGATTTTTTAAGTTGACAAAGAACATGGATGTTTTTGTAAGTGATTGGGGTGTTGAAGGCGTTTTGTGTTTGATGGATGAACCCTCTTTAGTTTTTGATTTTTGATTTTTATTATTTAATGGTTGTTTTGTTTTCTTGACTGTTGGAGTGTGTAAATAAAGGTCATTCTAAACTCAAAAAGTATTTATTTATTTATTTCTAAGCAGTGTTTTGTCTTGATATGCAGTTCATGAAATAGTCAAGGAAGCTCATAATATACTAATGTTACCTGATTGGACAACATTTCAACCGAAAGCTCACTTGTTCAAGAGATAGTTGATTCTGTATTTTCATCCCATCCATTACTAATAGCATCAGAAGAGGGCTGTCTATCTAATAACTTTAGAGGAAACTTCTATTTCAAGCAGAAGTTTATTTTTATTGCGTGAGTAGATTATCTTTAAAAGCAAAACTGAAAAAAATTAATTTGTCTGTATTATGCTGCCACCCCGATGTTTCACTGTTGGAACTGTGTGTTTGGGGTTGAAGGCCTATCCCACATTTCTATAAACAAATGGAGCATCCTTGAGGCCAAGAAAGGTTTTATCAGACCAAAGGAAATAATTCCCCAAATATCCTCATGTTTCACATGTTCATGAGCAAACTTCAGCCTAACTTACTGGGATGTTGTGCGAGCACTGAGGTTCTTCTTAGTAGGTGACCTTGAAGATGATAAATAGCCCCCTACTCCAACGTTTTGGGAGTCCTGCACTTCCAACCAGATTCAGGTTAGTTTTGAACAGAATTTCTGTCCTTGTGCTTTGCATTGAACCACCATACAACTTGTCTAGACAAACAGCGTAGAAATCTAGATGTACCATAGCAAGACTAAAGTTGTTTTGCAGATACCATCCATTTCAGCTAATTAACCATGGCAAAAATTCTTGGGGAGTCAATAAATCAGTGTATCCTTGTTGAGAGAGTTTCTGCTTAATGCGACGACAGAGGAGTGACATAATCTGGATAGTGAACAGCGTAGATGGCTGCAGCTGAGGAATATCGGCCATTTGAATCACCTTTTGCATCAACAGTTAAAGATTTTGACTTTTTTTTTCTCCAAAAATTGAACACACAAATCATTCATTTGTAAGGCAGATGTATTTGCTGTTTTTTCAACAGGCTTTGGGAAGCATTTACTTTATTCTCTAACACAGGGGTTCCCAACCTTTTTTGTGCCAAGGACCAGCAGAAGTATAAACAAAAAGCTCATGGACCGGTTGACAATTTATGCCAATTTTAATAAACATTTTAGAAAAAAACTACGCATTTTAAATAGGGCTGCAACTAACGACTATTTTAATAGTCAACTATTATCACCAATTATTGAAACGATTAGTTGACTAATCGGATAATTAGTAATTTTTTCTTAAATTTAGCATGAGGTTGCTTTAATTATGTGGCAAATGATAATAAACACGAGAAAGATGGGTACTTCAATGAAAAATAGATATTTTATTCAACTTTGCTGCTGTTCATACAAAAAGTAAATAAAAAAACCAAGGACAGGCAAATAGATCAGTCAGTATAGACATAAATCCATAAATAAATATTATTATTTTTCATTTTTTTAAGGACAGGCAATTGTGTTATATAAAAAATAAATGATAAAATAAAATAAAACGTCTAATTTTTTCTTCATCAAGTGGGTGAAATGGGTTTTGGATGGCAGGACGTTCTCTGGGTTGAACTGTATCATTTGTTGAAACCCGTCACCATCAACCATGGAGAGCCTCATATCACAGATCTGCATCTGCAGTATTGATCAGTGAGGGCAGTTGTCTGTTGCAGGAACACATCTGCTTCTTTTGCAGAAAGGGGTCCATGGTGGCTCTGCATGCATTTAATTTAAAATACTTGTGTCAGGCACAGTCAGGCATAACGTTAAAGCTCTCTTTTAAAGCCAAAATACGCTTAATATCTTACCAAGGCGAGTCCGTTTCGTTCAACTGTCCAACTATGGAGTAAGATAACTTCCAAAAAGATGTGTCCATGTTAAAACTATTCGTATTCGTAATGATAAACATTTGTATGTAAATAAAAAAGTTGTACCCCAAATTCTGCTATCACACACATGAGTCTGATAAATTATTACTGTTAGGATTGTTTTTATGTGAGTAAGAAATTAGGTAAGAAAGTAATGTATAGCTATAGAAAAATTAGAGAAATGTATATATTTATACACTCACAAGATAAAACGACACATTATAAACACCATATAAGGTTTCTTTTACTACCCTTGTTACTATTTTAATATAATTCCAACAAAGTAGATTTATTTTATATGCTTATATGGTAGGGGTGTAACGGTATATGTATTTGTATTGAACCGTTCGGTATAGCGTATTCGGTTCGTAACGGAGGCGTACCGAACGAGTTTCCACACGGACATATTAAGTAGAGGACCGCACGTTGTGGAGCAGAGCGCTGCAGCTGCACATGCAGTTGCGCTCACACCGAGAAAGTATTAAGATAAAAGAAAAAAGCACTAACTAATGAAGAACTAAAGAGCTAAGCACATAATTGTGACAAGTCCAGTGTTTCCCCTACCATCGAGACCCCCCGCCAGGCCTAAAAAAAAAAAACAATGATCATTTATGTTTAGGAGCGCCTCTGCAGCGCTGTTCTGCAACGTGAGTCAACCTGCTTCGTTGCCTAGTAAAGCCTGAATTATGGTTCGGCGTTAAATCGACGTAGAGCCTACGCCGTAGGATACACGGTGACTGCACGGTACGGCCGCTCGCTGCGTACCCTACGCCGTAGGCTCTGCGTTGGTGTAACGCGGCACCATAAATCAGCCTTAACGATGCGAGTACCGCTGCTGAGAGCGCGGGCATATTATTATACATTATGGGATGTATAGAGTTTGTAGCTAGCCAACTATGGCGCCGGCCAAAAAAAGAAAAAATATTGCGGGCGACAGACAACATGATATAAAGAAATGTTTCTGCCAGGTACGTGTGTTTGTGTTTGCATGTGACGCTGCAGGTAAGCATGAAGGAAAACACCGCCCGACGACACACCATGCATCCGCGGGGTCCTAGCGCCGGCACACGTAGAGCCAATGTTATTTTGTGTGTGTGTAATAAACAACTAGCACGTTTATATTTTGCATTTTGTTTTCTTACTGTACCGAAAATGAACCGAACCGTGACCTCCAAACCGAGGTACGTACCGAACCGAGATTTTTGTGTACCGTTACACCCCTATTATATGGTGTTTATATTGTATTCTTTTTATCTGGAAGTGTATACTTTGCCTATATATTTCATTTTTCTGGCTATATTTTACTATATCTACAAATGTGTTGCTTTTACCATCAGTGTATAAGTATCTGTATATACAGACCTGAAGAGTCAAAAGGTTTACATAGATATTGACATTTGATACAGCAGCAACACTTACACCAGCTTCCAGTTTCAGGATAATTGTTTTTGTAAAACACACTGACATAGGTGTTGACAAAAGTGCATACCTGAAGGTGATGAACGTCTTTACATCCTTCAACCATCTCTTGTCCAAGACGACGCCTACAACGGCTTGTAGCGAGTGAACGCCGGGCCAATGTTTATTCTCCACCGGGCATTTAGCTTGTTACTCTCCCGCTTTCTTTTTTTTGCCTCCTCCGCTCCGTTAAAACTTTTATTTTCTTCGTTTTTTTTCGCTGCTTCGGCCATGATACCAGCTCCGCGTTTAGCTCAACACCAGCTTCTGCTGAGCTCAGCCTCTGCGCTCCACACCCCGCCCATTTTCGTCTCGACTACGAATCAGGAAGGAGGGGGAAGTGACGTATGCCGTAAAGCAGTCAAAGCCGTAAAATGTGTAGTTTTTTAGTGTTGCAGGGTTCCTTCCATGCTCCTCAAAGTTCCATAGTGCCAGTGAAAGCGATACAGACCCCCTCAGATCATGACAGAGGTGTCATTAAACCTGTTGGAAGTTGATGTACCATCACAATGACTCTGGAAATATGATATTAAGGTGGAAAAGTTACATAGTGTCGCTTTAAATGAAAAATGACTGGGGGCTAAAAATTTTGATAGGTTTTTCTTCAGACAGAATGAAAAAAATGTATTTTAAACTAAAAAGTGAACCAAAAAAGCATTAAGTCCCTATATTGACAAGTACTGGAAACCAGTTCTACCACAGCTGTTGGATTTGCTAAATGAGCCTTCTAAGCCTTTAAGAAGGTGATTAACTGAGTGAACAAGTCAGAAATATTCATCTTTTGTTATTTGGAATGGTGGAAAGCCCCAAGGTGATAGACTGCCTTGGTTCATTTTCTTAATTTTGTTTTAGAATTTTCATTGTTTTATTTATTGTTTGCAAATTAATTTGTTTGTACACAAGTGTGCTTTTATGTGTGAGAAAGACTCATCTTTCCTGAGATGATGAGCAACAGAAGTAGTTATCTGTTCATTTTTTTACTCCTTGTTCTTTTTGTTCTCCTTTTCTTCCCTTCCTCAAGGAGAAGACGAATGGCTACTGCACCACCCGCTAATCAGTGGTGCTGAGATTAACAGAAAAGAAAGAGTGAAGACAAACAAACAAAAAAGGGAGATATTTTTCTTCTCATCCCTCATCCCTTCCCTGGATCCCTTTTTCCTTGTCCGAATTGAAACAAGAGGGAGTGTAAAACAAAGACATAAGCATCCCTTTGTTGGGATTATGTGAAAAGAGAATAGCTCTTCTAGCACTCGTTGCATGTTTCCCCATCTAATTTAATAATGCGCTTTTGTGCCCCTGAGATATTTTCTGTGTGATGGATTTTTCTTCCAGATCTTTTTTTTTTGTTAAAACTCACACTTATGAAATATCCCGTCCATGCTAGAATCTTCTACCATGACATGTGAAGACGCGATTCAGAAAAAATCACCCCTGACCAGTGAAACGGCAGCAAAATCTTTGAACACCTGTTAACATGCTCTCTGTGGCTCTTTGCATGCATATTTGTTTGTGATGACAGAGAATTTTAACAATAACTGCTATGTGCAGTATTTTAGCACTTCCTTGTATGGTTTAATTTGGTTTGACACGCCTTTGTTAATTTTCTTTAATTTACTAATTAGCAGTTTTCATATAAATAAAGTAAGCATCACGATATTCACTGACTGTAACGTTCTGCTGCTGTCTTAAAAAAAAGTATTTGGCTATCTTGTGTGTCTTCCAGTTTATGGACCAGCAGGATGAACATTCCGACTCAGACAGTATAGCTAATAACATTTTACAGCTCGAGCAGGAAGCTGAAACCAAGCAGTCAAGTGTGTGGGTTGTGATGATTTGTAATTCCTATATAACCCCTAATGTGAATCTCAGACATGGTGTTAGTGCACAAATCCTTAAATTGGGATTCATTATTTTAAGTTCACCTTCATGTCCAGTGATTAATCTGGATCACTATCCATCACCAGCTAACACCGAGTAGAGCCACAGATCTGTGAATATGTATGCATGGTCTGAACATGTTTACTACCTTTCATGAATTCAGTCTTTAAGAAATGTAATGACTTGTTTTCCATGGACATGTATTTTACCAACACAACCTGAAATCTGTCATGTACATAATATAACCCCTTTCTCTCAGTCAGTCACTCTTTGAACAGTGGAGGGGGCATCATTCCATACATGTTCCAAGCACTAGATTATTAACAAATTTTGAAGAAAAGGATTTGTAGGTATATAAAAGATTTGTTAGGGATTATCAATTTAGTTGCTAATCCAAATGGTTTTACAGATGAAAGGATGGCACTATTGATTTTGTGTCAAGCTGAAAATCCCTTTGAATTATGTAGTTGATAACTAAGGGGGTCTTGGAAGTTATTGCCGAGATAAGATCCCCCCCTATTTCTGTCACTGTGTCATACCTCAGAATGAATTTTGCAGTTTTACAATCATGTATTACAACACAGGAAATCAATAGAACTACACCCCTGAATGCAATACTCATTGCCACTGGCTCTTTCTAACTGACTGATTACCCACACTGTAAATATTATTGGCCCACGCTCAGCCAGACCGTATTTTTAACAGTGGCACCAAGAGGCCCAGACCATCTAATTGATTACTTCTTATTAGTTTTTAACTATTGGCTCCTTTTTGTAAGAATATTATATGATGGATGACTGCAAGTTGGATATGGATAGCAAAATTGTATACAAAAACTAATCTTAAAGACTGTTTCACAGAAATACACTGTCAGCATGAGGAAGTTTAGACTAAGAGTTAGGAAAAAACAACAAAATATAGAGTGAACTTGTAAAGATAAGAATAGGGCTGCTAAAGGACTAAGTATATTACCGGTAATTCAAACAAGTTTTCCCCAAACATGCTGTTGTATGTCATAATAATCATGTGAGACTTTGATTATTTATAAAAAGTGTTCATGTACAATCACCTACACACACACACACACACACACACACACACACACACACACACACACATGGAGACAACACTGTGACACTTCTGAACCCTTTGAAGGAATAAATTAATTCCTTCCTTTAGGGTAAAGCTCCACAGTGAAGAAGTGTTTACAAGTGTATGTGTGCTATTTTACAAATGTGTATCTTGGGCGCACTTGTTGTTTTTCCTTATTTTTTTTCTTGGGTACATGCACTCTTCCGCATATGCATTCACATTGCTGTTGTGGTTCTCGGGGCAGGCAGACATAGGTCTTGACTGGTCATTGTGTGGGTGTGGGGAATAGCAAGAAATAAGGAGCTGGAGACACAAAAATCACACCAAGACTTGCAAAAAGCTTCTGTGGACCTTTAACAGCCAGATAGAGAACAGGCCTGCGGCACAGCAAAATTTGATACAACATACTAACAGTCCACAAGACAAGAAAAGAAATGCTTATTGTTTCCTTATACTACTTGTATTTTTGAATGGCTGTTAGAGAAATTTGTCTGATATGTGCCGGGTCCAGGCTGTAATGTCAATATTAACATTGTTCTGTCCCAGGAAAAATCAGGGCCCCAAGGAGTTCAATCAGCTTTCTCTATCCCTGTGATGATAGGTAACAGAAAAAGTATCAAACTGGTGAGAAATGAAAAGAGTTCAATTAAATATGCCAATCTATTGAGTATAGCGTGTCAACCTCGAAATTCACCAGTGTCTCTTGTTAAGGATTTACATTAAGCTCTTTTAAATATCAGGTCTCTGGTTGGCAAATCTTTCTTTATCTTTATGTTATGCCAAGCATATCATTAAAACTTCCTGAGTCTGTATCTGGGGGTCAGTAGACGCATCCAATGATAACATTACTGCCGCTAAAATATGAACAAGAGGTAATTTCTATGAAGAGGGCTTCAACATCAATATTTTTCAATTCATGGATCAGATCATCTCTAACACAGAATTGTAGACTGCTGTGAACATAAATTGACACACCACCCCCAGTTCTCTGTGGTCTGCAACAGTGAACTGCCTTGTATAGAGGTAAATCATAAAACATGTCTGTTGATTTTGTCAGCCATGTTTCAGACAAGGCAGTAACTGAAAATTCATGGTAGAGAGAAGATAAATAATTAGTAAAGGCGTCAAAGAAAGAAAGAAAATGAATAATTAGAGGAACCCCCATGTAAACTTTTAAATTGTTGTACATTATAATATTCACAAGAGGTAGACTTATTGCTAGTAAATTGAAGGCAATTTGAGTCAGGGTCAGTAGAGTTGGTGTAACCATCGGTTCCATTTAAATCAAAAGGGTTGAAGACATGCTCAGCACAAAAGTCCTTTAGTCAACATCAGATAAGAGCTCATTCATAGTAGAAAAATAAAAAATTACATAAACCTAAAAAATCATGCACGAGCATTAGATGTTGAATCACTTGAAGTAGGCTTGGATGAGGGAGCGTGAACAATCAGCTGGTCATACTTTAAATAAGCAATGTTACCTTTCAATCCTTCCTCTTTAAGTCGTGGTAATAGTTCTTTTCTTGTGGAGCGCACCCTCTCAGAGTAGTCCTCATTTATAAAGAACTTTGTGCCCTTCACACACTTAGCTCTTTTGATGATTTCTTCTTTGTCTTTGAATCGAAGGAGTTTGACAATCATGGTCCTGGGTCAGAGGAGGATTAAAGTAGTCATGGGCCCCTGGGCTAATTTTTCTCTGGGGCCCCCCTTATGCATCATGTTCTCCCAGAAAAAAGTAATTTTGTGCCATGTGTAACAGTGCACATGGCAGTAGCACTCATTTACTATAACAGCCTTTAGTCGTAACAAAAATATTACAGAACGCCATTTAAAGTACATTTGCAAGCTTAACAAACGTTAAGCTTTCTGAACCAAGACACATCTGCAGCAGCACACACACACACACACACACACACACACACACACACACACACACACACACACACACACACACACACACACACACACACACACACACACACACCACCCTGTTCTATAGCAGAACACACTCTCACAGAGGCACAAATAAAGCAGTGGGGCAGAGGAATACAATTTCAACAAAAACTGTAATACAGCAGCAGCACATACAGCACATCTGTGTGTGTGTGTGTGTGTGTGTGTGCGTGTGCGTGTGCGTGTGGGAGCACAACTTACCTTCACAGGGCTCTCTTTCTTGATTTCCTGGATGAGAAGTCTTTGATGAGGCTGGTAAAATCCAGTTTTCGAAGAATGTCACTCTCAATGCTCATCAAAGACAGGTGATTCAGTCTGTTTTGGCCCATTGTAGATCTTAGTCTATTCTTTACAAGTCCAAGTTTAGAAAAGGAACGCTCCCCACTGGCATTAGTAACAGGTAAAGTCATAAAGAGCCTCAGTGCTATGTCAACATTTGGAAACACTGACTGTAGTCTCCGTCCTCTTACATGACTCAGCAGTGACCTAGCTGAGGTGTCATCCTGTCCCTTAATTAATTCCCTGAATTGTACAATTTCATCCACAAAATCTTCCTCTAGATCACCTGGATATTTCCTCTGGAGATCAGCTGCTCTTGAACGGAGGTCTTGTATGGAGATAGATGGAATATTGTTCAGAAGTCCAAATGTGTGCTGAACATGTGTGTAGGAGTGATACCTTCGATCCATTTCAGCAACGAACACTGTTGCTCTGAACCTGTCCCGGCCCGACTGCTCACAGTCCGGTTCAGTTGCCTCATCTGCTTGTTTTTTTTCTTCTTCTTTGTCTGTGTGTGTCTGCTGTATATTGTTTGGACACTGTCGGAGACATGTTTTTTGCTTCACTCTCAAAGTTGTCAAAATTATCCCGTAGGTTGGCCACATACTGTAACCCCTCAATGAGCTGATCAAATTGACAGCATTACATAAATCCAATTCCACAGTTTGCAGTGCAGTACAGGTCTTATGGAAACGTTGTAGTATTAAGTTCCACATGTGGCACAGGAATGCATTCTCTATTTTTTCCATTTTACTATAGAGTGCCCTTGCTTCGTTTCGAGTTGTAAGATTTTGGCTGGAGTCATCACTTAACATCAGCAAGGACTCTTGGATCCTCGCATAGTTCTGGTGCAGTGCTTTTGTCGCTTGTGCATGTGCTGACCATCTCGTGTCAGACAGACTTTTTAAAGTTTCTATTCTGTGGTTATCATTGGGCTGTAAACCCGCTGTAATACCCTGCCAACGGGATGTGGATTTGGAGGAAAAATTTTAAAGTGTCTGTACGAAGGTAAAAAATTCCTCCGTCTCAAGACAGCAGTTCACACTGTTAACCCCGACTAAATTAAGTGTGTGTGCAGCGCACGGTACCCATTCAGCCAAAGGGTTAATCTGTTTGATGCGTGATTGAAGGCCACTGTAAGTGCCGGACATGTTTGCGGCATTATCGTAGCATTGGCCTCTGCAGTTATTTATATCAATACCCATGTCCTGCAAAACACCAATAACAGACCAGCAGAGTGACTCTCCTGAGTGACTTTGAATAGGTAGAAACTAAACAAAACGCTCCTCAATCCTGCCATCGGGTGACACATATCTCATGATGAATGTCAGCTGATCAATGTGGGTCACATCTGGCGTGGAATCGACACTTATTGAAAAGTACTTTGCCACTTTTATTTGCCTGATGATCTCTGCAAGGACCTGCTCCCCCATCAGCTCAATAAACTCCAAACATGTTGTTGAAGACAAATAGGAAGGTGTTCCCTTACCAGCATTGCCATATTTTTCAATATGGGCTTTCAGAAATGGGTCAAACTCAGCGATGGTTTCCAGAACTCCCATGAAATTCCCATTATCAGCTTGTCCAAAAATTTCACTGTGTCCTCTGAATGGTAGCCCTCGCTCCGCCAAAAATTGACCACCACAACCACCCTCTTTAAAACGTCCGTCCAGTATTCACATTCACTGTCAAATTGTTTCTTTAGTTCAGTATCAATGCATCCAGCATCAGCACAGCGTGTAACATAGGCTACCATGGCCTTTTTGTGGCTCTTCAATCCTTCATGTTCAGCGAGGCGTGCGGTTGCGTTCTTCCAGTCACTGTAGCCAGTCGTGAAAGCTGACTGAAAATCACTGTCACCAAATAATTTGCATGCAGATCCTTTTGAGGGGGAATACAGCAACCATTCTCTTTCCACACTTTCGCCATTTCCCAGTTTCCTTTTAAACAACGTTTTAGAAAAGTATCTTTTTTGGTGTTTGTGTTGTCTTTCAGATGCAGCCACATCTGCATCTTTATTCTGACAGGTTTCAGGCCCCATTTTAATCCAGTATTTCCTCGTACCTTCATCAATTGTCTCCCAGCACGCAGGATCCGAGCTCCAGTTAGAGGCAGGATTGCTGCCGTCTTTTGCGCTCTCTGCAGCAACAGGTGAAACACTCGCGGAGGCTAGCACATCGTGGCTAACTCCCGGGACAGCAGAAGCACAACCCGCTGAGTCTGCCGGCTCTGTTCTCGACGCCTCGGTCTTAGACTCGGAGACGGTCGGACATTCCTCAATAACCAACGAAGACGAGGCGCGGTGGTCGCGGTCAGCGTCACCTGCATCCACATCCTGACCCTGACAACCACCAGACTTAAAATATCCCGTCAGCTTTGGTATTTTCATTAGTAATTCCTTGTCCCTTTTTTCTTTCTCCCGCTGATTTTTCCGCTTCTGAGCACCACTGACTTTCTTGTCCGACATTTTTCCGCTAATGATGATTGACAGGCGACAACATTGTGACGGAAGAACGGCAAATCCAATCAATGAGCTGATTGTATAGAAGTGACCCATGTTTGCCCAATCAGTGCTTTTTTACTTATTTATCACCCCACGGACCAATAGAGGTCACCTTTTTCTTATACCATTGTAGTGATTTAATATTATTAAAAAATAGTTTGAAATGTTAAATAAAGTTTAAAAAAAAAAATCTAATTTTTTTTCTTTTTCTAAAAATAGTCTGACCAAACCAAGGGCCCCTCCACACGTGGGGCCCCTAGGCTGCAGCCTAGGGAAGCCTGTGCATTAATCTGCGCATGTCCTGGATCAATTAGGTTAATTGATGATTCTAAATTGCCCGCAGGTGTGAGCGTGAGTGTGGTTGTGAGCATGGTTTGTGTGTTTATATGTGGCCCTGCGATGGACTGGTGACCTGTCCAGGGTGTAACCCCCGCCTCTCACCTGAAATGAGCTGGGATAGGCTCCAGCAGACCCCCGTGACCCCGCAAGGGATAAAGCGGGTATAGATAATGGATGGATGGATGTCCTGGGTCTACCTTCTAGTTGGAAGGTCCCCATTCGGTGCGTTCTTTCCACCTCAATTTGTTTAGGGTCTATCTTAAAGTGTTCAGCAAGAAATTTCTTAACTTTTACTTCAGGGTCATGCCAGGTTTCTGTTTTATCGTCTTTGATTGGTCGTATTAAGGCAATAATTCGACATTCTGTTAGTGCATGTAAACATACTGATTGAGCCAACCATAAGAAGAATGTGAGGCCGTCTGTCCAACTGTGAAAGCATATTGGAAAGTGGGTCATAGAACAGGACAATGATCCAAAGCACACAATTAACAAATCTACATCAGAATAGCTAAACCGAAAAAGTGGCAATGACACTGTGTAACGTGATATGTGTTGCTGTTCAACTGAGGATGTATTTATTCAGTTATAAAACCTAGAGGGAACCAGAGTGTTTTTCATATTAAAATTTTTAAGATCTTGCATTTGAAAGAAGATGACTTCCTTTTTCACATGACTGCATATACTTTTCACAAATAAATGTATGTTACATGTTTGGAGTAACTGCATAAATTCCCAAATACAGACACATAGTAGCAGTTCTTCTCTCAAGCCTGACCCTGCGAGCTTGTTGAGCTGTGTGATCTGAATGTGTTATGACACTCTCTGCAGGCATGAAAAATTAAACAGGGATTCCCACAGGAGGAAGCATACATACTTAAGCTGTGATTTCCACTGCTTCACATACACCAGGATGTGGAGAGCTGCAGCTTGAAACACTCACAACCACACACTAAAACACTCACACAATGTTTTACCAAATAAAATGGAGATTTTACATTTTGTATCATTCTTTCAATACTTAGAAAAGCATGCATTTGTTTCCTAGTGTTTCTGTAGTTATTCCTCAGATATGCTTTAAATCTAGACTTTCCATCATCTGTTCTGTTCTCTTTTTAGCTTTTTATTCTTCAAGTTGTAAACGATTCTTTTGTCCAGTCCTAAACTTAAAGCGTTTTTGTCTATTGCTATTGTGGCACACACTGGAATGCATGGACACATATGCTCTGAATGTATACATACAATTAAAAAAAAACTGTAAATAAACAGTTTATGGAAAACTTGGAGCAAGCAAAAATGAAGGCAGGGTGCATGGTCTGGTTTTGATTTTTATTCCTCCCAGCAGCAGGAAGCTTGGCAGGTGTGGATCAGTTGGTAAAGCAGGGATAAATACCTTTTTGAGAGCGACTGAAATGAAATATGTTCAGTAGTTGCCAACAGTTGTTCCAGTGCCACCAAGACAATACTGACTGTTTAGACTCCAAACTTATCAGCAAAGAACCATCACTTTTCCAGCTTCTCTTGACGTCTCCAACTGGAAAATATCTTGCCTAATTCTGCCAGTTTCCAATCCACTAAAAACATGACAATGCCTGCCAAGCTACTTCAAGCAGTCAACTTGACAAGTTTATTGTGCTCACTCTCACCCCTCTACACGGTTTGCTCCAATTACAACCTTTGAGTTCACATGCCTTTTGGTTGTGAGGCTACAGATAATAGAGGAGATTAAGTTTGTCCTTATTGCTGCCTAAAGTAGGTTTCATCAGTGAGGACTACTAAGATCAGAGAGCCTAGATACAAAGTATATGTGTTGTTACTTTAATAAAATGTTGGTGTTCAACATTGTATGAGTTGACTGACAAAAGAACAGACTTCATTTACACACCAGATGTTAAAATGTAGTGTGTCCAGATTTCATTCAATTTGTCACATCTACACAGCATATCATAGCCCGGCTCACAAACCCATCCAAATTTAGCTTTTCAAGCCCTCCTCAAAGAAATCAAGATCGTATCATTGTTGTTTTGGAATCATCAATTAACCTAGTATGCATGTTTTTGGACTGTGGGAGGAAGCCGGAGTACCTGGAGGGAACCCACGCAAGCACGGGGAGAACATGCAAACTCCACACAGAAAGACCCCCGCCTGGCCAGGGAGTCGAACTGGGAACCTTCTTGCTGTGAGGCAACAGTTCAGGGTCACTCTTTCTGTACCGTGCTGCCCCTCCCTTTGTCCGTTGAGTATTTTTACTTTGGGAGTACGTCATGGATTTCCTTTTTCTCAACATGTTAATTCCTACAGATCATTGTTCAGCATTTTTTTGCTCTTAAACCCTCAATTCCTTTCTTGCAGTTCCTCAGAAAAATTCATCCCATCCTTACCTCTGTCATCCAAGCATTCCACCCATTTCAGCCTGGCAATCATTTCCCTTTTTGTGCCAATCCTAACCTTTGTAATTTCGCCAGTCAAACTCAGCTCATATAAATCTTCGCTTTGCCTAGAGAGCTTTTTGCCTAACAAGGCCTGGCTCAACATGCAAGCTCCACACAACAGCATTTGCTTTGCTTAATTTCTTGTTATTGAGAAGATGTTCTGTTATCCTCAAAATCTGGGTGGAATCTGATGACATTTAAATTAGGCAGATATAATCATAACTCATCTGTCACTCACTCATGTCTACTGTCTGACCAAACTACTCTCTTCCTAAAAACGAATTACAGAATATAAAGCCCCGTAAACCATGTGCCCAAGTACCTGTCAGTGGTGATTCGCCCTACCCACTGTGGATTCTACTCTCGGCAGACTAGCAGTGTCCTGATATCTAAGAGAAGTATCAAACCATATATATGCAGATTTTTTTTTTATATAAAAAAAATGCATTAATTTAAAGCGGCACTATGTAACTTTTCCACCTTAATACTGTATCATATTTCCAGAGTCATTGTGATGGTACATCAACTTCCAACAGGTTTAATGACACCTCTGTCATGGTCTGAGGGGTCTGTATCGCCTTCACTGGCACTATGTAACTTTGAGGAGCATGGTAGGAACCCTGCCACACTAAAACACTACAATTTTTTACGGCTTTGACTGCTTTACGGCATACGTCGCTTCCCCCTCCTTCCCGATTCGTAGTAGTAGTCGACGAAAATGGGCGGTGCTTGGAGCGCAGCTCCGCAGAAGCTGGTAACCCGTTGCTGCGTTGTGGCTGCAGCAGCTCCACACAACAGACCTTTTTTAATCACTTATACCCAAAAAAGGAAAGGCACTAAGCTTTGGGTCCGTTCACACTGCGGGTCTTAATGCTCAAATCTGTTTTCTTACTGAAATCAGATTTTTTTTGCATGGTCGTTCACATATCATTTTAATGCAACCTTCATCACACTTAAAGGGGATCTATTATGAAAAACACGTTTTTTCTTGTTTTAACATATATAAAGTGGTCTCCCCTCACCCTGCCAACACAGGGAAGATGAAATCCCATGAAAATCTGCAGGGTCTGTTCACCCCGCCCGGCTGAATCTTCCAGTGTCATGTGGGTTCTACGGGCCGTTTGGATTCTGCGCCTATGGTGACATCACCATAGGCGCAGAAGTTCGGCCTCCGCTGCTGAAACCACGCCCACAACTCTCTCCGCCGGCCGGAGCTCCGCCATTGTTTGGAAGCGGTGGCTGTTTGACCAACGAGGGGACAGTAAAAATGAGGTTTTGCGTCGACATTTAGCCTCATAAAAGGATCAGTAGCAGCAGTACGGACCCGGCAACTGCACACGATTCAGCGGTAAGTGACGTTAATTTTTTATGTTATTTATATTTGTCTATGAGTATGATCTTTGCATGGGCTAAGTATTTAGCTGAGCTCCGGAGCACCGGAGCCCCGGACCGGTGAGGAGCCCCGACGGGTACCGTAATACATTTTTCTTCTGTTTATGGTTTCAGATCTTCCAAGCACCTGAAGCTGTTCAACGACACCTTCAGAAGAAATGCACGGTCCTTCCTTGAGCCAGCAATAGTGCATAAATGTAATGTAAAGGCTGATTTATGGTTCCGCGTTACACCAACGCAGAGCCTACGGCGTAGGGTACGCGTCGATTTAACGCAGAACCGTAATTCAGGCTTTTAGATCCATTTGCACGTGTCATAACTGCATGCGAGCGTCCGACTATCGCGTCGAGCTGCGTGACATCGGATGCTCTCTGTCCACACTGAAACCGTTAAACTCGCGGCCAGTAAGGACAGTCCAATACAAAAAAATAAAGCAATGGAATTTATTTTGTCGCATAAGCTCCCTCGCATGGGACATGCAGCCGCTGCTCTGCCCGGAGCGAGGGTTTGTCTCCCCCCCTCCTACACGTCATTCAAGCAGCCAGTCAGCACAGAGCCTCATTATCATAGCCGCCCCGCCTCTCAGGATCACTCACAGAAATGAGGTTAGAAGCGGTAAAACTAGAGACATGGCCCACAGGCTGAATTTCAGTTTTATGTAGAAAAAACAAGCTTTAGATTGTTTTTTAAGACATTCAAGGCCTGTTTAAAATATACATTAAATGCCATAATAGGTCCCCTTTAAGTGTGAACAGTACCCATCCCTGAAATGACATCCATGCACAGAGAAAAACACTACATCACATAGTACGTGGTGTTTACCTAAGTAAATATGAATGCTTCACATGTTTGTCTAGAAATCTGGAAGTACTTGCACAGGCGGAACCAACAAAATTATGCCCAAGTGATGGCTTTTCTGGCAGCATATTTTCCCCAGTGGGGAAAAGTGGTTCTGCTTCTTTGTTAAATAACTAATAGATGTCATACGTTAATTTTTGCTTTTCATCACAAGTTGATTTGCCTAAAATTAGTAAGCAAAAAGGTTATGACTTGATTTTTATAATTATTGTGTTCTAAAGCATAACACTTTTAGCATGTGAATGTAATCAGAAATCCTGCCAGCTCTCCATCTATTCTGTCTGAAGTTCAATAGCTTTGTTAGGCCACTTTAGTCAAAGGTCGTCTAACTTCCAGCACTATGTAGTTAATCTGAAACATTTCCTCAATCAAAACCCAAACCAAACCATTCTAACCTTGACTCTTGATGTTCACCAATCCAGGGGATTTCCCTTGAGCCCTGTTCTGTTCACCCATCCAGAATTGTAGCCCTCCCCATAATGAAACATTTTTTTAGGGTCAAGAAGCCTAGGTCATACACACACTCACTGTCTTGCTTCCTGGGTTATTCCATATCAGAATTCCATCTTGTTCTTCAATCACTCACATTGCCATGCCTCTACCCTCCCATTTATTTTCCTTGACCCTCTAACTCTGTCCCTCGGATGTCTCATGACACTTCGGATCAAGTCATAAAGAAATCATGTCATCATTGTTTGATATATTTTAGTGGACTGAAGTTTTTATTTGTGGGTTCCTACGGTCACTGCAGATAGTACAACTCCATGTTTTTTTCTCCACAGCTTAATTTCATTTGTTGCTATACTCCATTTCTAAATGTTAAATATGCAGCACATTCAAACCACTTTGTAATGTTGCCATTCATTGCCACAAGACTTAAAATCAGTTCTGATATTAAGGAAATCAAGAAATGAAGCATGTCAGATGTTTTTTTATACCATTCTTCCTGCAAATGCATCTTAAAGGGATTTAAGGTCTTGCAATTTTTTTTATCTCAAAATTCTTCAGACATTCTCTAGCAGGGCCAGGTCAGGACTACAGACAAGTAAGTTGTTTTTATGACACTCTCTTGTTTGATCTGTTTCTTTTTCACTTAGTCGTCCTCTCTTTGTACTCAAGTCTATTACTCATCTCTGCCATGATATTCACTGTAGCTTTGTGAGCTTGTCTCATCGTTGTTTATGTATAAAATACTACCATAAATCAAAATGCAGTTGTCAAAAGAGACAACTCCAAGAGGAATCCAGTGTTACTTGGCTAATTTGCCAATAGTAAAGATGGCAGTCAGTGAGCTAGAAGATGCCTGCTGAAAGTAATCCAATATTTCTTTGAATGAAATTGAAGCTGATACTTTAAAAAGAAACATAATAACTTGTTTTGCTGTTAACATTTCAGTTCCTCTCAACTTACAACCTCTCACATTAAATGCTTGTATGTTTTTACCCTTGTTCTCAAATATTAATACCCTCTTCCCCTACAAACAATAATCACATTACCATGGAGTACAGTAGACATCGGTGTCTCATGCACTTAAAATGTCTAAATTTCATGGCTTAAAGTCTCTTATGTCATGCATAGAGAATGGCTTATAATTCGCAGTGTCTGAATAATAAAATAACTTGAGGTAACTCCCCCATAGGGCAAGTTCATATACTCAATTTCTGTGGATGCTTGCTCATCTTTCATAGATGAGCCAACTATGGCTATGGTTATGTTTTAGAAAAATGGAAGGGAGAGACGTTGAATTAGATAGATGGAGAGGCAGACAATCAGTTGGTACAAGCGAAAATACAATCTTCATGCATAAAATACACTTTGTGTCTGCGTGGGGGTCTTCAAATGATTTTCTTTCTCCCACTTACAATGTGTTATTCTTCAATGCATGTCTTTGTCTTTTTGTACATCTTTAGCAATACAGGGTTAGGAGAGGTATTCATGATAAAGCTGCCAAACTCACAGTTAAAGTGCCACAATCTCCAACAAAATGGGCCACATTTCCTTCATTAAAAGGAAGTGAGAAAAATGACGAGGTGAAAGTATCCAGCATCCCATACTTCCATGAATCTATCCAGCATTCCCCCATCTATTTTCTATACCTGCTTCATCTTATTTAAGGTCACAGAGGAGGTGTACCATTTATTACGATCTGACAATGATTGAGGATAATACAAGCACATGGATGACCAATGAGTAGCAAAACAGTAACAGCTGGAACTGGGGAAATCCATTGGTATTGACCTCGGTAATACATTTCAGCTACTACAAACCTTAAATAATGTGATTGTGTGTAAACAGAACTCAAATGCCAAAAAGGAGAAGCAATTTGCCAGACTTTGCTCAAGAAAGAGAAGCCCAGTGAATTGGAGGGCATTTTTTGATCAGATTAGACCTAAATCAAATTATTCTGCACAAATATATCTGCATGTTTGGTACGAGGCCAAGCCTATTCCATACACCCAGAATATGATTGCATGGGGTTTCAAGTGTGTTTTCTGTTTGTTTTTTGTTGTTTTTTAACAGTACAATGAATATCTGTGCCTATACGTAAGAGTGGGCAACAAGGTAACAAGTTTATAAAGTTCAGAAGCATTTTGTTAAATGATATTTGTTTGTGAAAAAGAGTGAAAACGAAAACAATTACTTGAACAAGTAGGAAAACTGTTTAATAATGAAAAGTATGCAGAGTTCTTCCACATTGATATGCAATAACTTTATATTAATGTAAATCTAATCTGTTAGTGAATTTGATTTATCTAAAATAAAAACATGTTTTCGTGTTTAAAATAAGGGACACTACTTTAATATAATACAATTTTGAACCATTTTCATTTCAAATGATATGAAACCAAAAGGCCAGTACCTTCTGTTATGTACACTAGCCTACTACAAGAAGTATTTTTTTTACATACATTCTTTATTTAATTTTTTTCCCACCAATAGGAACTCAGAACATTCTCAAGCCCAGTTTATAAATGGTTGGAGGTAAATATTTCACATTTGAAATGTCACAGTACTTTTAAGGTTAGCCGCAGAGGCCAGTACTATTTTCAGTGACAGAGCACTTTATACGCTTTTACTTATCACACTGACAATTGCACCCGCACACTTCAGGTTGATGCATTTTCTTTAAAGATTAATCTCAAAGACATTTCTAAAGAAGCATATGCCCTGGACAATGTTCCACTTTGTATCTCAAATCTACAGGAAAACTAAGTTATGGGTGATGCTAAAGAAAACAATGTTGAAAATCTCTTTGGGCCACTTTAAATGTGTTCAAAATTTAATACGCACATTTGTTTCTTTGGAGAAGTATGTTCTTTTTCCGGCACAACACTCCGTGCATGACGACTTCTCAGAAACAGTTCTGACATTTGCAATCTTCTTTGGACCAGAGGTTTGTATGGGAGTACTTCTATAGTATAGTGTGTCATATGTTAGCAGCTGCAGCAGGCGGTCCGCACTCCGTCTCTACAGATCACAGGTGCTAGAACTCTGCTCCGCTCTCATTATCAACATAAATTCAATTATGTAATAAGAGGTCCCAGCTCCTATGAAGTTGAATGGAATTGATCTTGATAAGGAGCAGAGATCCGTGAAATCTGCAGGGTCTGTGACCCGCAGACCAAATAATAAGAAATACTGCAAAGACGGATAAGGCTACATTGATGCACAGAGCCCTGCTGTGTGTGTGTGTAAATATTGCTCTATATTCCAAAGTGTGATGTGATATTTATTAGTCAAGATGCACTTCTGTTTGTGTGTGTGTGTGTGTGGGGGGGGGGGGTTCTGCTTTTCTATATAGGACATTTCTTTAAGGGCTCGATGTTGAGAAAATCATGCCTACAGACACATACACTTGTGCGTGCACACACACACACACACACACACACACACACACACACACACACACACACACACACACACACACACACACACACACACACACACACACACACACACACACACACACACACACACACACACACACACACACACCTCTTTGAACTGACTCTCCCAAGCTACTTACCTGTCCGAAGCACTGTACTTTCATGTCAGTTTATCAGTTCACAGGGGGCAGTCAAATCAATGCGCCGCCCATAATTTGGCTCGGATAAAATGTTCCAACGCAAAAACATCTGCAAATAAACGTCCCTACTCACATCACTATTTCATGATTCAAGCTTTTAAAATTAAATTTGTATACTTCATATATTATTCCTTTGTTTACCAGTTAACAATTAGCAATTAATAACAGTTGCCATTTAATTTATAATTAATGGTTGCATCTTTTATACATAGATTTATATCACAATCTTTGCTCGCTTCTAGAGATACATCTTGTTTGGTTGTTCAGTTATATAAAATTATAAGCAGACAGTTTCCAGTAGTGTACAAGCTGTTTTGTATTATATCCATAGATCTAGAAAGTGGAATGCTTCTATGATTTTTTTAAATTAAAAACAAAAAAGAATTATAGCATTTCTGCTGTATAGATACTATCACACAGTTGTAGTAGATACAATTATAAAGCTGAACATCTCCAATCACTCGATCTCAACAGGATGTATTAAGAATAACTATCAGCCAATGAATAACAGCAAATGGGGAGAAAGGGTACAAGCTCTCTATATATAATCTACGTATAGCTACAATTCTGAAGGTACATTAATTAAGCTGAATTAGTTAGATAGCAAACTAATTCCTGGGCTAGTTTTGACAAGTTTAAAGTTGCAGCCAAGCTCCATCCAACCGTATGCTATTTTCCATCCCTCCATCCACTATCTATACCCACTTAATCCTATTCAGGGTCACAGGTGTTCTGCCGAAGCGTCTCCCATATTATTCTGGCAAAAGGCAGGGATTCACCCCAGACAGATCACCTGCCCATTGCAGGGCCAAATACATACTCAATTTAGAATCATCGAGTCTGACATGCATGTTTTTGGACTGGAGCAGGAAGGCAGGAAACTCATGCAACAAGGCAAAAAGGCAAACAGAAGAATGACCCCAGCAAGGATTTGAACTGTGCTAAACACCAACTCATTGTGCTGCCTTGTGGTGAGGATGAATGAGAAAAACATAATAAAACCACATTACAAACTACAATATGTTGCAGTTCATATACATAGATTTGCAAAATTAATTGTTTTACAACATTAAAATAAACTATCTATTGTAAAGTGGTTCCTTCTGCAGAGAACAGCTACAATACTGTCAAAAAGGACATGTAGAGGTACTATTCACAATGCCACAAATAAAAAGAAAGCTGAGAAATAACTGGCTGTTTGGGGGACACATTTGATAAATTAATGATCACGCTTATGGTAAAATGCAACTTTAAATTAATGCTGCATTAAGAAAACTTGTCAGATAGGTGAAAAAATGAAATGGTTTTGAAAATCCAAAGCAATTTGCATTTTGATGTTACTTTACTTTTCTGAAAGAAAGACACAGTTGAATTAAGTTCTTCAAACGGATGCTGAAGTTATGTGTTTTTTCCTCAGCAATGATGTACCCAACTCATCCAAAAAAGGTATCAAATGTTGCCAGAGTTTAAGGATGGCATTAGAAATGGCTGCCATCTCAATAAATGTCAGTAACTGCTTTGCACTGTGCAATCACAAATCCTCAGTTTGGGTTCAGGAACTTCAAGATTATTTGTAAAAAAAAGTCAATGAGAATTAGTTGAAAGCCTCACAACTTCAGAGGAAAGATAAAAAGCTATAGCAAAAATCTAAACCATGTTGATGGTGTATAACTATTTCCTATTATAAGATTTTTGAACGTTACATTCGTGAATGGAACTTTAAAAGTGAGCGACTGGCTGCTTCGTTGCCTGCTATTTGAAGGGATCTTGTGTGTCCTTTTTTTTCTTTTCATTATTGTCTATATTCCTTTGGAATAGGGTGAAGGCAATTAGTAAACAATATGTCTGGATTCGGAGGTGAAGGGCATCTTGAAGCATCTTGATGCCCCACACCTTTTTTCATCCTTTGTTTTTTTTTCTCTTTGTCAAAGAAATTTATTTTTGTCACTTTCTCTGTTTTTTTGCTTTACAATGAAAGCGGCAGGAGATAGGGCCTTTTTATCTAAATTGTTCCATTTCTGGATATACTGCTCTAGACAGTAGATTCGTATACCTGTTTACCCCTGGTTACTGCTTGTTCAAAGCTGATGACACTGTTGAAGGAAAGAAAGCATGATTTGTTTTTCATGTGCTAAACTAAATTTTCTTGGCTCACCCCTGCATTTACAGTCCTCAGCTTTTCCCGTTACTTTGTGACTCTTCAAAAGAGCTTTAACAGCATATCTTGACACTCTGCCTGCTTTGAAATCTTTGCCTGGGAGAAACCTTTTTGATGCAGATAACTACATTGCGTCTTGCTGTTGTTCTGAGTCTTGCCATTGTGTATGACCTGTGACATAAGACTGTCTTCCATGTTTGGAAACTTTGTTATCTCACAGTCTCCATAGATTCTGACATCTTCACAACCCATTCTTCTTGAGTGAGGAGGTGGGTGAACACTTCTAATGTTAGATTCCTTATATTCCTTATATTATATATATTCATTGTACTGTACAAATTGTCACTGCTGTTTTAAACGTGTGTCCAAAATATTTTTAACTATACAACTAGAGATCAGGGGAGACTGACTCAGTTTATAGTTAATGCAGTGACAAAATCACAAAAAAAGCTACCTGCAGGAACTGTTTGTCCTGCAATGGCCTTTGTCCTTTGCAATGCTTTACTGAGATAGCATGCTGTTTTTTATTCTTGTGATGAAACCAGATATGATTGAGAGAGATATCTGAGATGATTCAAGCAAAGGGATTGATTTCATCTCCTTTGATACCACAGTGGAGCAACTACAACATCAGAATTTCCTTTCAGAGGAAATGAACTCAGTTTGTGAACGTGACAACAAAGGCTGTTTTACTGCCGATGATGCTGTCTGTTTGTCCATCTCTCTAATGACTCCTGTCATTAGTGTTTCTCTCTGTCTTTCTCTCTCTCTCTCTCTCTCTCTACATATATATATATATATATACTGTATGTGTGTGTGTGTGTGTGTGTGTGTGTGTGTGTGTGTGTGTGTGTGTGTGTGTGTGTGTGTGTGTGTGTGTGTGTGTTCTAGTCTCCACTGTATCTATTACTTAAATATCTATAATTTGCATTTGTCTTTATGTTTGTGCCGTTTTAGCTTGCTCTTCTATTCTTTATATACGTTAGCTGTTTTAAAAGGTCAATATAAATTGCTTCCCATAGCCGGTGTATAGTTGTCTTTATAGTAAATGCATTGCTCAGCTCTTGCCAATATTACTCATCCGCATGGTCTATTTATCTGTTGCCTGAACCATAGACTCCCTTTGTACTCCAGTGATGGGAGTAGTATTGAATATACTCAGACCTTTACATTTGTTAGGTCATTAAATGTTGGAGGAACATTTGGCTGCTCATTATGTGGGATATATTTGTCACTCAGCCTGTGCAATACTTGCAATACTCATCATACATGCAGATAATCATCCATTACCAATCATTTCTCAATAGGTCAGTAGTGATATGGCATGGGTTGATGCACTGCATGTATTAATGTTTTTGAAATCCTGTGGGGATGGAGATAAGACCAAATTGCTCTGTTTTACAAGGAACTGGGGATGGAAAACTGTGATGTAATTGATGCTCTTTAAAGAGAAAGAGAGGTCTGTGTGGGCTTTTTTAAATACAAACAACACCATACAGCATGTCCTTTGTTTGGATTCCTCGGATATATTATAAATCATGCTATTTCTATTTAACTATGTTTGTACTTATATATTTATAACAGTGTGGGCAAGTGTTGGTTTCAGAGATCACAGCTCATGCCAAATAATAATAGTTGACTTGGTAGCAGTGGTATTTCTGGACAAACAATCCTATTTAGATACACTTTTTGTGCACATTTTAAGTTAAAATAACCTTGTTTTATCTGTATGGACCTTATCCACACTAAAATTTAGGGAAATGACTGGCATTTAGCACTTTATTACGATGTCGCTACTTGCTCCCTGGGCTAACATTAAAAGGTAATATGCTATGGACATGGACATATTCCAGACAGACTCAAAACTGCTTCTGGTCACGTCATTTTAATTCAAGCTTAGACTTATTACCATTCAGTAGTGGACCCTTGATTGATTGAACTCTGAAGTATTCCTTTAAAGAAAGGCAGTTGTTTCCGAAAATAAATTTGGAATGTGTTACAACAATTTAAAACAAAACTGGAGTCCAGCATTCTACAGTGAGAAACATTATTAACAAGGGAAAAGCATTCAAAGAAGTTGTCACTTCCAAGAGTGGATTTACCAGCTTATTTACTCCAAGGTCATAATGTGGAGTGGTCAGGGAAATAAAAATAAAAAAATACCCAAACCTAAGAGCTTCATCTTTGACCCTGTAAGCTTAACTGATCATGTTAAATGTTAAAGTGCTTGAAGGCCAATTAGTAGAAGAGTGAACAAGTATGGTTTGATTGGAAAGGCTACCAGGAGAAAAACCTATTCTGTCTAAAAAGAACATAAAAGCACTGCTAAAGTTCTCAAAGTTAAAGAAACTACAAGACTTCTGAAAATTGTCCTAGGGACAGATGAGACCAGTGTTTGGCCTTCAACCCCATAATATTTGATGAAATTGCAACAACATTTCAACACAAACACTTCGTACTATCCATTGTCAAACATGGCAGTTGATATGTGATGATTTTTGGACTCACAGAATGTTGGCATCTTGCACCGATGTTTTTTGTATTTACTGTAAGTTCCTATTTCACATTAACTTCAGGTATCCGCTATCGCTCGCAACGATGAACCAATCAGAGAACAGGACGTAGTACTATGCTTATTCCCTCCACTTTTTATTTGTGGATTTGTGGAAGATGAACGTTTTAAATGTGAGTGTAAAAATAAAAAAATAAATAAATGCTTCCCTTAGTACTCCCACAATGGGGAAATTCTTTCTCTGCATTTAACCCATTTTCTAGTTGAACTAGTAGCAGTGGTCTGCCATGCAATGGCACGGCGCCCGGGGAGCAGTACGGGTTAAGGGCCCTGCTCAGGGGCCCAAGGTGGTTGTATTTTTAGGTATTTGTTATTGTGAGTTAATGTGAATGAGTTGAATAAAGTTCGACTTACAACACTGTTTTGTTTCGCTGTGTATATGTTTTAACATACGCCTTATGTATGAAAATAGACCCGTTCATTAATATTGCGCCTTATAATGCGGTGCTCCTAATGGTCCACAAAATACGGTAAATGAAATTGGTGCACCTTTTACTTTCAACATGATTTCAGCATGACACCATCTCATCTTATAATATATATAAAATGAGTGTCCTCTGAGCAAAGAACATGTCACGAAAGATAACGCAGGGTTTCAGTTTAACATCATCAATCAGCTGTTAGGGTCATTCCAGCAATATTCCTTTAGTAACATCATTGACAAGTCCAAAGATACTGTATGGAAGAGCATGTGGAGCACAGATCGAAGAACAGTATCCCAATAGCCTTAGGCACAACTCTATCCATTACTGAGTCTCAAGGAAAAATGGAAGAAAATTATAGTATAAGGGAAAACTATCCAAATAACATGAAAGACAAAATAGAGGACCTTATAAACTGTAAAGAGAGAGGAAATGTGTTGGTTCTGGACAAAACGAGAGTAAAAACAACTGAAATGTTAAATAAATTAATAAACACTTTTTTCCTCTTATTTATTTTTCTGTGAGGATTAGTGGACAAAAGAGTGCGGCCTAAAATGTATTGCATCAATGGAAAAAAAGCAAAGAATTGAAAAAATAATTGTTCAATGAAGGTAAATGTGTGTATACACATTCTTTATTGATAGGCACACATGATAGATACACATGTTGGACACATTTTGCATATAAAGCCAGCCACTTGCATCTTTTAATACGTTTAATCACCTCTCACACATGGACATCTTTGACAGATTTGTAATTAGGGCCTTCGCACTGACAGTGCGAAGGCCCTATTGTATCTGTAGGAATTTTTTTTCCAAGTTTTTATTTTTCCGACGAAATGAGGGCCTTTTTGCCCCCCTAAACGTGCCCCAAAAGTCACCAAATTTTGCACGCAAGCCAGGCCTGGCGAAAAATTTTACATTTAATGGTTTGCATTAATGGGCGTGGCCTAATGGCTCAACAGCGCCCCCTAGAAAACTTTGTGCCTCAAGCCCCACAATACGGTTTGACGGACATACACGAAAATCGGTACACACCTGTATCATGTCGCAACTTAAAGAAAAGTCTCTTGGCGCCATGGCCGAAACCGAACAGGAAGTCGGCCATTTTGAATTAATCGTGTAATTTTGGAGCAATTTATGCCATTTCTTTGGCCGTTAATGCGGCCCGAACCGTAACGTGCACCCAGGTGTGTTATACATCAAAATGTGCATCTCGGTCCTGCGACGATGGGCATTACTGTTCTCAGTTAAAACCGTTGCCGTGGCGACGATAGATGCCAAAAAGCGCGCCCCCCCTTCATGTGATTGGTCCATATTTGATAGTTCCTATTTTCTGCCATAACTTTTGAATGGTTTGACATAAAAAGTCATGGGTGGTGTCATCGGACTTAGTTTTGAGTCCTTGACTTTTATTGGTGAAAATTGCATGCACGAGGGCCCGTTCATTGCTGCTTGCAGCTTTAATTTTTATTCAGTTTGTATTAAAATTACATTTAATGATTTTGAGCAATCAGATCATGTTGAGTTCATTTTCACTATCTATTTGTATCTTGCCATAGATGAAGTCTGTCATTTCACTTTTTTCAACCAATAAAAGCTCAAATCCAGTGGAGTGGATCAGAGCATGTTTTGGATAAAGAACAAAAGCAAAATGAGACAAAAGTAGGACACTTAGGGCCTGATTTACTAAAGGTTTGCGTGCATAAAAACGTGTGCAAACTTGACATCACCCGCAAACCAATGTGCAAGCTGATCTACTAACAGCGTGCAAAGAGGACTGCGCCTCTCAAATGAGCAAAATAGCACACGCTGTTCATTTAGTACTTTTGCCCTGATGAATAATCAATATGGGGCTTACCCGCCAGAAAGCGCTAAATACTGGGAGGGGAAAATGCAAATAGGTTCATTTACCACACGCAATGAGATTTACCAAGCCTGAAAGTTATTGCGGGGATTGTGATTGCGTCTGTATTTAATACGTTCGAAAGGTGCTAATCTGCCCAGCATTACGCACCGATGGCTGCTGTTATTGTGGCAAGGAGGCGACATCGCCAAAATCAAAGAATACGCAGAGAGAGAGTCTTTATTCTGCTGCATGCTATTTTAAAAATGGTTGCACAAGTTTTATTAAAGGCCACTTTTTCTTTAGTTCTTCGCCTTATATCTTGCCACCTTCTTTTAACCTCATCTGCCGTTCTTTTTGTCTTACCAACTGCATTTATTCTATTGCAGATTTTCTCCCATATTGCGTTTCTTTTGGTAATGTTTAAATTTCTTTGCTGTAGTTCATGAATGTGTTTATTTGCCTCTTCCACTAATATCTCTAACTCCAACTCGTCAAATTTCATTTTGTGCTTGCGACTATCCTGCTTTCCATCCAGACTCTCCATGGCGCAAACAGTAAGACACGCAACACCTCATTTAAATACTGCGGTTTGCACCTGTTATCAATTGCGCAAGCATTCTTAGTTGATCACCCGTAAAACACACAACAACAGCACGTGCAAACTTTTTCAGTGCACACGCAATTTAGTACTCTTTATTTAGGATCTTAGTAAATCAGGCCCTTAAACTGTTCTTTATCGTTGAAAATAAAACAATCTTATATTTTTTAGTATATCTTTGCATATCCAAAGTAATACCAACTTACAAATTTAAACATGAAACATGAAACAACTTTGTGGCTGCATCAGTCTGAAGGTCTGTGTTTCAGTCATCTGGTTATACCTGAAGGAGACTGTGACTTAACCCACCCAGACAAGAGAAGCGATCCAGATTCCAGGCTTATCTCCACCCAATTTCAATTTGTGCTACGTTCTCTGTATCTTGGAAGTGCAGAACATAAATACCGATTTATAATAACACTCTTTTTTTCTAGGGTGTGTCTAAGTGTTGAGATGGGAAGACAGGATTTGTAAAGGAGTGTTTCCACATGTTATTCACTCACAACTTCACTTCCTGTATTTCAGGCAGCCCTATTATTACTGGCCATGCCTCTAGAGATGGCTTCTGCAGTAGTCTTCAGCATCTGCATCGACAGCAGTGACTGCAAGGGCGTGTGGGCTGCTGCTCAAGATGTTCTCCAGGGAATTTTTGCCCAAGCAAAGGAAAGATGTGTAACACAGACTAGATGTGTCTGGGAAGTCTCGGGAGCACATTGCATCTCAGATAAAAGATAGGTTGAAATCTTATTCCATTAGCCTTTCTCCTCCAATGGCCTCTTCCGCCTAGTCCATGCTTCTTGCTGCCATCTACCCACCATACTGCTGGTGTTCTCCTTCTCAAACTGAGCTCATCTCCTCCTCTAGCACCTGTCCCAGCCTCAGGCTTTGCCGAAGCAGAGTTGTGTCATGGGTCCCAGCCTCTCCAGGTCAGTTATTATTGTTCCTACCACATCACTGTGCTTCACTCCAGACTCTGCTGCTTCCAGGCCTTCTAGGGCATTCTACTTTTGCCCGTCTGCATCTATCTGCATGGAACTTAGCCACGAAAAAGCCCCTCTTCAGAACCAAGAACCTATATTTGGCTCTGGAGAATCCACTGTCCTTTCTCAGCTGTCTTGACTAATCTTCTTCATAGCAAAGATGAAGCAGATTACTGAGATAGTACACAGGATAATAATCACCAGCTGATGCCAATGCCAATTATGATATTTTATACCCAAAGGTGAAAGGTTAACTTTTAAATTCACTGTCATTATATAGAGAGAGAGAGAGAGAGAGAGAGAGAGAGAGAGAGAGAGAGAGAGAGAGAGAGAGAGAGAGAGAGAGAGAGAGAGAGAGAGAGAGAGAGAGAGAGAGAGAGAGAGAGAGAGAGAGAGAGAGAGAGAGAGAGAGAGAGAGAGAGAGAGAGAGAGAGAGAGAGAGAGAGAGAGACTGTGTGTGTTATTATTTCAACTGAAGCTTGATTAAGAAGTACACAGCTGTGAGGCAGTAATTCATGTTTTACTGTTGCATCATTGTGAGGGTTGCGGCAAGAATACAATACTCAGTGTAGAGAAAGAGGGGGGGGAAAAATCAAGAAACTCTTCAAGCAACTAGCCCAGTTGTAAATGTCTAAATTTCTTCACATTGCCTATATCCTGGGGCCACAATTTTAACTATAAATGTATTTTGATGAAATTATGTCTGTGGGTTGTCCATCCACTATCCCCTGTCATCTGTTCTTGTTAACATTTTAAATGTTTTCATTAAAATTATTCCCATTTGGCTCATTCACACTCACTTGATGAATGGGTGCATCTTTGAGGCTGTAATCAAAATGCACTCAATTTATTCTACAGAAGATATACCCAGATAGCAAAATATGAGCGAATCAATGTTGAAATATGGTTAGGGTGAACCATTGAATCCATGTTGAATCCATGTTTGTCGACTGGTCGGCGACAAACAGAAAACGTTGATTCAACATTGATTAGACATTGGCATTAGAACTGGGTTATTGTGATAATCGTCAACCTTTACCAAAAATCTATCTTTTTAACATTAATTAACATATTTTGCTATCTATATACTGTTGAATTGTTTGAAGGTCATTTTTACAGTGACCTCAAAAAGATTTTTCCCAGCAAATCTTTTTTTTTTCATTTCTACTCAATGTATGTACTGAATGTAGGAGCTTCAGTACATGTTTTTCTAATTTCACTACATTGATTTCAGGATTCCACACAAGCATTTAGTACCTGGTGTTTTACCAAATACGTATTTTCAGACCCTCTTATTAAGTGAGGATTGAAAGTAAAGGGCTTGGCTTTTTTTTTTCTTCAAAAAATAATAAATGATGAGAACATTTATAGTAGCCTCATGATTTTCTACTCTACAAAACAGATTGGGTGTCATTCATGAAATGCTGAACAACTTTTTGCATTCAGAGTAAAATCTGCCCAGGTTTAAATAGCGCCAAAATTGTTGTTGGTATGAACAAAATCTAATCCTGCCTGTGACGACGGTTGTGTAAAGAATGAATCCACATAAATATTGCTTGTTATTATTGTTCTTTAAAACATTGATGTATTATATGGTGGCAATAAACGTAATATTTCTACTGTGTAATTATTAAATGTCGAGCTGTACATTTCTTGTTTCTTTCTTATTTTGTTTCTTTTCTTGTGTGTGTATATAGATATTTATCCAAACATCTATCTATACTTTTATTTATAAATATTTAAAATAAAAAAAAAATTTAATTCAATAATAAAAATGATTTTATAAATATTTTTGGCATTGAATGGGTCTGAGCACCAATTCGTAGTACTACTGTACAATGACAATAAAGAATCTGATTCGGATTCTTCTCATTCAGATTGCCTGTTATGCATTCTGTTACAATGCATCATGATATATGAAATAATAAAATAAGTATAAGCTTACCTTCTTTGTTTGTTGTTGACTCTGGTGGAGGTATGTTGCCGTCTCTTTCAAGTCTAAATCCTGACAAAGACCTCTAATTATAGTGGCAATGTGGTTGTCTGCAGTTGAGTTTACTTTGGGATGTCCCCCTCCGATGTCTATCAGTGGACACAGCATTACCTCTGCATTAGTATCCTCTTTCCTAACCTGTTCCCCACTGCTCCCTGTCAGGCCCAAATTAACAGAACAAAATAAGATGGCTTTTTTTCCACTCCATTTTAGTTAAAAATCCCTCTACTGCCATGTCTGCCTCCCTCTCTTTCCTTCTTAATATGTGCCATTTCCACAAGTACACAACAGGAGTAAGAATACATCTTGCTATATGGAGGCACCTGGACAGAGATTTATGCTAATTAGCGAACAGCAGGAGTGTGTGGCCTGACTTGTATTGATGAACATGCACACGTTCTTCTCAGATTCAATATATTTACTAAAAGGAGGCATACATCATGATGTGTGCATAGTGTACATTCACACTTACAATCACCACAGTTAACTGCTTCATTATGTCATGCCTGCAAACATTTTTCATCATTTGATTAGCTTGGCAAAGCGAAGATAAATTCCCTCATAAAACAAACACATACATTAAGAGAATAACATAATTTTTTTTTTCTTGTTCCATATTTCATATAATCAACTCCATGTTACACTGACATTAGTATTGGGCACTCTTAATCATATTGTAGCCAACATATGTTTTATGTAAAGCTCAATGAAAAAAAATATAACCCCATCTTAAAACTGCAGCTTGATGAGCCTTTGCTACTAGACAATACAGGGAGGCACACATACTGTACGCATAGCAACACGGAGGCGCAAAGCACTCACCCCCTTTAGCTTAGTCAGTCATTCTTCATGTGATGATGACTCAATAAGGGCCAACTCCCTCTGCACACACAAATATATGCTTGCAGAGTAACAGAGAAGCAGCACATTTATCTCTGGGTCTTCATTATTGCTGATATGTCTGCCATGCACTGCGTTATATTTAATAATGATAAATATGGCAGAGTCCTCATAACTGTGTTGGGGCATAGGGCATACATCAAAAACAAAATTGTGTGTATATATAGCAAGTTTATAGTCATTCTGTCAGCTGAGTTTCACTTGCACGATTAATGTTCTTATTGAAACGTCAATTTGATTTGCACCCCATTTTAATAGCAGCTCAATGATATAAAAGGATTAGTTCTATTTTTAAAAATCCAAAATAAAATTCATATAATGTAAGGCGGGTACACTAAGTCCCAGGAGAGATATATTTCTCTGGCTCTTTGTCACAGTCAGTTAATGTGGCAAAGTAAATCCATTGTTTAAGTCGTTTGATCTGGCAGCCGAATATGAGCGCTTGAGTCCAAAATGTAAAACATTTCCTAAACGGTCAACAAATCATACATTCAAAAAAATAAAAAATAGAGTGAATCTAAGTTGCATTGCAATAAACTATGTTGTGAACTTAGATGTGTACGGTGTATACATTCTTTAACATTATTGCATATGAGAGGGAGTAAATATTGCTGGCTTGATTAGTAATAAAGACAAAAATTCACGAAGAACTTAATATTCAAACTGGATCATGTGTGTCTCCATCAACAGACAGTGGTGTATGCTCCATTTACACAAAAACCAAAATGTGTCATTTTAACCCCTATAATTTGAAAGCAAATGAATGACATTGGCCCGGTTTCCCAGATCAGTTAAGTAGTTCTTAACAGCGAAAGACTTCTTTCAAACCATCTTAAGGAGCCTGTGAAAGAACTACTTAACTGTTAAGAACTACTTAACTGATCTGGGAAACCGGGCCATTGTCTGTGGTGCTCTGGCTTGTTTTAACAGTTTTTAAAATAAAATAAGACTAAACCTTAATATGCATGAATCATGCAAATCCAAAGTCAATCCAACTTTGACAAAATACTTGGACGTTAGCAACATTAGCAGTAGCATCAAGCCAACCTATCACTAATGAAAGATACTTTATTTTGTTGAACACCAGGGAACGCAATCAGTATTTTATACTAACCAACAAAAGGGCAAGTGGAAACAACACAAATGGATTTGAATCCCAATGCTGGATGTGCCACTTATTTTGAGGGGACAAAAGGAATAATACTGATAGTAATGCTGGACTTTTGATTTAAAAAATAAAATGAAACCACATTAATACCTTCATTAAACAAGTTTCTTAGCTCAATCATTACACATTTTCTTGCTGTACATAGATGTTAACTATAAACATGTAACTAATCCATTTGTAGTTAGATGGGGTTATTTTTTCACTGGCAGGATTTCTACTTTTGTTTATATGGAGCTGATGGGTCTGAAGGGCGCATCATATCCAAGTCTGAGTAATGACTGAAGGTACTAAACCCCTGGATTGAACATCATATCTAATAAATGCTTACTCATCTAAATGAGAAACATTATTGCTCCAATACAGGAGGCAGAGGTAAGACTCTTTTTTTTCTTTTCTTGACATCATTGTTTTCATTCATTCTGTATTTTCCATTGCTTTCACCCTGGGTAGGGCCACGTAGGCTGCAAGTCAGGTTTAGGCTATGAGGTTTAAGTCTAGGAATCAAACAAAAGGTGTCTCAAGTTCTTAAGCTGTCAATCGTTTTCCTCTGGTGATATTTGTGATAAATATATTTTTTTATGGCTCCATTACGAAATATTTCCAACTGTCCTTATTTTCAATCCAGAATCCAATATATTGCCATTCTGTCCATCCCAAGTCATGTTGCATAAATTAAAGTGCTTTCTTATGATGTCTAACTATAATAAAAAAAAAAAACAACTCTTACTTTATGGCATTGGTTTAAATCTGCAAAAATACATCTCTGTCAAGAATGAAAGCCATAAACACAGTTTATAGCAAACAATATTTAATTGGTTCATGCATAAATTGAATCCTGATCTTGGGACACTACTTTTTCAATAAAGGATTGTCTACTGTTAATTATACAAGCATGAGGCAAATACAATATATTGGTATAAATATATAAAAATATGCAAACATAAAAATAATGTCTTAAACCATCCTTATCCAAACGGAATAATTAAAAACACTTCAGTCTGACAGTTTTCTCCCCCTTTTCTGCAACTCCTTATCCCCTTATTTGTCCAAATCTTTCTCAGTGAGCAGACTAACATAATTAGCCAGGGTGCAGAGGGTGGTAGGCTAAGCAGCTGGAAAGATGGAGATACAGACTACAAACTGGAGAACAGGTTTATCATTGTTTTGCAGTTCTGTCTCCTTAAAATGACATTAACATACCGAATTAAGCATCTTTTTTTTTTAATTACATTTGTATATATTAAAGATTATGTTGATTGGAACAGCACCAGTGAGGTTTTATGTGGTCAAAGAACTGGTCACGCAGCCCTCTAAACTCTTAATCTGTGAATGTCCGTGAAGGCAGTTTTTTTTATAAGCATACATTTCCATCTTGTGTTTACGTTTTTATTTTAAATAATTCTTTATATGTACACAGGCGATGCAATGTCATTGACTTCTTTTTTTGGGTCTGTCACATAGACAGATTATGCAACAACAATGAACTGCCAACACAATTCTTTCCACAAATGGCTTGAAAATACTTGAAAAAAAGATTTTTTTTTTTTTTTTTTTTTTGCAATGTCAGAACTTAATCAATTCCCCTAATAGAGATGGCAGCAACAGCTACACATTTCACAAGAGCCGAAGCACCCAGGCCCAAAAGTTGATTTTAACACGATTCTAAGGAGACCTGTTTTGAGAGATAAAAAAAACCATGCTATCCTGGCATTTCTCATAAAGGAAACAGCTGCTCAGTCAGGAAAAAAAAAGAATCTTCAAGGAGGGAGACAGGGAATTACTGAGGAGAGTACAAGTCAAGAAGAAAAGGTGTAGAGGAAAGAGTTGGAGAAAAGGTTCCAACAGAACAGTATAAGATCTGTGTGGTTAATAGGGGTGGGTTAAAAATATCAATATATCAATATTTTATCAATATACATGTATAGGAACGATTATCGATATTTATCCAAAAAAAAAAGTAAATATTATTTGTCATTTATTTTTTTTTATTTTTTTTAATCCCGATTTTTTCCCATTTTATCACCCAGTGCTCCTACCTAAGACAGTCCTGGGCAATGCTCCCTCTACCAACCCCAGGAGGGCCCTGCACTGAGCTCAGGTCTCCTCCTTACTTGAGGAGTGACGAGCCACTTCTTTTCACCAGACAGGGTGGGGCTTCTCTGGCCGGACGTAGCGCGTGGAAGGATCACGTTATTCCGGTCTTTTTACTTTGAAGAACCTCTTGAAGACACATCTCTTTAGAGAACACCTCCTTTCCTAGCCCCTCTAAAATCTAAACTTATCTAACTCAAATCTAACTGCATTTGTATACATTTGCTTTCTCCACAATTCTACCTTGCGCTTTGTCTTTTTTGGCACCTGACATGCTTCTTTTTTTGTATTTATTTAACTCACTCAGACCTTAATGCTCGGCTCTTTAACGGTACTCTAGCTTGATTGTTCCTCACTTGTGAGTTGCATTGGATAAATGCATCTGCTAATTGAATAACAGTAACTAATTCTTTAGTAAAAGGTTACTGTGTCGCTTCAAAGCACTGCAGATGGCCATGAATCTTCACCTGTGGGATAAAAAACATTTTGATAACTTTTAAGTCCAGCATACTTCCTTTTGCCACATATACTTTTGGTGAATGTGAAACTAAATAAAGAGAAAGGACATATAATCTGTATATCTAGTATCCAATGCCATATACGGGTTTGGAAATGACTTGGAGAACAATGGTGATTGCCATTTTTGAAGAGTGACAGTAAGAACTGTGCTCAAAAGAGTTGATGTTTGGTCAAAGGAGAAAAAAGCTTGATCGCTTAATCTTGATTTATAAATCCTGCTCTTGGATTCATTAAATAACCAGATGGATATAACATTAAGGCATGTAAATGTGTCAAGAAGCATCATCAAACATCTTCCACATTTGGAATGCAGCAGAAAAAATGAAATTGTTGACTGTATTCCTGTTGGAAAATGTGCTACAACAACCTGAGGAAAACTCATTAATTCATACCAATACACATAAACTGACTAAAAATAACAAAAAAACAACAAAGAACTACTTGTACATTATTGCACAGGTTCCCCTCACACCACTAAAGCACCTCTAGCTTGACCTGGTCTCATAAGGGGACCTTTGTATATCAAAGTATTTGTTGTGCTTGTCAAGGCTTTGTGAGGAGTTTTACTGTGTTGCAGGGTGCATTGTCCTATTAGGTAGGGCCTCAGCTGTCCTTTGTGTGCAATTGTATATATAGATTTGGGTTTTTTAGAAAAACATTGTAAAAAATCAAAGCACTGTCATGCATCAAAAAGTCAGCATTACTCCCCACAGCCGTGTTTTTTTTTTCCCTGTTAGTTTTAATTTTGTAATTAGTGTACTTAGACAAACTCTGAAAAAAGGATGATTTAATAAGACAACCAGATATGTTGCTGAACAGTAATTGCCCCCAAGTGCTACTTTGTTCCAAATTATCATGATGGCCATAATGAACCATACTGTACATATGGCTTTACTTTTAATACAATAAAATCGTGAAATTATACTGAAAACCAATATGAAAACAAATGCATTCTGGTCAGAATATCTGTTACTGAAATGGGTCGGGATGTATAATAAAACCACAGTATCCCAGATTCCCCTTAGGGCGGGTATCACATTATTATCATTAAAGTGGTTAGCTTTTATCACCTGCTCGTAAAATAAAACCCACACACAGATATCCATGGTTTTTCCACATGCAGAAGAATCTCTTATTATTTCCACATGCAGAAGAATCTCTTATTAGAGTCCAGACATTTAATGTTGTTACACCAAGCATGCAGATAAACAAAGGTAACGTGCTGTAATATGAGCTCATGCAGTAGTGCACGCACATGAAATAACAGTCAATCTAATAGCATTTTTAAACAGCTGTTTAAACTGTTTCTACTGGACAAAGCATGCATATACTGTATATAGTACAATTGGACAGTTGAAATACACCAATAATGAATGCATTTATTTTTTCCTCACATTGAAAAAATAATTTTTCATTAAAAGTACAGGTACAGCTTAAGTCTAGAGGGCAAAACTGTCTTTTTGGAAAAATTCTGAAAACTATTACAGTAAGGTAAAAGTGGAGAGGAGTGGAGTCGGGGAATGGATAGTGAGATAATGTGAGGTTTGGATTGAGGGAGAAAGGGATAGGAAACTAAATAAAGGATTAGTCATGCAGCAAACCAGAGACATTGAATAGGATACAGGAGCTTAGCAGGAGTCGTGCAGTGCATTGATTACCTTTATCTGTCATTATATAGTTCCTATACCACAAGTGTAAGGCGGTATTAGAGTAAGGAAAGAGAGAGTCCAGACAAAGATTGGATTGAGAACTGAGCTATGGCTGCTCAACGGAGAAACACAAATACAATAAATGCACAAATGTCCAACAAAAATGGATGTTATGCTGGTAAATCTGTTTACATTTACAATATTTGTATTCACAAATCCTGATTCAACATACATCCCTATCTTCTCAGTTGATTTTATGGGATGTAAGGACAGTTTGATACTTAAAATTCTTCTTTAATTGTGACTATACAATCTAGTATCATACATTGACGCATTGTAGCTATAAAGAAAGCAGATGTGGTGATCTGCCACTTTTGCTTTGTGAGCTAGAAAATAAATCACTGAACTCCACTTCACATAAACAAATCGACAAGTCCAACTGCCTTGGCCAGCTAGTATAATCATGTGTAGAAACACGCATGCATAGTTGCATTCATTTGAATTCTGGACCACAGAACCAGCAAGTTAGCAATATATTTTCAACAGAGAAAAATTAGAAAACCCAACAGATTGCATCAAATATTCACTTTGGTGCAGTCCCTCATCCTGAGCAAGCAGGTGACAGCGGAGAGGAAAAGGATGAACTAACAGAAGGAGAAAAACCTCCACCAAACCATTGGGGCATGTACCTTGAACAGTTGGGGATCTGAGATGACAGGAAAGAGACCACCAAACTAGGGATGTCCCAATCAAGTTTTTTTGGGCCCCGATTCGATTCGAGTCATTTGATTTTTGATCCAATACTTTCGTAACACATTAAAATTATGAACAAAATGCCTGGCACATCTGGGCTGTGCCAGGCATTAAGGGGGAGATGGGAGTGGTGAGAGAATGATTGTTTATGTCTTTGTTAGTGAGTGTATGTTGGTGTCTGTGTGGGTACTGTAGGTGTCCTGCGGTGGACTGGCGATCTGTCCAGGGTATACCACTCTCGCCTGTAATTGGCTGGGACGGGCTCCAGCAGACCCCCGTGGCCCTGCAGGGGATAGGGCGGGTATAGAAACTGGTGGATGGATGGATGTATGGGTGGGTGTCCGGGGCTCTTTGCTGTTAGGCTTGTCTGGGTGGCTCCTTGCCCGTCTCGGCTGCCCTGGCAGCTGGGCACACCTTTTTCTCTTTAGTTTTTCTCTTTTGTGCATGTTTGCAGGCCGGAGCTTCAGGAGCTGCGTGCTGGCCTGCGGTCCCCCCCCACCCTCTGGTCATCCCGCTGCTGCTTCCACCTGCCTGCTGTGTGCTGCTGACGTCCCCGATCACCCCAGTCTGGCCTCCGGCAGGAGGGTCCCCCCTTATGACCCAGGTCCTGCTCAAGGTTTCTTCCATCCTAAAGGGGAATTTTTCCTTGCCACTGTTTGGCTTAAGGCTTTTCTCCCACTAGGGGAGTTTTTACTTGCCATTGTTTATGTAATAATTGCTCGGGGGTCATGTTCTGGGTCTCTGGAAAGCGCCTAGAGACAACTTTTGTTGTATTAGACGCTATACAAATAAAATTTAATTGAAAAAATATTTAATTGAACCTTTGGCTCTTTCATTGGGGTGGGCGCCGGCCCGCCGGCGTCGACTGTCAAGGTGGTCTCTCGGGTGGCGGGGTTGTGCCCTCCCTCCTCCACTATAGTTGCAGTTCAGGTAAAACCTTGTTTTCCCTTTGCACACACACAGTTACACAGACATACACACCTGCTCACTCACCTACATACTAACCCCACAGTTGGTTTTTTTCTAAATATTTACATCATCAATGATTCCAAGCTGCCTGATACTTGTTGCATACATGTATGTCGTCTTTACTAAATATGTCTGCTTTTTGCAGTGGCCAAACAAATCAATAATTTATTAATCGAGCACATTATTCAAAAACACTTGTTGTCTTCCTCTGTGTTCATGGGCACATTCTATTTTTGATTCACGCATCTTTTCTTTTTGGCATGGAAGCCTTTTCCCGGTATATCCCCTGACAGCAGACATTTTTGGCTGATGTTAGATCTCATAAAAGATGGTTTCATAGCTTATGCCTATTTTGTGTGTAGGGGGTGGGGGTGTTGGTCAGTCAGCTCAGATGGCATCCAAGTTCACAGAAAATATGATGAGGTGTTACTTGCATTAATCTGTCACAGACAGACGGATGGTTGGATAATTATATACATAGATAAAAAGGAATAACAATGCGATAAACAAGAATGCAATCATAGCTCAAATTGAAATGTAAACATTGGCAAATTATTTGATAAAGAATGTAAATCTAGCTTAAACCATGCATTATGAATGCATCCACTGTTACAGAGAGAAAAGGGCGGCGCGGGACAGAATAGTGGAGTGTTGTGAATTACTTGGTATTCCAGGTGAGTCGAGGAGGATGACAGATAACAGTTTGCTAAGTTATATGAGGTGGTTTCAGGCTCGATGAGGTGACTGAAAACATCCTCTATTTTTTATTTATTAATTAATTCCTTTGAAGATCATAGAATGATCATTCTTGCTTGCTATGGATATGACTGAGACAGGTCTTACCGCTCTGGAAGTTATCATTATATTATAAGTTGTTGTTTTTTTGTGGAATGGTGGAAGTTTTTTCTAATATTTTTTTAACATCATCATCTATATCTATTAAACGCTTCTACAACTTTATTTACTTCAACTTTATTTATTAATGTATTCATGAATATAAGACAGGATTGTTTTTTTCGTCTTTGAATATATTTGAATTACGGCATGGATGCAAGAAACAAGGGCCTCTCGCGGCGGTTGGGGGAAAGCATGAATATGTGCCTGTGTGTATGTGTGTATATGTCTATGTGTACGTATCAGTGACATGTGGTCAGGGGAAGGAGGAGATACTGTATCATGTAAAATGAAAAAATGTAGTTAATGGTTATTTTTATCCAGTTATTTGCGCTATACAATTATTTTCCATCTACATTTTTTTAATTCAAAATCGCTGAATTGTCACGTTTACTGTTCAAATACTGAGAAGCGACGTACGCTGAGGCTGCAGCCAGATGAACCTCACCATGGATTGAGCAATGACTCGGCTACCTGTGTTGGGATGCTATGCAGTCGCTGTCTCTCCATATGTCGCTAAAACATGTTCAAACAGTTTTGTCATATGACCTAAATGTCCATAGTACAGGTGATGTATATTATCTACAGTTTTTGTAACGTGTTTCTTGTGTTGATCAATCATAAAACGGCTGCGGAGAGGCACAAAGTGCGGCACGCATTTTTGCAAAAAGTGGGTATGTATTATATGTGGCACATAGGGGCACTGCTCTAGAGGGCACATCAAAGCAATGGTGCAAAAAAAAAATCTTTGGAGTCAGCATTTTCTGTATTCAGAAATGCTGAATCCATTTAAAGTACATTTGGTCCAGTCAGTTGTTTGTGCATGTGTAAATGATATGGTCAATAACAGACCCTCACCTCCCCTCCTCTCGCCCCCTACCACACACACACACTATAGACATTCAAGTGCGTTCCCCTTTGAGCATGCGCTGGAGTACAGGTTTTTTTTGTCATTTTTAATTGTGTTGTTACATCTAATGAACGACAGGGAGTAAAGATGGAAAATCAGAAGAGAACACAAAACAGAAAGAAGGGGTGGGGGGCGGGGGATGTGGGGCATCAATATGTCTGCATACCCCTCAGGAAGTAGGTAGTTGTGCCCCTGTGTGTGTATATATATATTATATATATATATATATATATATATATATATATATATATATATATATATATATATATATATATATATATATATATATATACACACACACATATATATATACATATTCATATTGGTATATACTAGGGGTGTAACGGTATTTGTATTCGTCCCGTCCCGTCACGGTACGGGCGTCACGGTTCGGTGCACGCAGTCATACGGCGAATACGTACATTTAAATTTAAATTTAAACTGTATCAAAGATGGAACTGAGTCAGTCCGTGACTATCTGAGTTTTCAGCTCCATGTGATTGACAGCTGTCAGGCCTGTGTGTGTGTGTGTGTGTGTGTGTGTATGCTTCTGAACAAATTTGTGACTTTACTCTGCTTTCTGCAGCATAGGCCTATAGGCTGCTTGGCTCAATAAAAGTGAGAATAAATGTAGTTTGATGGGTAGGATGATGTTGTTGAACGTTAAAATGACTATCATAAGGCCCATGGAGAATGCTCCGCCCCCAGACGGCTCTGCCCATATGCAGCAGTAGAGGAGCCCGGGTTCAAGTATTTATTAAAAGTGCTCGAGCCTCGTTACAATGTCCCATCCCGCGCTCACCTAAACCAGTCCGTGGTAAAATTAAAAACACTAATGCACAAGTTAAATGTTTTATTCTATTTATTTTACACTTTAATAAGAGATGCTTTTTAGTTTTGTAGCCAATTGAACCAACTTTAACTTTCAAATGCTATGATCAAAATAAAGGAAGAAAAAACCCATCTTATACATTTGGGACTTTTTGTATTTTTTTTCCCGTTGTACCGAACCCGTACCGAACCCGTACCGAACCGTGACCCCTAAACCGAGGTACGTACCGAACCGTGACTTGTGTGTACCGTGACACCCCTAGTATATACATATTCATATTGGTATACTCTGTCTATGGTATTGTTGTGGAATTTATCAAACCAGTTCAGAAGTCCGCTTTGTGGTTTTTTATGAGGTTTTATTGAGCCGGCGGTGAGCACGTCTGCACAGACCAGAGGTCTGGTAGAAATGCTGACCTCGAGTGACGTTGTAATCAGATTTTTATACAAGAAGTTTCAGGAATACCAGCCCAGTGAGAGAGGTGGGACTTTTAGCTTTAGGACCACCCCTGAGGGATCAGGAAGTCCGTATATGTTCTTTGTCTCTGTGGGGGCTGGAAGTCTCGGCAGGGATGCAGAACGCCGGACCTTGCGTGACAATGTCCCGGCAGGGGTCCCCAGGAACTGGAACCCGCATGTCTATGAGCATAAGGGGGGCTTGAGCAATCTGCAAGGCGTTGTTGTGTCCCTGCAGGGGGGCCAAATGGTCAAAATGCTTCATCAGTATACTGCGAGCAGTCAAATACATTTTTCTGTATACTTTGTATATGTCATTTATATATATCAGCACTGGCCTCCCCCTCCCAACACTTAAATATACTCATAGGCCTACATGCATCCTCAACACACTGCATACGAACTACACCAATTTTAATCAATAGTTAATAGAATGCTCCTCCCCCCTTTTCTCTGTCTTCTTCTGTTTATAAATACATGGTTGGCTTATGTCTCTTTTGTTCTCTAAAACAACAAGTGACACATTCACTTACACACAACACATCACACACTCACCAAACTGCACCCATCCCTGTCTTGTCCTTTCTTTCCTACTTTATCACGTTCCACTTTTAGTGATCTTAGTCCTCTTCAGCAGAATCTTTCATTCTTTTTCACTTTTTTTTCATGAGGGACTAATAAAATTTGTTAGACTGTCAAGAGCTTGCACGCACGCACGCACGCACGCACGCACGCACGCACGCACGCACGCACGCACGCACGCACGCACGCACGCACGCACACAAACAACCTTTGTTGGAAAATTAAAATGCTGTGGCTTTGGGGTTTTACCAAACTTGGTATTAACCATTAATATATATATATATATATATATATATATATATATATATATATATATATATATATATGCAGGCAAGGGAAAAAACACAAAAAACGTCACATCCGCAATTTCAAATAGCAATTTAGATGGTATTTTATTTAGAAAAAGTCAGCATTTGCACATGAATGTATGTAATTAGTTTCTTACAGTTTTTCTCTATTGCCAAAACACAAAACCCAGTACTCTAAACCAAATGACCAGTTGCCTAAACACATTTAGTAAAACTACCCCCCTTTTGCCACAACCACAAACACAATTCACCTGTAGACACTGTTCACAAAACCCATCCCCTTTTTCTCAAAACTCTAAACCCATTTTGCCGTGCTAAAACACATTTTGCATATAACTCTGCTCCAATATGCATTGTGAAGCTCATGTGATGCAAAATGCTACCCACAATCAGCAAACCTTGAACACAATGAACATACCTGGTGTCAATCAGTAAACACAACGACTCATAATTGAAAACACCTATTGCATATGATGTGACCACACCTATATAAGTCAGTGCAGTTTGCTGAAGGCTCAAAAACAAAAATGGATGATCAAGACAGAAGAAGAGGAGTTCGTGTCAGATGAGGGAGAGGAGTTCGTGTCAGAGGAAGGAGAGGAGTTCGTGTCAGAGGAGGCAGAGGAGCGGGTGTCAGAGGAGGCAGAGGAGCGGGCCGAGGAGGGAGAGGAGCAGGTCAAGTAGGGAGAGGAGCAGGTTGAGGAGGGAGAAGAGCAGGCTGAGGAGGGAGAGGAGCAGGTCGAGGAGGGAGAGGAGCAGGTATAGGAGGGAGAGGAGCGGGCGGAGGAGTGGGCCAAAGAGGACAAGAAGCAGTCCAAAGACGAGCAGGCCAAGGAGGGAGAGGAGAAGGAGGGCAAGCAAGACGACGTATTTTCATTACAGATGAAATGAGAGCAACAGTCATTGACCACGTCATTGTCCACGGCATGACAATGACCGAAGCGGGACAACGAGTCCAACCAAACTTCAGCAGATTCTCCGTGGCCACCATTATTCGGGCCTTCAGAGAACACAACAGGTACTTTATGTAGTAGTTTTTTAGTCACTACACTACATGTACACAGTATACAGTAGTATAGTGGAGTGCACCTACATACAGACAAGTGCAATCATGGTTACAGTAAAAGTGTGTACTGCAAGGACCATTTCTGACCAAATGACTGTTTGTTTCTCTACAGTTGAAAGATTGCCATTTGCAGGTGGGAGGGCTTCCAGATTCACACCAGCCCAAGAGGTCCTCATTGTGGATATGGTTCGGGAGAACAATGTGATCAGACTACGGGAGATACGGGAGAGGATCATTGGTGACAATTTGAACTTTCCGACCATTGACAATGTCAGCCTGACAACCATAGACAGAGTCCTCAAGCGCCAGAGAGTAAGAATGAAGCAGGCCTATAGGGTACCCTTTGAGCGCAACTCTGACAGAATAAAACACCTCCGTCACCAGTATGTGTAAGTAAGTACAGTACAATCCATGGCCTACAGTACTTTACATACAATACTATACTGTCGTACTGTAATGTGCTGTATTGACTGTCTTTCTGAACACCTGAAAACGCCATTTGTTTCCACAGAGGATGTTCCAGTTTGAGTCCATGGCCAGACCCCATAAATTTATATTTGTGGATGAGGCTGGCTTCAACCTCACAAAAAGGAGGAGGAGAGGCTGTAACATCATAGAACGGAGAGCTATCGTTTATGTGCCCAGCCAACGTGGAGGAAACATCACGCTCTGCACTGCCATGAGTTCTAGAGGGCTTCTCCACCGGCATGCTGAACTTGGTGCCTACAACACTGAGCGTCTCCTCACCTTCCTAGGAGAGCTCAGAGATGTTTTGCATGACAATGACCACCTGAATGCTCGGCCAGCAGATCACCACGACCAGCAGATTCCTGGGCCAGCTGATCTTCCCATATACGTCATCCTCTGGGACAATGTTAGCTTCCATCGAAGCATCCAGGTCAGAGAGTGGTTTAACATCAATCCGCAATTCATTAATGTGTGTCTGCCACCCTACTCTCCGTTCATAAACCCAATAGAGGAGTTCTTCTCATCATGGCGGTGGAAGGTCTATGACCACCAACCTTACACCAGAGAGAACCTTCTCAGGGCTATGGACCTGGCCTGTGATGATGTGGCTGTGGAGGCGTTCCAAGGCTGGGTGCGGCATGCCAGGGCATTCTTCCCACGTTGTTTGGCTATGGACAATATTGACTGTGACATTGATGAGGTCCTGTGGCCCGACCCAGCCCGACGTGATGCCGCCCCATGATTTCGGTGTCAACATACAACATACTGTGTCAATTTTCAAACGTACTGTAATAAAAGAAATCGCACCCTGAACATTGTGTTCTCAATTGTTACTGTACTGTATCTAGTGCGTGTAATGGATCCTCTATGGAGTTTACAGTACTCATTTTTGCATTGAGTTGTGATATTACTGCATTTTCTGCATTATGTAACTATTCCCATGAAATGCACAAATATATAGTAAATGCCTAAAACATATTTGAGAATAAATAAGGGTTGCTCAAATGCATCCTGGCAGTTGTGAAACTGTAAAAAGAACAGTCTCACACTGTGAAAATTGTGTTCTCAATTTTTTTGGTAATGTGGTTAATGATGCTCAGTAGTGTTTACATTTTTGCAGGCCTTGAGTGGTATTTTGGTGTCAGAGTTTGCTTTTTTCAGATTCAGATTCAGAAAACTTTATTCATCCCTGAGGGGCAATTCCAAGACAACTGAGCAGCAAGACGTTGAAAATATCAAATAGAACAAGAAATAAAATAGAATAAAATGAACAGGGCATGTCTCCTTGTACAAAAAATATATAAATATACGAATGTCAAAAAAAGTGAAAAGCGCAAAGTGCAAAGTGTCGACAGTGGATGTAAACAGTCCAACAGGAGTATAGAGTAATCCGGGGGGGTGGGGACTGTGGATGTGGGGGATGGTGGTTAGCAGCTGGAATTAAAAAGCAGGGTAGCTTTGGGGACAAAAGTAGCTCTCCTCCTCTCAGTCCTGCAGGCGACCTCCTCCTGGAGGGGAGCCACCGGAATGCGGGATGAAGTATGTGGGAGGGGTCCTTCATGATTTTAGCTGCCTGACTGAGGGCCTGCTGGTTGAAAACCACAGACAGAGTTCTGACCGGCAGGCCGATGATTTTCGAGCACAGTGATGCTGTACTCTGCAGTCTGTTCCTGTTCTGGATGCTGAGGGAGTGGAACCAGCAGGTCATTGAGAAGGTCATGATGCTTTCCAGGAAGGCGTAGTAGAAAGTCATCATGATGTGAGTGCTGACTCCGAAGGAGTGGAGTTTCCTGAGGAGGTACAGCCGTTGGTGACACTTCCTGAGAATCTCCTCTGTGTGCCCAGGTATTTGTATTCCACGACTGTCTCCACTGGCTTCCCGTGGATGGTGGTGGTGACTTCAGCATCCAGATCCCTCTGTCTGCTGGAGAAGGTCACCACCATCTCTTTGGTCTTGCTGGGGTTTAGTTCCAATTTGGACCTGTCACACCCATCCACGAACTCCTGCAGAGCGGGTCCGTGGTGTTGTGAGGGGCCTGACAGCAGCGACAGGAGAACTGTGTCGTCAGCGTACTTGACCAGATGGCGGTTGGGCTGTGTGGCTCTGCAGTCATCGGTGTAGAGCATATGAGCAACTGTTTTGGTGTGATGGGTTGGTTTTTGAGCATATGAGCATCTGTTTTGGTGTGATGGGTTGGTTTTTGAGCACATGAGCAACTGTTTTGGTGTGATGGGTTGGTTTTTGAGCATATGAGCAACTGTTTTGGTGTGATGGGTTGGTTTTGAAAAGAAACTGTGAGGTTTAGTGTACGTAGCTTTAGAAAAGTGTTTTGTGTTTAGAGTTTTGTGAAAAGTGAGGGCAGTATCGTGAAATGTGTTTAAGCAATAGAGAAAAACTGTAAATATAAGGTGGCTAAAACAAACGTGTGAGAGGCCTTTTTTTTCTCAATTAAAAAAAAAACAAAAACGGTCTAGTTTTCGAGCATGCTCAAGTGGCCAAGCAGGGGTCATCCTGAGAGATGTAGCCAATGAGCTGTCTGTTGCCCAGTGATTTTCAAATTCCATTAAGATTTTTGCCCATGTATTTGTGCTCGCATGATGGCACATGTGTGTTCAGTGAGTCATAAGTGCTGGGTAAAAAAATAAACCACATGGACAGGACTAATGAAGAATTTAAAAGGTCTGAGTTGATGGAGGGTAATGGCATACACACAAGCAGACACCCAGGGAAACACACAAACACACACACAGTCTGAGCCATATACTGTACAGTCCCAAACTCTGGGACTGTATATGGCTCAGACTGTGTGTGTGTTAAATTAATCCTCAGTGAATCTTTTTTTCAAGAATATTTTGCACAAGTTAATGAACTGGTGAAAAAAAGGAAACCAGTCTGCGCCCAAAAAAGCCTTAAAGCTCCCACCTGTCTGAACACATCCACTATTGCCAGCCCATTGATGTCATGATTGGGTGGAAGGAATGGACGAGGACTGCAAAGTAAGATTTGGTATTGTAGGACAGGGCTATCGGGGGTCAGCAACTGCACTCTTTAACATAAAAATGACAAAGAGACAAAAGAAAAACATTGATATTTCATAATGTTTTATGCTTCAAGTCAAATTGAGGCAAATAACATATTTCAGCTACAGAAAATAATTTAGAATAGCCTAAAGTGACCATAATATTAAGCATGTGCATATGAGTATAGGAAATATTGGTTGAAATTGTTTCTAAAAAAGCCGAACTCCCAAAAAAGAAAAAGTACTTCAAATAGGCACAGATATGATTCAAATACAAAACATTTTAAATTTAAAAATATCTGCATCTACTGTTCATCTGCATCAGTTGTTTCTTTATGTGTCATTTTCTCATCCACACACACTCACTTTAAGTACATAAAATGTATTCCACTAAAGGGGGCTTTTCCTTGAAGGTCAACACTTTCATATTGCAACCATCCACTTCTCATAGTCATGACAGGAAGTGCCTGGGACATCTTTTGTTCTACAAGCAGAAAGATGGACTTAATAAAAGATGGCACATTTGCACACCATCTCAGCAGAAGTGACAGAAAAACAGACAAATCTTTCCTTCAGCTTCTACATAGTACATACTAGGGCTGGGTGATATGGAACAAAAGTCATATCTCGATATTTTCTAGCTGAATGGCGATACTCAATATATATATCGATATTTTTTCTGTGACGTAATTGGGGTTTCCCTCAAAGCATTATAGCATAGCTTCTCTGTTAGCTTAATTTTTTTTCTGAGGCAAACCCTTAAAAAAACAGTCAGTTTTAATACAAAGCCACGTGCCAAATGTCACACAGGTACCTTTATTAACAGAGGTCTGCACAATATAAAAATGTATAAAACAAATGAAATAAAAATAAACTGCCTGCATATATAGAATAAAAATGCTTCTTGAATAAAATAAAACAAATATCCCTTTCCTGCATAACAATTAAATTAAAATACACTGTGCAATTAATACAATGTAGACAGTAACAGGCAGACTTTTCCACTGAGGTTGACGGTTGTGCAAATAACAAAACATTTGTTCAAATCTCAAATAAAACATGTAAACAGATATTGCATCTCTTTGAGCAAATATCGAATAATTACAACAAGTCGACTACTGTACATTTTACAGATTTTGTGCCCGGAAAACTAACCTGTCAACACTGTCAGGTTTCAGCACACAAAGGTACTTTTCTTGCCAGCGAGACGGGTCAGCGTAGATGTACAGTCAATTTGTCGCAAAATAAGCTATATCGATATAAATGATATTGTCTCGTACCATATCGCGTTTGAAAATATATGATCGATATATATTAAAATCTTGATATATCGCCCAGCCCTGGTACATACTGTATGTAAAGTTCACTTGTGGCAAAGACGCAGAGGAGTTTGTGAACTGTAACAAAATACCATGGATTCTAAAATTCTGTTTAAGATTTCACTTAAATTCAATGAAATAATGTAAGTTTATCAAAACATCCACCATGTTGTAACTTTGTTAAATGCATGTATCCACTATGAAAATGTCACAGAAGATAATGTGCTCACAATTGGAAACATTTCAACAAGCCTTCTAATACCACTTTGTCTCAGAAGCGGTTCACTTCGCTGAGTCTTACAAAGGGCCAACACAAGAGTACATCACTCGCTCTTGATATACTGCGTGTGGTACTGTTACATAATGTCACTATAAACTATCCATCTAAAATTACAGAAAAGCACAGGCAAAGCCTTCAGAGCTGGAGACTATACATTTCAACGTATAGAAGCTGTTACGAGATATGTAAGGGCCTGTAAGTTGAATTAAATGTTAATTCTAAATGGCTATGATATTGTTGAGTCATGTTGGTTTGGCTGACAGTTGTGTGACAAAAGCTGCTTGATGCTCTGGTCGATAAAGATCAATAGTAAAGCCAAAAAAGATCAAAAGTCATGCATTTTCTGCATCCTTCAGTTTGCGCTGGGAGCCGAAGAAACACACATCCTTTTAGATCTAATTCTAAAATCAATATTACCATACCCATATATACGCTTGGCAGCAATTGTTGTAATCACAGCTGTTCTAACAATAACAGATTGTTGTATCTGTGATTCTTAAAACATTAGTGATCCAATCTAAATAGTTCATCCATATAAAAAAGCCAACTATACACTGTGCAAGTCAGAGAAGAGATGGCATTAACATGTTTTTGTCATCCCCGAATAAAAATAATTTGGCTTACACCAAAACATTGTTGACTTAAATAAAGTCCCTTTTAACATTGTCATTTTCTGTCACAAAAGTCAGTTGATATTTCTCACAGGTCACTATGGTGTCCTTAGTAAGATTAACTCTTTATGGTCAGTGCAGCTGGGCCCTTAAAAACATGTTTAAATGATATAGGTCCTCACAGAAATGTAATTTATTGTGTCCTCATTTCGAGGATCAATTATCAGTCCAACATTTGCCCAATTATGGTCTATTCCGAAAGGTAAATATTGCAATGGGCAGGTGCCAGAACTTTAAAAAGGCAATCTGCATACCAGTGTGAGCTCAGGGGTTGAAGAGTGAAAAAGCTCGATGTGTGAAATTAACACATTTTTTTCAAGAGGACCAACAAAAACAACAAAGCTTGCGATGGTAAAGATAGAGATGAAAATAAGTTAAGTAATTATCATAGAAGATCACAGTGAAAGCATGTTGCCAATAAATATAAAGGGTGAAAGTAACAACAATGACATGACAAAAATAGAGGGGATAAAAAATGCATGTGTATTGAAAAATGTAGCTGTTAAAGTGAAGGCAAACTGAAAACAGTCATGATGAATTGTAATATAATTTGATACACAGTAGAGCTGGCTGAAATGCTGTTTAAATTTACTCACTCCGCACACCCAGTGTTTTAATCTCCTAATTTTTACTCATACATTGATGCACAAGTGTTGCATTGACTCTAGGGTCTGCAGTAAAACCTTAGTTAATAATAATAATAATAATAATGATAATAATAATAGATTTTATTTGTTGGCACCTTTCTGAGCACCCAAGGACACCTTACAGTAAAAACATAGAAAATATGAATAATACTACATTAAGAAATAAATAAAATACAAATAATACAACAAAAAATAAAATACAGAAAATTAAACTGGATAGGCAAGTCTGAACAGATGGGTTTTAAGCTGTGATTTAAATTGTCCAATGGAGTCAATCTGGCGGATGCAGGGGGGGGCACTGTCCAGTATGACGACAAGGCTTTTGACTTGGGAGGACATATGGACCGGGTGATCATCAATGGAGATATTGAAGGGGTCAGTTTTGGAGAGTGTGGAACCTGGATTCCAAAGTGGCGGAGGATGTTACCAAGGGGGAGGATGTCTATGATGAAGAGAAGCGGTCCGAGCACTGATCCCTGTGAAACACCATGTGTTATGGGTGATGGTTGCGAGTGTACATTTTTCTCTTGAACAAACTGTTTCCTGTCAGAGAGATATGAAGATGTATGTATGTAACTACATGATTAACCCTAAATAATTTTAATTTGTGTCACATACTCTTTTCATCTCTGTCCAAGAAGACCAAATTTGAACATTAAACCAGTTGGCTTCATTTGGTCAAGTATTTTTTTTTCTTGACAAATATGACTTATGAAGACGATTTGAAAGTCTTTATGATAATTATTTTTGTATTTTAAATTCTTAGCATAAATACAAAATCCTGAAAATAGAAAGCTGTTTAATTTTGTAAACTTTTTTCTCGTGGTGATAAATGTGTTCATAACACGGTGGAGATGACTGTTTCACAACCAAGATGAGTAAGACTGGGATTCTAAATGTACTTTAAAGTCAGTTTTGTATATTAACTGCCCAGTGTCTGAAATTTGGTGTGACAGATATCTGTTAAAATAATGAAAAGATAGAGAATTGTCAAGTATTTCATTGGTTGTATTGTATGGAAGCATATGAGGGACTATATTCAAATTAAAATGCATTTGCGGAAATGCTTTTTCATTTTAAGAATGTGCCCGCATTATTTGAGTCAAAAATGAAATTGATAATATATAATCCGATTTGCATTTTAATTTTCGTATTCAACACTGCTTATTCTTGTACTTAATTCAAATTAAAAAGAAAAAGACGTTTGAGATTTAATTTTCAAATCATGCCTCAGCAAATAGTTCACAATATTCAATTTTAAATCTAAAATTTGAAAATTAAAATGCATTTGCAGAAATGCTTTTTCATTTTAAGAATGTAGCTGCATTATTTGAGTCAAAACTAAAATTGATAATATATAATCCGAATTGCATTTTAATTTTCGTATTCAACACTGCTTATTCTTGTACTTAATTCAAATTAAAAAGAAAAAGACGTTTGAGATTTAATTTTCAAATCATGCCTCAGCAAATAGTTCACAATATTCAGTTTTAAATCTAAAATTTGAAAATTAAAATGCATTTGCAGAAATGCTTTTTCATTTTAAGAATGTAGCTGCATTATTTGAGTCAAAAATAAAATTGATAATATATAATCCGAATTGCATTTTAATTTTATTCTTTACGCTGCACATTTTATGTCATAATCAAAAAGAAAACAAAGAAGACATTGCTTTTTCTTTTTCATGCTCTGCCCGCAAAAAAGTGTACAATATTCAAAATGAATTCGCAATCCCAGCGGCGCAGGAGAGTGACGTCACGGCTTCTCCTGTTCTCCAGCTGCAGCCCAGAAACCCTGGAAAATGCTCACGTTTTTTAAAGGTGACATCGTATTTTGCCGATTTCCCAAAGTCTGTTAGAAAAGGTCTGATTTCCTACAACTCTAACAGAGTTCTAGATGTCAACATGAGACACAGACAGCAGCGTTTCTCTACACGGAGCGCTGGTGCCGGGCTGACTCCTCCTATTCAGACACGTGTGTTTGTTTACAACCTATGGAGCACGAAATGTAAAGAGGAGCAAAGTCGACCGACAAGGTACAGTAATATGTACAAAAATGACTTTACTAGCATTTTTGCTTGTTTTTAGCATAATGTTTGCATGTTGAGCATGTTATTTATTTATTCCAGCTTTGTACATAGACGAGTTGCATCAAGTCCAGGCAAGGGACACGCAGAAATTCTACCCCTGTCGTTGTCCAGCGTGACAGTCTGACCGTCAACGGTATTTTTTCATACAGTAAAGTTGTCACTTCTCAAAAGTACACTTCATTGCATGGTCAGATGTGATTATTATTGTTTTCTGAATTTGGAGAGCAGAGTTTGGCATACAGGCATACCACTGACTGAGGAGCCAGAAAATGTTTTAGAGTCCAGGTAAATTTTTATGGCTAAATATTTACTCTAATCTAAATTGTATGTTTTGGTCCTGGTTATAGCATGCATTTCCCGAAAATGACTGCTGAGGAGCAGCATGAGTCTCCAGATGAGGAGGAGATCAATTATTTGAGAAAAACAATGTAAGTGAATGTTTGTGAGTCTTTTTGTCTTGTTTTGTTTTACTCGTGTGTAATTGGCAAAGTATTCAAGGCACTTGCAATGTCAATGTCAATGTCAATGTCAATTTTATTTATAAAGCACATTTAAAAACGACCGAGGTCGACCAAAGTGCTGTACAGCATACAAGAAAATAAAACAATACCAAAAGAAAAACACAGTACACAGTGTAGAAACAATAAAATCACTAACATACTAAAATGATCAATAAAATAGTAATAAAAAACATAACAGTACACATACAGTGCACAATCACTTCACACAGATGTGGGGAACTAAGTTGTCACACACTAAAAGCCAAAGAAAATAAATAAGTTTTCAAAGAAGACTTAAAAACCACTAGGGTCTGGGCAGATCTAACATTTAGTGGCAAACTATTCCACAGCTTAGGGCCGGCCACCGCAAAAGCTCGGTCACCTCTAGTTTTGAGCCTAGATTTCAGGTACGCTTCATTTTGTGGTTGATTCAAAATTAAATGTACCTGCGAATGCCTTGAATTGTTTGCCAGAAACACACTGAAGAAGGGGGATACGAAAACGTGTGACGATAAATATATATATATATATATATATATTTATTTATTTTTTTTATTGTATTTTTATATTTTCAGCCACAAAAAGAGGGGTATACCTTAAATACATAGAACACAAACCCCCACAACTCAATTTCCAAAAAAAAAAAGTCAAAGTCCATACATACCAAAACATATTTCATAGTGCTATAATCATGCCAAATATACTAACCAAAAATTCTACTCAATGCACTAATTGAGAATACCAGATAGTACTACCCTATCTGTTCTATCAATGACTCTGAAATAATAATTAAATAGTTAAATAATATTCCTACCTACTTCTTGATGAAGGGGACTTGTAAAAAAAAAAAAAAAAAAAAAAGTAGGAAACACTTAATGTCATTACTTTCTTATCCTAAGTTGGGGCTGGTCCGTTAAAGAACCAAAATGATATCCAAATATATACCCTCAAAACACAACGAAAACAAAACCAAAAAAACCTAACAAAACAAAACAGACATAAACGGTGGGAAAACCCAAACACGACAACAAAACAATACAAACCATTACACTCAGGTCTTATCATTGTCACTATGCCTTACAATTACCTACGGATTTCTTAAAATCAAATTCTGTATGAGATTGCCATATTTTTAAAAAGTCTGAGGATTTGCCTTTCCTCTTGTAGTAAATATCATCAAGTGTAAGGAGCGTGAGAGTTCGTTCCACCAATGGGCTAATACTGGGGGTTTAGATTCTTTCCAATTTAAGGTTATACATTTCCTGGCTGCCAACATAGCAAGATAAATATATTTTTACACTTGGAATTGCTGTTCCTTTTATCCTTTTGAGCTATACTTTATTAGGAATTCAGCACACAGTTGAGTGCATTGTCTCCTATTTATTTTACTGGTATGTAATTCCATTCTTATGTGTTTATGTATGCTCATCGATGATCCTGGTCAGAGGTTCAGGAAAAGGAGACGGCTCTGATGAGGAATATATTCCTCACCTTTGTTTATGGTATGCTTTACTTATTGGTTGTATATCAAGTATTTAGAAAATGTATAAAAGTACATATGTATTATGATATATACATATCATATACATATACTGTAATATGTATAGTACAGATTTTATTTGAAATGATAAAATACTATTAACACTATATGATATAAAAGTGAGTAATGTGACAGTAACAGAGCTATTGTTTTTTTCTCAACTAACAGGACAACTTCAGACTTCGAGAACTTCCAAAATCACATCCTGATGTTTGCAGGAAAGCATTTTGGCTTTAGCCCACCTGTATACACAGCTCAGACATTGCTTGTAACACTTGGTTACAACCACCGCCTCCCTGCACGAAACCGTGATGGGACACAAGATGTAAGTTGTTGGGGTTTTTTATATCATAGTTGTCTGACACCCCAATAGATTCTTAGCACTGTTACCATATCTCGTTGTGAAATTGTTTTAAATTATGTTGTTGTTTTTTCCCAAGTTACCGATGGTTCTACAATAAAAACATGAAGAGCTGAAGTGTGTATACCCTGAAAGAGAAAAAGGACTATGGCTACTGTACATCCCTGAACTACAGAAGGCCACTCTTTCAAAGAGGCTTCAGAGTGGAAAGGGCCTTCCCAGGAGACAGAGTCTGAGGCCTGGAGATCCAAGGCCCCTGGGTCTGCTGCCACATCACAACCACAACCACACATGGACTGGTAAAAACTAAGGTGTCACGTGGAGATGCAGGTCCTCGTGATGACAGCTAAAACTTTGATTGCCTGTTGTTATATCTGTCTCAATACTCGGGAGCAAAGCTCCAGGATTTCAGGACAGAGTAAAATAATTCACTGACATAATTTCTTGTTCATGTCTTGTCACAATCCCTAAATAAATGTAGCTGTAATTGCAAATGATCTGATTATCATAACCTATTTTCTCATAACTTCTCACTTGAATCAAAATCTCTGGGAGATTCTCTGCATTTGGTGTTTTTCACAATGAATATAATTCGGAATCGGAAAGATATATATATTTTTTATTCTGTAAACAAGGACAGAACTCAACATTTCTGACTTGTACATAATAAAATGTATAAAAATAAAAACTATTTACATTGAAAGTGTAACCCAGCTAAACACTGTTATTCACGCCAGCCAGTGCAAAAGAAATCCGGTGTACTGGTTGTTTGGAAGATTACAGATAGGTTTCCTGACCCAAACTACACAGCTTGGGATGACAACCTGATTTCCTTCCGCATGCCGCAACTCTCAGCTCCACTCCAGGCTTCTGGTGGTCATCGTGGCGAAGATGTTGTTCCAGGCAGCCCGGGCCGGCCACAAAACCCCATCTTCTAATATAAAATACTGCATGTGTGCCATATGATTACTTATGCAGAGCTTCTCCAGGTCTGTGGGCATGTCCCTGCAGTTTGTGCAGCTGGAGTTCATCTGGACCACCTGGACTTGGACGCTCAGGTAACGCCATCACATCAAACACCAGGCCTGGCAGCCTGGTCACGACCTGCCCCAGAAAGGTTTTCATCTGTGGTGGAGTCAGGGCTGTGAGGTTATCCTACACATAAAGCATTTATTTGATATTTTATGTTATTGTACGAGATTGCATTACGAGATTTCCTGGATGACATGAGTTATCTAACCCAGCTAACAAATAAATAAATGTTACGCCAGAGAGTTGCCTTTGTAATTGTCTTTCCACAGCCAAACCTTATTTTTTGACCCTTAGAAACACGTCTACCTGCAAGTAATAAATTACCCTCTCGATTGTAAATGCAGTGATGTAAGTTAGATGTGATCTGCACACATCAAGCCAACATTTCTTTATAAAATAACATGCTCAACATGCAAACATTATGCTAAAAACAAGCGAAAATGCTAGTAAAGTCATTTTTGTGTCAAAATCCGGTAATATTACTGTACCTTGTCGGTCGACGTTGCTCCTCTTTGCATTTCGTGCTCCATAGGTTGTAAACAAACACACGTGTCTGAATAGGAGGAGTCAGCCCGGCACCAGCGCTCCGTGTAGAGAAACGCTGCTGTCTGTGTCTCATGTTGACATCTAGAACTCTGTTAGAGTTGTAGGAAATCAGACCTTTTCTAGCAGACTTTGGGAAATCGGCAAAATACGATGTCACCTTAAAAAACGTGAGCAGTTTCCAGGGTTTCTGGGCTGCAGCTGGAGAACAGGAGAAGCCGTGACGTCACTCTCCTGCGCCGCTGGGATTGCGAATTCATTTTGAATATTGTACACTTTTTTGCGGGCAGAGCATGAAAAAGAAAAAGCAATGTCTTCTTTGTTTTCTTTTTGATTATGACATAAAATGTGCAGCGTAAAGAATAAAATTAAAATGCAATTCGGATTATATATTATCAATTTTATTTTTGACTCAAATAATGCAGCTACATTCTTAAAATGAAAAAGCATTTCTGCAAATGCATTTTAATTTTCAAATTTTAGATTTAAAATTGAATATTGTGAACTATTTGCTGAGGCATGATTTGAAAATTAAATCTCAAACGTCTTTTTCTTTTTAATTTGAATTAAGTACAAGAATGAGCAGTGTTGAATACGAAAATTAAAATGCAATTCGGATTATATATTATCAATTTTAGTTTTGACTCAAATAATGCAGCTACATTCTTAAAATGAAAAAGCATTTCTGCAAATGCATTTTAATTTTCAAATTTTAGATTTAAAATTGAATATTGTGAACTATTTGCTGAGGCATGATTTGAAAATTAAATCTCAAACGTCTTTTTCTTTTTAATTTGAATTAAGTACAAGAATGAGCAGTGTTGAATACGAAAATTAAAATGCAATTCGGATTATATATTATCAATTTTATTTTTGACTCAAATAATGCAGCTAAATTCTTAAAATGAAAAAGCATTTCTGCAAATGCATTTTAATTTTCAAATTTTAGATTTAAAATTGAATATTGTGAACTATTTGCTGAGGCATGATTTGAAAATTAAATCTCAAACGTCTTTTTCTTTTTAATTTGAATTAAGTACAAGAATAAGCAGTGTTGAATACGAAAATTAAAATGCAAATCGGATTATATATTATCAATTTCATTTTTGACTCAAATAATGCGGGCACATTCTTAAAATGAAAAAGCATTTCCGCAAATGCATTTTAATTTGAATATAGTCCCTCATATGCTTCCATAGTATTGTGGTAAACTTCTTTGATTGGTCAGAAAAGGGATATTGATAATGATGACACACTGGACTCCTACTTGTTCTACTCTGACTCGTTTAGTCCTGACACTGGGCATCAGCAGGAGACCAATCCCTGAGGTTCTCAGAGTCCGAGGTGGTTCATACAGTATGTCTCTAACATGTCAGAGATGTAATTTGGCGACAAGTCATGAAGAGACTTGTACACAAGCAAAGCTGTTTTAAAGTCCATTCTCTGAGCGACAGGAAGCCAGTTCAGAAACCTGAGGATTGGACTAATATGTTCATAATTCCTGGTTCTAGTCAGGACTCGAGCAGCAGCATTCTGGATGTACTGCAGGTGTCTTACAGCTCATTTAGAGAGCTTAGTGAGCAGGCCCTTACAGTAGTCTAACTTGCTGGAGACAAACGCATCGATTAGTCTTTCTAAATCTGGTTTAGACACTATTCTTTGATTATGTTGCTTAGATGGTAAAACCCTGCTGATGTAATTTGATTTATTGTGTCTGTTAAAGTTCAGATCTGAGACCAATAGTACCCCCAGATTTCTGACCTGATTTTTTGGTTCTAAAGAGTCCCAAGGTAACTAATAACACATCCTCTTTGTTTCTGTGGACCACAGACAATGATTTCAGTTTTGTCTGAGTTTAACAGGAGAAAATGTTTTTCATCCGCAAACTGATCTGTTTGATGCAGTGACAGTGAATCTACAGGACCATGTTCTTCTGCTGTTAGTTACACATAGATCTGAGTGTCGTCTGCATAGTTGTGGTAGGACACATTATAGCTGCGTATGAGCTGCCCAAATGGAAGCATGTAGAGGTTGAACAATAGGGGTCCCCTGATTGACCCCTGAGGAACCCCGTAGGGCAGGGGTCACTAATTATGGTCCTCAAGGATCAGTGTCCAGCATGCTTTAGAGTTTTCTCTGCTTTAACACACCTGATTCTAATTAATCGTTGTCATCAGCTTGTCATCGAGGTCTGCACTTCCACTTGGTCTTCCACTTGTTTTTACTTTTAAAAATAATAGTTGAATCTGATGAACAGGAAGAAGCTGGAGACCATGGATGGTCTGACAATGAAACTGGTGCTGTTGGGGGGACGATAGGGATTGATACCGATGACCAAACTGATTTCAATATCTAGAAAAAAAGACCAAAAAAGTTTGAAAAGAATTACTGCAAAATGCATAAGAGAATGCACTAATAATAATAATAATGCCCACAAATACAAATTATATCTGGTAACGGTGTGGAATATTCATTCATTCAACAGCATTTTACTGTTTTTTTTAAAGACAAATACACTCAAAGGCCACTTAATTAGGTACACCTGTCCAACTGCATTTTTCTATAATCTGTTTGATGCACTGATCAAAATAATGAGAATAAAATATATATCCGATCCCTGATGTGGTTGCAACGTCCGATTTCGATCAAGTCTGAAACAAGGTGATTGGGCCCATTTATGATCACGTGATCAGATTGGGACATTCCTACAGAGAATGGTCAGAAAAAAGAGAAAATATCCAGTGAGCAGCAGTTCTTCAGTACTGTGGCATCAAGACTGCTCTTCTTTAGAAGAGGCTTAATGACAGCAGTGTTTAAGGCCTTTGGAAATGTTCCAGTCTGAAGGGAAATTTTGACAAGATGAGCGAGTTGTGGTAACAAACTGTTCAGCACAGACTTTGAATATATAGTGGGCAACTCATCAAGGAAGAACATAGATGGACTCAGACTGCAGATGATCTCTTCGACTGTTTTGTCAGTGGCGAGTGAATTGTGTCAGCACTTCATCTAGCTTGCTGCAGAGTGATTATTTGTGTTTTGGAAAATATTGGATTTTTAATACCTTGAACTTTATCATTAGAGAATATTGCAAACATATTAGACTTAGATGTTGAAATTAGTTCTATGGGGTAGTGAAACTGGACGGTTTGTTATCCAAGTACTGTATCAAACAGGACATGAGAGTTGTTACTGCAGCTACTGCTTTTCTTCATACTCTTCTGGATTCATCTCATGTCACTCTTGTCACTTTGACAAAAACAGAGAAAATACATTTTTAGTAAAGTGATACATCCTGAAGTGATGCACTGAAATGAAAATTTGTGGCCGAAACCGAAACCGAAAATAATAATAAACACTTGGCCGAATGCCGAACAATACCGAACATGGTTCTTCGCAGTTTTTCATTTATTTTGCCAATTTTTTCACCATTGCATAAATCAAATAAATTTGATTTAGGCATGCGTTTAAAAGAAAAAAATCTTTTACAAAATTACAAGGTAGAAAACATTTGTTGAACATAAAAACCTGAACATTTTTTAATTTCCCAGCATTTCTTAAATATTCCAGCAGACATTATACCAGCAAAGAACAATAACTTAAAATAAATAAATTAGCAAAATAAATTTTTTGGCCATCTTTGAGCTTACGTTAGGCTTAACTGACTGAACATTGTAAGATAGGCCTTAAAACAATAAAAATGCATTAAAGCGCTCAGGGTTTTTTATCATTTCAAATGATAAATCAAAGCAAACAGCCATTCTTGTATTATTCTTTGCCACTCTAAAATCTAAAATACTTCCACACTGCTGACATGTTTGCACCGCACCACTTCACTCCACGCTCTTCGCTGTTTGATTTCGTCATCTAAACGCACCTGTAATAGATTGATTTATGTTGTTTTGGTTCCACCTGCTGGTGAATGTTAGGTAAAATTCTTATGTGGTTAGGTTTTGGTTGGCCAACGATTTATGTGGTGCGCAACAGTTACGGAGCGGCCAGTCTATTTATATTACAACGCCGTTATTAATTGTTCGGTTTTTTTCCCACTTATTCCACCGAACACCGAAAGTGTTTTTTTTGCCATTTTCGGCCGAACAATTTCGGTTACCGAACAATCGGTGCATCACTAGAATTTAGTATTTCTTTAGCGTGAAGACCAGAACTTGGTACTTGGCAGGTATGTTATTCAGCATTTCCAAGAGCACAGTTGTTCTGTGGATTTCTCCTATCTCAAAGTCTTTGCTGTCGTCATGTAATCCCAGACTCACTATGACTCTGAGATCTGTGATGCACTGTAGCTCTGAGTTAATTAACCTTGGGTTGATGGAAACTTTGGGTTTTCCATTCCAGAAAAAGATGTAACCCTCTGTCAGTTACCATGGTAACTAACTGTCTCACTACCAGACTTTTAAAACAAAGTCTGAGTTTCCCTTTGATTCCTCCCCTCCTGCAGAGCCTGACACAGCTATCTGATGCTCACATTCCCCTCATTCATAAATTCATTATTGATTGATGATTTGGAGATATTTGAATCTTTACAGACATCAAAATCAAGGTTCAGCACCAATTTCCTGTTTTTAACATGAGTTATTTTCAATATGTCATATTTTCATCCACACAATAAAAGTATATAAATATAATATGTATTTATTTATTTTACAACTGTCTGGATATACTGTATATGGTGGATTATTGCCAAAGCTGGCAAAGTAAACCCTTTTTTTATAGGTCTAAATATGAATTTGCCTATGTGAGAGTGAGGGTGAAAGCACCCTACACCAGCCCCTTGACAGTCTGATCATACATATACAATAAATACATAGTTTTTACCATTGTCTTTAATTTATAAGATATGGTGCCCGATTTACATGCTTAACAAATTACAAATAATCCCGCTTGTATTCAAACCATAACTATCTGCTCTAGATGTGTTAACAGATGGACAGATCACACCTCCAAAACCTTCACCCACATTCACTCATATGTCATAAATGTGATTCTCTCATAAAATCCAGCTAAGCAATGCCTTCCAACAATGTTGTGAGAACACATGCAGATGTGTTTATAGAAAAGTAATCGGTGTAAACAATTTACAAATTACTTTTTATTTCTCATCAGGGTTTCTTCTTTTTTCCTCAGGAGACGCCTTCATCAGTCCTGACTGATGAAGGCGAAAGGAATTGCTAAAACATGTTACGTATTTAAAAAACCTAAAAATTCTTGTCTGACAAAAAGAATTAGCAAATAAAATGATACGTTCATGTTTATGTGACGTAACACAGTTTCGCTAACATGTTAGCATCTGCTGTTTCTGTCTGAGGTGGTTCTGGTTGTGTTCAGGGTGGTTATGATTCTGTGTGGGAAGGGTCTGGTTGTGTTCAGGATGGTTCTGGTTGTATTTGGGGTGGTTCTGGCTCTGTCTGAGGGTGTTCTGGTTGTGTTGCATTCATTCCTATACTCCCCATAGGAATTATTATGTTTTGCGTCGCCACATTACAAGGAATGAATGGGGCCATTTTGGCCCTCTTTTTTGCTTCTAGCGTTGCGACGGTAGCACTTTTGATGGAGAAAGGTAATACCAATCGTCACACGATGGAGACAGACGTTTTTTGCACGTTATGTTTGGGCTGCATTATCGAATGAAAATATGTGCAAAATAATAACAAGAAAAGGGAACCTTCAGCCAATGGGTCATTTTGCTTGCATGGCAATATGTGCTGCCACATAATAAAAACAACTTCAACATAACATCAAACATTAAGATGCTAAAAACTAACTTTTATAGGCCATTTATTGCTGTCCTCCAGCCATGTCCACCTGTCATTTTTTAATTTGCTTAAGAGAACCCATGATTTGGTAAACCTTTATATACATTCTAATCTTGCAGATATTAGTTTTCTGAAGGTGTGTGTGAAAGTGAGTGCATCTGACAGTCTGATCTATCATATTGTATTTACATTTGAATTTCCAATTCTGACGAAGATGATAATAAAAGCAGTGATGTTTTGGGGCTGTCGCTGGGCAACACAGACTTTTAACTCCCTCCAAAGATTTTCTATGGGTTTGAGATCTGGAGACTGGGTCACTCCAGGACCTTGAAATGTTTCTTACGAAGCCACTCCTTCGTTGCCCGGGCGATGTGTTTGGGATCATTGTCATGCTGAAAGACCCAGCCACGTTTCATCTTCAATGCCCTTGCTGATGGAAGGAGGTTTTCACTCAAAATCTCACGATACATGGCCCCATTCATTCTTTCCTTTACATGAAATCAGTCGTCCTGGTCCGTTTGCAGAAAAACATCCCTAAAGCATGATGTTTCCTCCCCCATGCTTCACAGTAGGTTTGGTGTTCTTTGGATGCAACTCAGCTTTCTTTCTCCTCCAAACACGACAAGTTGTGTTTCTACCAAAAAGTTCTATTTTGGTTTCATCTGACCATATAATATTCTCCCAATCCTCTTCTGCATCATCCAAATGCTCTCTAGCAAACTCCAGACGGGCCTGGACATGTACTGGCTTCAGCAGGGGAAACGTCTGGAACTGCAGGATCTGAGTCCCTGGCGGCGTAGTGTGTTACTGATGGTTCCTTTGTTACTTTGGTCCCAGCTCTCTGCAGGTCATTCACTAGGTCCCCCCATGTGGTTCTGGGATTTTTACTCACCGTTCTTGTGATCATTTTTACCCCACGGGGTGAGATCTTGCGTGGAGCACCAGATTGAGGGAGACTATCAGTGGTCTTGTATGTCTTCCATTTTTATAATAATTTCTCCCACAGTTGATTTCTTCACACCAAGCTGCTTATCTATTGCAGATATTGCAGAAGAGTCTTCCCAGCCTGGTGCAGGTCTACAATGTTGTTTCTCACGTCCTTTGACAGCTCTTTGGTCTTGGCCATAGTGGAGTTTGGAGTGTGACTGTTTGAGGTTGTAGACATGTGTCTTTTATACTGATAACCAGTTAAAACAGGTGCCATTAATACAGGTAACGAGTGGAGGACAGAGGAGCCTCTTAAAGCTGAAGATACAGGTCTGTGAAAGCCACGAATTTTGCTTCTTTGTAGGTGACCAAATACTTATTTTACCGAGGAATTTACCAATTAATTCAGTAAAAATCCTACAATGTCATTTCCTTGATTTTCCCCCCCCATTCTGTCTCTCATAGTTGAAGTGTAGCTATGATGAAAATTACAGGCCTCTCTCGTCTTTTTAAGTGGGAGAACTTGCACAATTGGTGGCTGACTAAATACTTTTTTGCCCCACTGTATATATATATTATATGTACAACTCGTTATTATATGAAAAACGGCCAAAGGGTAGGTCCAGAAGACACTACATAGTTTAGCTTAGAATCTTACAATGACATAACTAACTTTTGGTGTTGATTAAGACAACAATTTTTTTTTATTCAGTTAAAAGTTAAGGAGTTTAAAAGCAGAAATGAAAGAAAGTCCAATAAACATTCTGCATTCGATGTATGTGAATGCTAGTGTTTGCTGTGTAACCTTGGATATTTATCAATTTCTCTGTTGGATCAAATCAATATCACTCCCATGCCACATAACCAAATGCACCTTGGATATTTTCTATCCAAGTTAACCATTTTAAAATCCCTATTTCCATTGTGCACAATGAATTGCTCATATTATGCTCTCTGCTTCTTAACTTCAAAGGAATGACATTGACAGATGAAGAAGGCATATACTTTGGAAATGTGGAGTTAAGATCTCCAAACTTCCTTTATAGATGAGCAAAACAGAATATGTCTCATTATTGTGCAATTTAACAAAGTGTAACATGGATGAGACGCTACAATTCTAAACATTTGCAAAGATTAAGTGCAAAGTGCATCAAAATGTCATTAAAGTGTTGTTTATCAGTATGTGTACCACTTTGAGGGTTGATGGAGAACTCTCTACCTGAAATGTATTTCTGAATTAATTTCATTTTCTTTTAATTATGGATATGACACACACACACACACACACACACACACACACACACACACACACACACACACACACACACACACACACACACACACACACACACACACACACACACACACACACACACACACACACACACACACACACACACACACACACACACACACACACTGTGTTCCTCACGTAAAAAACTTTTCCTCCAGTGTCTTCCAGTTAGGACATTTTTTTGTAGTTCCTCTGTCACTGAGAGGTCTAAATTACGTTAAAGATCTAATGCAATCTGGTTTAGTTTTTTTGTTTCTAAACAAGGCTGCTTTATATGAGTTGGCATTATTTTATAATATTTAAATACAGCCCTACAGAACTGAAAAGCATTGAAATTGACTTCATTTAAATAATGAATAATACATTTGTTTTGTGGTTTGGTGGTTAGCAGCATTGCCAGTCAAGTAAATACTTCAGCTGATGGAGTTATACATGTATAAATGAATGTAATGATCTACAGGTGCAATAGGAAAAAAGTAGTGAAAGACGTGTAGTTGGATGTTTTGAATTTCTGGCAAATGTGTTTTATAGACAGGTTTCTTGATGTGCTACATTTGTTCCATTTCCTAATATTGGATTTAAATATGCTCCGATGAATATGTTCTATATTTTTAACCAGTCAAAACGTACTTAGATTTGACCAGAAACTTTGTCTCCCAATCTGTGTCAGAATCACTTGTAATTTAAATTATAAACAAAATTTGATGCAAATATGAATGAATTCATAGCTTCTCTATATGTGGGCTTATTCTCACTTGGCTTCCTTGTTGGCACGAATAAAGGATACACGACACCCTGAAAGACCCATTCATTCAGCTTCCATTTCTGCAGTATTCCTATTTGTGGTCGTGGGGTTCCAGAAATCTATTACAGGTGTCAACTTTACATTGCAAATCTTCTGTAAGAAATTTGAATGGACATGTATATCAGTGCTCATTTAAATGAACTTACAATGACCTACAAGTTTTTGTTTTGAAATGACAGCCACTTTCATTTCTCTGTAAATCTGACAGATAGATCCATCAAGTTTAAGTAGCTTAAGTGGTAATTATACTCCTGTAAGCATATAGTGATAATAAATGCTTGAGTTTATGTGCCTCTTTATACATACATCATTCTGTGTTTCTAATTCTCCACCTTCTACTCTGTCAGGATCTATTCCTGTATAATTTCTTACCTTTTTGTTTCTAACTCAAGTTGCCAAGTTTGCTAAATGAAATAATGAACAATCCTGAGGCTATCAGAGCAACAGCGCATGCAAATCCAGATAGCTACAGTGGTGGGTCAGGATAAAGGCTGGCTCTCAGAAAAAATTGCTTAATCCTTATCTACCACATCTCTTCTAGCTCCAAATAGAGGCTACAAACCTGAAGACAAGGTCATGTAATATACCTGAAGTCAGACATGGGATGAAAATAATTACTAGTCTGGTCGAGGAAGGAAAGGTTCAAGAAAAATCTGATTTCACATGCTTTGATGTTGTAACCTTTTGCTGACTCTTAAACCAGTGAGCTGTAATGTATGGCGCTTCAAGAGATCACAGTTATATCCAATAAACTGAATCTGAAGGAGCGCAGGAAGACCTGGACTATCACTGTCAGTGTTCTCAGTGATGAATGATGCAATAAACAGACGTTTATTATCCATCAGTGATGAATACACAAAGTCTTCACTGCTGAAAGATATCACCAGTCATAGATCACTTGGCTTAATTATGCATATATATATATAGTGTTTATTTTGTTTAGTAATGTGATTACAGTTATCACTTCAAGCTAGATTCACCTCGACTTTATTTTGTGTAAATTAAGATGACCAATTGTAGCAACTCATAATGTAATAACGGCTCATAATGTAATAACACCTCATAATGTAATAACTTAAATGTAATAAAAGTTCATAATGTAATAATCGGCTCATAATGTAATGAAATCATGAGCGCATAACGTAATAACGGCTTTGCACATAATGTAATAATGTAATAACTTCCTACATTATGAGCCTTACTGGTGCCGCTCATAATGTAATAACAGCTCATAATGTAATAATGGCTCATATTGTGAGAAAAGTGTTGCATTATCATCATTTTTACCTCTGCCATTCCTGCAGGGGTGGAAGAAAATGCTTTCACCTCTGTGTGTGTCTGTCTGTCTGTCAGCAGGATCACACAATTTCTGCGACACGTGGTGGCGTATTGACCAACTTAGATGCCATATAACTCTGCCCCCAATACGCGGCAGGCCACATTAACAGGAAGAGAAGCCTAATTGTGTAACGCATCATCCCCATAGGTCAAGTCCATGGTATAAAGGTCACACTATAGCACACACTGACAACAAGAATGGACTTATGGGCAGAAGTCTGTGTTTGTGTTTGACTATGATTTGTACATAGGTGGTGCTACAGTAACCAACTCAAAAGCTGGCAGGACAAGAGGGTGGATTAGGGAAGAAGAAGGGGCTGTAGTTCATGTAGTTCCTCCACGGGCGCCCCCGGCGCCGCCGGAGCCCCCAGACGGAGGGGGAAACGGTCCAACATCCCCCCATTCATACTGACAACATAAGACATAGACACCTGGGAATGGTGCCACCCCGCCGCCGCGCCCGCCCGTGCAGCCCCCGGTCAGGGGAGGCCTGATCCCCGGACCCGGCACCCCAAGGGTCATGGAGTCCCCACATCCGCAGGGGCACGCGGACCCCGCCCAGCGACGGAGGACCATGGCAGCAATGCCCCCCCAGCGCAGACAGCCACCCCCCACCCAGGCAGGGCCGGGCCCTCCGAGCGGGACCCCAACGCCCACGGCCCAGCCCCTCCCGGGAAAACCGGAGATGCCCAAGCCACCGCCCCCCGCCCGAGCCCCCCCCAGCCACATTCTTCCCCCCCCCGAAATGGGAGGCGGGAAGTAGGGTGAGGACTGTCCAATCACTGACATTCAGGCAGATTGACCTGAATGGCACCTATTGGACCATGGACTCTATTGCAGTGTTTCCCAACCCTGTTGCTAGAGGCACACTGTCCTGCATGTTTTAGATGTTACCCTGCTTCAGCACACCTGATACAAGTGGCTGTGTCATCAACAGAGTTGTGCAGACCTTGATGACAAGCTAATTAGGACCATTAATTAGAATCAGGTGTGATGATGAAGGGAAACATCTAAAACATGCAGGACAGTGTGCCTCAAGGACCAGGGTTGGGAAACACTGCTCTACTGGAGCCTTGTTCTTTCTTTTACAGGAATGTGACATTCTCCTCTCAGTGCTTTAACAATGACATATGTCTTATCATCCATCACTTGATTTCCATGGCCTTGAACGTTACTAACCCAAAAGGCTATTTTTTGGTTAAAAATACTAATGTTGCTTTCTTTATCATTAAAATATAAAAAATATAATGGAAGAATGGTGTGTTTATGTTTGATTGGGAAATTTACACTGCAACGGCCAAAACGTCAGATTACGTACTTGACATAGCCTACGTCAATAACCGTTACCGCGCAATTCGAATGAATGAATGAATCTGCGGTCTAGTTTTCGCTGGCTTTCTATTTAGTTGCCATTATGGATATACGAAAGTGGTTTAAAAATCCACCGACTATCACCTACACAAAATCAGATAAACAAACACCTCCTGATGTTGCCAGCGGAGGACAACAGTCTGAGCCAGACCCGGAGCCCGTTGCTAGCAGCTTCACAGAGCCCGACCCCGGCAGCAGCCACAGAGGGGAGGCTACCGGCAGCAGGTCAAGTGCACGCGTAACTGGGGCAGTATTGGGGCCACAGCTGCCTGTTGCATCTGTGAGTGACCTCGGCACAGACAACCCCAAACAGGTTGTCTTAAAAAAATACCCTGTCACAATGTTTGGCTCCAAAAAACGCTAATTTTCCTCCAGCTGGTACTTAAACAGGGACTGGCTGGAGTACTCCGTAGAAAAGGACGCAGCATTTTGTTTTGCTTGCAGAAAATTCAGATCATCATCAGATGCGACCTTCTCCATAAAGGGATATAATGACTGAAAGCATGCCATTGAAACAGGCAAGGGCTTAAATAAGCATGCGGCTTCAAAGGAACACTTAGCGTGTGAAGCAATGTGGAGGGACTCTGAAAGACGTAGGGAAAAAGGAAAGGAGATTTCCACTCTCTTAAATTCAGAGCAACTGGCTCGCAACAGATATTACATGTCAGCAATGATTGATATGATCGAGTTTTTAGTGGTCAATCAACTGCCGTTACGTGGAGATAATGCTGGTTTTGCCAGTGTGCAAGATAACAATAGCTCCATGGGGCTGTTCTTGTCTCTTTTCGAGTACTCCATGCGAAAAGAAAGACGAGGATTACAAAAACAATCCCACAAAATGCACGCTATACCAGCCCACAGATACAAAATGAAATTAAAGCTGCAAGCAGCGATGAACGGGCCCTCGCACCCTTGTGCACGTTCAAGCGTACTGCAGTGGAAGCGCTTGTATGACTTGCAAGTACATGTCTTCAGGCCTGGACATTTAGCGGATGACACCACCCACGACTCTCTATGTCAAACCATTCAAAAGTTATGGCAGAAAATAGGGATATAAAATATCGACCAATCAGAAGAAGGGGCGGGGCTAATTCATGTCAATGAAGGTCAAGTACTCAATACCGAGTACGATGACACCACCCACGAGTCTTTATGTCAAACCATTCAAAAGTTATGGCAGAAAGTAGGAACTATCAAATATGGACCAACCAGAAGAAGGGGGGCAGGGCTGTACAGTGCAACAGTTTTCATCGCATTTGCGAATAAAAATCATCCGTTGCGAAGAGAAATATGTATCCACTCGCATTTGTGCGAGTGAGTTGCGCTGGGGTCATGTTAAAAAAAGTGTGAAAATCATTATGAATGACTTACATCAGCCTTTCTCAACCGGGGTGTCGTCAAAAAAATTACCTATTCTGACATTTCATATATAAATACCGTATTTTCGCGACCATACGGCCGGGGCGCCGTGTGGAAAGGCTATTAATACATCCATGATCCGACCGCGCGTGGCGACTGCGCCTCGACACGCGGACCAAAATCTTACTCCGCTCAAAAGAAAGTAGTACCTTTTTGCGGTCCCGATCACGGGAGTCTAGCGGGGTTTTGAGCTCTGAACTTTTAAGTCTGGTGTAGAGTTAAGCCTTACCTTATTAAATTAAACCTTTTTCGGGTCGTGAGTAGGATAAACAGAGGACAACTTCTGCTGAGTTTGAGAGTACTTTACTGTCCGCTCAACAGCGTAGGATTTTAGAACATCAACACAGCAGCTAGTGCTGTATCACTCCGCCCAATCTAAAACATATTAACAACTACAGATAAACTGACTAGTGTCATTATAGTCCCTGATTTACATCAGAATATAAAGAATATATTTATAAAATAATGAACCCTGAATTACCAAAATAACCTTAACAAAAATAAATCTCCTCTTACACTTATAAGGTGAGCATAAATCAATCTTTTTTTATGATGTAAAATTGTATGTATTTATTTACTTTTGTTTATTTATTTAATTTTAGTTGTTAAATTTCTGGAAAATAAAAAAGTCAAATCATACATGAGAGAAACTATTCAGTTTGTGGCAAAATATTTTTTATTGTATGAAACTGAAGATGCATAATGCAAACCTGACATTTACTTTTAGTTCATTTTGTGGAAAATGGTTGGCCTGGCTTTCTCTTTAAAACTTAAACAGTTATAAAGCATTACAAACTGTAACAATAGGGCAAACGCACAGTATTGTTTTGTATTTTGTGTCTTTCAAATAAAAGACAATTTTTTCCAGTCATATGTTCCTCATTCAAGGTTGTTAAAAAAATACTGCTATAATATCGTATCGTTATCGTGAGATTAGTGTATCGTTACACCCCTACTAACTGTCCACCCGGGTGTGCTAGTAAATTTTTATTTGTGCTACTAAAATTTTTAACTTGCTAGCACCAGTGCTACCATTCAAAAAAGTAAGCGTACAGCCCTGGGGGGGCACGTTTTTTGGCGTCTATCGTTGCCACGGTAACGCTCCTGTTCGGTTTCGGCCATGGCGCCAAGAGACTTTTCTTTAAGTTGCAACATGATACAAGTGTGTACCGATTTTCGTGCATGTACGTCAAACTGTATTGTGGGGTTTGAGGCACAAAGGTTTCTAGGGGGCGCTGTTGAGCCATTTTGACATGCCCATTAATGCAAACCATTAAATATAAAAATTTTCGGCAGGCCTAGCTTGCGTGCAAAATTTGGTGACTTTTGGGGCACATTTAGGGTGGCAAAAAGGCCCTCATTTCGTCGGAAGAAAGAAAGAAAAATGCGATCCTTTAGGACAAGAAAATATCTCCATCGTGGTGCGTTTTGTTGACGAAAACTGTGGTGTGTGTGAGCGCCTCTTGGTGATGGCCACGTCTGAGAAAGATGATGCAGAGACTCTGACAGGTGTGATCATTGATGAGCTCACTAGCGCCAGACTCAGCACAGACAAAATTTTGAGCCAGGTTTATGATGGAGCATCACTAATCACTAATGTCTGGAAGACATGGTGGTGTGGAAAAATTGCTCCAAAACAAGCTGGGTCGCAACATACCATATATTCACTGCTTTAATCACCAGCTTCATCTGGTTTTGATTCATGCTATGTCCAGTGAAACAGCTGTAGAGGATTTTTTTGGAGTATGCAACATGCTGTACAACTGTCGCTATGTTGTACAAAGGAGTTCAGCGTTCATCTTCTTCCGCTTATCCGTTCCCGGGTCGCGGGGGCAGCAGCCTCAGCAGGGATGCCCAGACTTCCTTCACCCCAGACACTTCCTCCAGCTCTTCCGGGGGGAGTCCGAGGCGCTCCCAGGCCAGCCGACAGACATAGTCTCTCCAGCGTGTCCTGGGTCTTCCCCGGGGTCTCCTCCCGGAGGGACATGCCTGGAACACCTTCCTAGGGAGGCGTCCAGGAGGCATCCGGTACAGATGCTCAAGCCACCTCAGCTGACTCCTCTCAATGTGAAGGAGCAGCGGCTCAACTCCGAGCTCCTCCCGGGTGACCGAACTCCTCACCCTATCTCTAAGGGAGCGTCCAGCCACCCTGCGGAGGAAACTCATCTCGGCCGCTTGTATCCGCTATCTTGTCCTTTCGGTCACTACCCAAAGTTCATGACCATAGGTGAGGGTAGGTAAGTAGATTGACCGGTAAATCGAGAGCTTCGCCTTTCAACTCAGCTCCCTCTTCACCACGACGGTCCAGTACATCGAACGCATAACTGCGGACGCTGCACCGATCCGTCAATCTCACGCTCCATCGTTCCCACACTCGTGAACAAGACCCCGAGATACTTGAACTCCTCCACCTGAGGCAGGACTTCTCCACCCACCCGGAGAAGGCATGCCACCCTTTCCAGATGGAGAACCATGGCGTCGGTCTTGGAGGTGCTGATTCTCATCCCTGCCACGTCGCACTTGGCCTTAAACCGCCCCAGCACATACTGAAGGTCCCGGTCCGATGAAGCCAACAGGACAACATCATCTGCAAAAAGCAGAGATGAAATCCTGTGGTTCCCAAACCGGATCCCCTCCGGCCCCTGGCTACGCCTAGAAATCCTGTCCATAAAAATTATGAACAGGACCTGTGACAAAGGGAAGCCCTGCCGGAGTCCAAAATGCACCGGGAACAAGTCTGATCTACTGCCGGCAATGCGAACCAAACTCCTGCTCCGATCATATAGAGACCGGACAGCCCTTAATACAGGGCCCCGGACTCCATACTCACTGAGCACCCCCCACAGAATGGCACGAGGGACACGGTCAAATGCCTTCTCCGGATCCACAAAACACATGTAGACTGGTTGGGCAAATTCCGAAGAACCCTTGAGCACCCTGCGGAGGGTATAGAGCTGGTCCAGTGTTCCACAACCGGGACGAAAACCGCATTGTTCCTCCTGAATCCGAGGTTCAACTATCGGCCGTATTCTCCTCTCCAGTACCCTGGCGTAGACTTTCCTGGGGAGGCTGAGAAGTGTGATCCCCCTATAGTTGGAACACACTCTCCGGTCCCCCTTTTTAAAAAGAGGGACCACCACCCCGGTTTGCCACCCTAGCGGTACTGTCCCCTTCCTCCATGCAATGTCGCAGAGGCGTGTCAACCAAGACAGCCCTACGATATCCAGAGACTTGAGGTACTCAGGGCGAATCTCATCCACCCCCGGTGCCCTGCCATTGAGGAGCTTACGAACTACCTCAGTGACCTCGGCTTGGGTGATGCATGAGCACGCCCCAGAGTCCCCACTCTCTGCTTCCTCAGTGGAAGGCATGTCAGTCGGGTTGAGGAGATCCTCAAAGTATTCCTTCCACTGTCCGACAATGTCCCCAGTCGAGGTCAACAGCTCCCCACCGCCCGTCAACGGTGCCGGCAGAGTACACTTGTATAAAGGCGAGACCCTGAAACGTCTTTTGGACCAGAGATGGACTGGCCACTTGGCAACAGTCAAAGTTGTGGTGAAGAGTTTTCAGGACATATTCACATTACTGACTGAGGTGGAGAACACACGAGGCCTTGGAGCGGAGGTACGCGTCGAGGCAACGGGGCTGCTTCGTGCCATTACGCAGCACAGTTTTCTGTTCATTGCGCACCTTGTCATGAAACTGTTGTTTCTTTTCGAGCCGCCAAACAAACTACTACAAGCCGAAGATATGGACTTGTTCACTGCAGTGACACTTGTGAATAGCGCTTCTGACTGTGTGAAGACACTGTGCACAGAAAATGAATTTGCTGCGCTATGGGATCTCTGCGCTCCTCCAGGCACGGCCAGCGAGGCTGTGCCAGTGACTGGCCCTGGTCCAAACAAGAGAAGACGCGCAGTTAACAAGAACCTCCGTGAATTTGCAGTTGAAGAAACCATTGGGCTAGCACAGAGTGACATAGACGAAAAGACCGAGTTCAAGAGGTTATTTTACAGTGTCATCGATGCTGTGCAAGGAGAGATGGATGCGCGTTTTGGAGAGCACAGCAGCGAGCTCATAGGCGCACTGGCTGCTCTGGATCCAGAGGCCGAGAATAATTTCCTGGACCCATCAAAGGTAACCCCTCTACTGGAATTAGCTGGAGGTGATGTGGTTGAATCTGAATATCCTGTGGCCCGTGAGTTCTTGGCGAAGAAAATGACCGACACCCCGGTCCCCCCCAAAGATGGAAAATGAATAGCCAACATCCTTCGCACATTCAACTGTGCTCTCCAGGCTATGCTGACTGTTGTCACAGCATACACCCTTGCCCTAACTTTAGGAGCTTCCACAGCAGTATGTGAAAACTAATTTTCCACGCTCAAAAACGTGTTCTTGGAGCATCGGCGCAGTATATGCTGCACAGACGCAAGGCCCAGCTGATTCAGCTCGCTTTTGAAAAGGACCTTACTCACAGGTTCAAGTCCCAGTGGAAGGATTCATTGATGAGGAGGTTCAGCTCAGAGATTTTATTACATTATGAGCCTATTATTACATTATGACTTTTTATTACATTTAAGTTATTACATTATGAGCCGTTATTACATTATGAGTCATTATTACATTATGAGTTATACACACACGGTTTAAATATTAAAAAAGAAGAGAATAATATCAATGTTTCATAACTTGAATTCCAGATGTTTCTTTCTTTTTTTTTTCTTTTATGTAACCATGAATCTGTATAAGTCACTAAAAGTATACTGTATGAAGCACATTTGTGGGAAGGTGGGAGAATAAACTAAATTCCATTCATATGAAAAGGCACAATGTCTGCAAATGTCGTCTTCTCATTACTGCAGCGTCTTCCTCCTCATGCTTGTTCCATTATTTTCATACTGGTAGATATTTGGATTCTTTTTTTAACTCCCCACTTTTAGGGACTGAATCCAAACAGACAAAAAAAATGTAAGCTGAAATTTGTAAGTGTACAGAAAGTGTATGAAACAACCTTATATTTAGGCATCACCTTCTGGTTGCTGACACCTTATTAATTCCTGTACAAGTTGAATACTGAACTGGCAAAAACTGCTGTCAAATAAACACAAAAGGAGGAGAGTTCATGGCTTCTACTTCCGATTTTGTCATAAATATCTTGGCACTGATCCATTTTGGAAGAAAGAAAATAAAAGGTAATACTTGCACTTAAGTAAGATAACGCAAGATGCCAATTTTTGTTTAAAACTGCAAATTAGAAATACAAATTGTTAGTTTATTACACATCCATCCTAATGGAAATAAAGTGGCTCTTGCAGTTTAACTATCGATTGTCCATTACTTACAGAGAAGGATGTGGATCTTAAGATGCTAGACAGTAATCTTTAATGTATACATCATGCATAGATTATCTGTTCATTATGGAGACACCGTCTGGGAAGAGTACCAAGGCAGGAGCAAATTCAGCTCTCTTTCTCATATCTGTTGGCAAATGAATATATTTCAGTGGCCCTGCTATTCCTTAACAGTTGCATGTAATCAATGAGAGTAATTAAAAATAAGGATGACAACAATATCTTATTACCGTACATTACTGAACATTTCCATCACTGACCGTTCAGTTGGAGTCTTCTGGAGTAGAGGAAAGAGGAGATTTTAAATGGCTAAATGGCATTTGTTCTATTTAAAAATATTTCTGAGCAGCAATTAACCAGACCGGTGACACTATTACCCTCCAAACCAACAAAATGGCCACAATTCAGCGCCAATGAAATAATGTTTATTCAGATAGGAGGGAGTTATTAAGCATACTGGGAAATAGCTGCGGAGAATCCTGCAGACTTACTTTATGATCACTGAATCAAACTATTAGACTTTATTAAATGTTACAATTAACTACTAAAATGGCCAATTAGTCTAAACCAAATGCTACTTACTGCAAATACATTAACAACATAACAATGGGAGAAAATAGATATGATACAATGACAGTCTTAAATACAAGATAGAGTGAAGGAGAAAAATGCACATACTGCTGAAGACCATTATGGTTTTCAAGTGAAACAGAAAGTCTCAGTTTAAACTTGTATCATATTTTCAGCACAAGTACACCATACTTTGATTTCTGCTCAATGTCTTGGCTGTGAACATAAATAAACCATCTTTAAAATATAGATGTTTGCCCACCTGCAAATCAAGGGTTCAATATAGCTCCACTTTCCTACCTACAGTAAATGGTTTTCTTATTAGATGTCATTTATCAGTTAACCATTCTTGACAAGATAGTAAAGCTCCGCAGAAAAAGAAAGCAGCCCCAGATGTATGGTCTATGTTGATGACACACAAAAGAAATGTTCCGAGGGGCCGGGGGGGGGGGGGGGTAGGCTCGGCCGGACGGACCCCGGCGAGAGTTTGGCGTTGGGGGTGTGTGGCAGGGTGGAGTTCAGGGTGGCAGGTGTGGCCCGTCAGCCTCTCCACCCTGCCAGCCTTATAAGAGGAGAAGCTGCTGCTGAGACTGGTGGTCAGACTGAAGCTGAAGCTGCTGAGTGATGCGGCGCTTGTGCACGTGTGTCCTGGGTGTGAGGTGTGTGGATTAATAAAAGGGTTCTGCACTAAACTCCGTGTCCTCTCTATCCTGTCGGTCGGGCCCCGTAGCACTCGCCGTGCTACAATGACTATCACTAAATTTCATTCATTTTTCCATTATTGAATTAAGCTATTTCTATTCTAGAAAAGTCCAACATGAAGCACTTAGAATTTAAGAAGCCACCTAAAGGCTGCTGCATATGCTTACATATAGTTCATTTCATTTTGCAACAGGTTGAGTGATTTAATGTTTAAAAGCCCTCAAGGTAGTTGTCATGACATATAACCATATTTACTACTGCAAAGTGGCTGCATGCTTTGATTCTTGTATTCCAGGATACAAGAGTAGCATTTCATGGTTTATTGTTCAGAGAAAACCTCACTTATCTCATGCTGCCTGGTTTACAGCCTCTCAATTGAGCCTCTGCCTGAAAAAGGCAATAATAGTGATGGGCTCTTTCAAGCCCCTGTAAAAGCCTACTTTCTTTTGATTGGGAAAATTTCAAAAGCTTGCTGAGGGGCAGACCCTATGCTTTGGAGCACCATTTCATTCTAAACAGGATACTGAATTCTACACAAAGGATGAATAGTACCTGTGGACATCATGTCATCCTCATTCCATCATCAGGGTTTCCAAAGGAATCTGGAAATCTGCTCAGGGGTGTATTTCTTATTGACTGGAAAGAGACAGACACCTGTTTATACATGAGCCTCAATCCAGTATAGAAGTTGAGAGTGGTTACAGGGGGATATCTCTGTTAGACATTGTGTTTCTGAATAGTTTATCATCTGGTATAATGGAAAAATCTATCTAAATTCCATCCATCCATCAATCCTTTTTCTATACTCACTTAATCCTGGTACAGGGTCCGTTAGAGTCTATCCCAGCTCATTACAGGCTAAAGGCAGGGGTACAACCTGGACAGGTCACCAGTCGATCGAGGGGCCACATATATATACAAACAACCATGTGCACACACTTACGGGCAATTTAGAATCCTTAATCAATCTGACATGCACGTTTTTGGACTGTGAGAGGAATTCCTCGGAGGGAACCCACACAAACACATGGAGAATGTGCAAACTCCAGACAGAAAGACACCTGCTGGGCCTGGGAGTCCAACCAGGAACCTTCCTGTTTTTTATGCCAACAGTGCTAACCGATAAGCCACCATGCTGCTCATCTAAACTCATATTCGATAATTTTCTCTTCATTCTCCTCTTCCCCCCTCTTCTTTTTTAAAAGGCTGACCATCCATACTTATTTAGTTGCATAAGAAATGTGTCACCTAAAGACTGCTAGTATTTCATTACACTTTTAGCAACCAACATTTTACCATTTGCATAATGAGTATGTGAAAAACAAAGACAGTCTTATTACTTCCATAGTAATTATGGCAGTGTAGCAGCCAAGAGCTCCTAATTAAATGTAATCAACTGATCATCACTGCTATCAAAACAGAAAGTCAATTGTGTAGGTGAGTGGTAACATGATGGCAAGCAGGAACAACATCAGTAATAATCTTAGAGAAGTAAACAGTCCTGCCCATCAATCTATGAAGGGTTATAAGGTCATTTCCAAGCAATGGAGTCCATCCAAAAGATGTGAGCGCTGGCTAGCTATTTAAACAGCACACACGCGCGCGCGCGCGCACGCACACACACACACACACACACACACACACACACACACACACACACACACACACACACACACACACACACACACACACACACACACACACACACACACACACACACACAGGGCTGTGTGTTTTTTTTTTTTTTTTTTTACCTTGTCTGCACACATATTAATGATTGATACCATATTAATGATTGATGGAAATACCTCTCAATACCTGCGACAAGTGCCGCATCGGAGAGGCTCTTTAGGGTAGGAGGGGGCGTTGTAACATGCCACCGGGCATCCCTCAAGCCAGATGCGGTAGACCGGCTCGTGTTCCACACACCTCTACCTCCTTCATGGGTTGCATTATTATTTAGCATGCAAAGACCCAGTTTAGTTTAATTAGAAAATGTCTTGTTTTATTTAATTGGAAATATAACTTACTGTATGTTTGCAAGTGCTGATTTGCTGATTTTTTTTCAGAGATAAAACTTTATATTTTATTATATTTTTTAAAACTTTTTTTCAACTTATTTTACAGAGTTTTGCACATTATTCATTCATTCATTTTTGGTTTATTAAGAGCAAAGTTTGCACTTAAAGCCCAATGGGGCAAATGTTCAATAAAAAAAACAGCATATTTGAAATAATTTCTTTGCCTTTTGTCAATTCACAAAATTATCATAATCGTAATCGAAAATCGGATTTTGAGAGAAAAAAATCGAGATTTTATTTTTGGGCAAAATCGAACAGCCCTACTTCCTATGTGAGTGCCCTTTGGGTTATAGGGGTGTGCTTGATGGAAATGTCAAGTTTCTATAATCTGAATGATGTTCACAGGTAGAAGAGATCCAAGACAGTTTCCAACCATCAGAGGAAATGTTCCAGAAAGTTACCCCAAGAATCAGACTGTACAGGCTAAGAAAAAGTGAAATACAAACGAGCTAAATTGCAGGCCCTAGAAGCCTCAGTCAGAAAGTCAAAGTGTATCACAGACCAAAGAAAAAGACTGAAATTGTTTGGCTTGTTAAGAAGGGTGGTACATAGAAAGCACTAAGGCCAGTAAAGCCATTAGTAGGATTTAACATTTAAAGCTGCATCTGAGCAACTACATGATTTTGGGAACAATGTCCCTTGAATTGACAGGATCAAAATTGAGATGCATCTTTTATTGTCTAGATGTGGGTACTTTGTTGCTTGGGCAAGTACTACATAATTCTGCAAGTGTTTAAAGGTTGTGGCCACCAGGGGGCATCAGTTAGAATCCAATTAAGTAGTCCTCTTTCTTTGTTCATGTCAATAAACAGGAAAAGCAGAGCAATCTCAATATGTGTAGTTCTTCAACAGACAGGTGAAAGACTGAGACATATGTAAATGGATGGATGGATGGATGGATGGATGGATGGATGGATGGATGGATGGATGGATGGATGGACATGTTAGCTTCTTCATAGCTGCTCCTTCCTCAGCTTTATCGCTTTCTAAACTTCACGAGGGCTGTCACAGTTCCACAACCAGGACGGGGCAGCTCAGCCTTTGCGATCCACTAAACATTTCAATCTGTCTACTGGGTTCACTCTTCATCGCAGTGAAGTTCCAGCAGTAAAGAAAAAAAAGTATATTTTAAAATATGCCTTGCACATTTAAGATCCTGGGGACCTGAATTAAAAAATGTTGCTGTAAGTGTACTTTTTCACGATCAAATCTAACTATGATCTTGCTAGGTAATTTTGGTACTTCAGCTTAAAATCAAATCAAAGCAAGGTACTGAAAGGATTTCTCTGTAAGTGCACACCATCCACCTAAGGTACCACACCCAAGACAGAGCATGGCAGTGACACCAAAAGACACCTTGTTAATAACTCAGAGATATATTACTTTACAAAACAGCAATTTACACTCACCGGCCACTTTATTGCGATGGAGACGCAGGAAAAAAAACACACCGCCAACTAAAGAATGGATTGACCAGGAGAAGGCAGAGTCATAATGATCCGTTACACCATAAATTGACCTGTTTTGCTACATCTCAATCAAGCTCTCCAAGGCTCTTCTTCAAGTTCTTTTTACTTAAAATAATAGTTGAATCTGATGAACAGGAAGAAGCTGGAGACGATGGATGGTCTCACAATGAAACTGGTGATGTTGGGGGGACAATAGGGATTGATACCGATGACCAAACTGATTTCAATATCTAGAAAAAAGGCCAAAAAAGAATGAAAAAGATGACTGTGAAATGCATAAGAGAATGCACTTCAAATGGAATAATGCCCAAAAACACAAATTATATCTGGTAACAGTGTGGAAAATGCATTCAACATATAAAAGCATTTTACAGTTTTTCAAAGAAAAATATACTCACCGGCCACTTAGGTACACCTGTCGACTGCTTGTTACGCAAATTTCTAATCAGCCAATCACATGGCAGCAACTCAATGCCTTTAGGCATGTAGACATGGTCAAGACGATCTGCTGCGGTTCAAACCGAGCATCAGAATGGGAAAGAAAGGTGATTTAACTGGCTTTGAACGTGGCATGGTTGTTGGTGCCAGACGGGTTGGTCTGAGTATTTCAGAAACTGCTGATCTACTGGGATTTTCACTCACAACCATCTCTAGGGTTTATAGAAAATAGTCAGAAAAAGAGAAAATATCCACTGAGCAGCAGTTCTGTGGGCGAAAGTGCCTTGCTGATGCCAGAGGTCAGAGGAGAATAGCCAGACTGGTTTAAGCTGATAGAAAGGCAACAGTAACTCAAATAACCACTCGTTACCACCAAGGTATGTAGAAGAGCATCTCTGTACACAACACGTCAAACCTTGAGACGGATGGGCTACAGCAGCAGAAGACCACACCGGATGCTCCTCCTGTCAGCTAAGAACAGGAAACTGAGGCTACAACTCGCACAGGCTCACTAAAATTGGACAACAGAAGATTGGAAAAACGTTTGTCTGGTCTAATGAGTCTCGATTTCTGCTGCGACATTCGGATGGTAGGGTCAGAATTTGGCGTCAACAACTTGAAAGCGTGGATCCATCCTGCGTTGTATCAAGGGTTTTAGGCTGGTGGTGGTGTTGTAATGGTGTGGGGATATTTTCCTGAGACACTTTGGGCCCATTAGTACCAATTGACCACAGCCTACCTGAGTATTGTTGCTGACCATGTCCATCCCTTTATGACCACAGTGTACCATCTTCTGATTGCTAATTCCAGCAGGATAACATGCCATGTCATAAAGCGTGAATCTCAGACTGGTTTCTTGAATATGACAATGAGTTCACTGCACTCAGATGGCCTCTGCAACCACCAGAATCCAATAGAGCACCTTTGTGATGTGGTGGAACGGGAGATTTGCATCACGGATGTGCAGCCGACAAATCTGCAGCAACTTTGTGATGCTATCATGTCAATATGGAGCAAACTCTCAGAGGAATGTTTTTAGCACCTTGTTGAATCTATGCCATGAAAGATTAAGACAGTTCTGAAGGCAAACGGGGGTCCAACCCAGTACTAGCAAGGTGAACCTAATAAAGTGACTGGTGAGTGTATATAATCATCTTGTAAAAGCAGTAAAAAACATGCTTTGTATCAGCATTTTGTGAAAATAAGATTAACAGACCAATAACAGACCATAATAGTCCATTAATGCTGTAATGCCTAATAATGACAAGCAACATTTATGTGTACTCCTTATTAACACAAGATCGACATGTAAGATTCACAAACAATTTATTCAGGATATTGTTCTGCTCACGGCTTATGAATGAGGCCCACCGACGATGTTGGGATGAATTTAAAGAAGTTAAATTTGAGCAAGAATTTAAGCAATTAATTTAAGTTAATCAGACCCCTTCACAATTTATTCTTTATAGGCTCATATTATTGCTTTCTATGATAATATGATTACATTTTAATATATATAAATTTAAGTTTTGTAAGATTAAATTATTGCAAATTGAGATGAATAATACTTTTTTTTTCTTTATTTTAAATTTGTACTGATTCTTTTATCAAGCCTATCACATTATGAGTTGGGGGAAGAAAAAACTATTGCTTTCTGAAACCGCCATGCTATCTCTTCCAAGAATCCGCCTTCTTCAATTCTTAACTGTATACTCTCTTTCCTCCCTGCCTTATACTGATCCTTTCACCCTGGTATTCAGGTTTAAAGCATGTTTCAAATTTTACCCTGTTCTTTAATAAAGCCTCTGCCCTCCCAGCCCCACCCTCGCTATTTTCAGTATCCCACTCTCTTTTCTCTTTTAGAGAGGTGAGCAATTCTAAAGCTAGCACAGTGATTCCATTCTGCAGGCTAGTTATTAAATTTGTTTGCAAATCTCTACCCCTCTCACCACTCATCATCCCTCCACCAATCTTTCTTTCCCATTTCTTCCACCTCCTTATCCCTCCTCGTCGTTGGCCCTTAGCCACAGCCCAGGCTGTCATCAACATTCAGATCAATAAAGACTATAATGGCAATGAGAAACAGAGAAGTAGAGAGAGGAGAGTTCAGAGAGAAGAAGAGAGGAACTAAGCCAAAAGGGGAACAAGAATAACATTATTTCCTTGAAAAATAGCCTTGTGCTATAGATTTAAGCATGACGCGTTGTTTAATTATCTACTTTATTAAAGCATTTTGATAACAACCGCATTGACTACACCCAAGTGATGTCAATGAGTGCAGTAAGTTGGGAAAGAGGGCAAAGAAGAGAGTTGACTTTCGCAAGCATGGAAGTAAGAGTTAGACCAGGGGTCTCAAACTCACGGCCCGTGGGCCAATTGCGTCTCGCAGGATGATATTTTGTAGCCCCCACCTTAATATGAAAGTTTAATGTTAGTGCGTCCCGCAAGTTTTATATTGTTAGCTGCTGTGTGGGACAATGTTATGATGTTCTGGTTTCCTACTGTGTGTTTGTCCAGTGAATGCGGCATGCATGTGAGTGAATTGGAGGGCAGGGGCGCGTGTGTTTGTGTACGTGTGAGAGCAATTGAAAGAGTGAGCCGGGAGACAAAAGATGGGCTTTGGATGTGCGCAGAGCAGGAGGGTTGGAAAACGGAGTCGGCGGTTAAAATAATGTATACTGTTGTGATCGAATTCAATCACCCCGGGTTCTTTAATTGAGCTGGAAAAGGTAAATAAAAAGACACAAGACTGGGATAGAATTAAAGTAGGCCTCATGAGTGAGATCGGCAGAGCAGGCTCCTGCACCCTGCTTGGTCAATCGTCCCGCCAGATCTGCTGGTCTCTCCTCCTGAGAACATGTTTATTACCTCTGAAAGTAGGGGTGGCTTGGGGCCCCCCTTAGTTTATTGCTGGGGGCCTCTCTTATCTCGTGCCTGTTACAGCATGGTACTTTCAGTGAAAAGACAGAAGAATGCACCTTAGTTTCAATACAGACACATTTAGTTAATCAGCACATGCAGTTTACATATTCAGTTTGATTTTAAACTATTCTTTATATAATCAATCATAACAATCCCCCTTTTGATCTCTAATCAGAGATCACCCTATGTAACTTCTTTTTCTTTATTGTTCCTCTTCAGGAGTCAGAGGTCGACTATTCTGATCACCCGGTGGACCCTGCTCAGGGGATTATTCTGCCCCTTTCTTGAGAGCTAAGGTCTTTTATAAACGCTGCTGATCCAGATCCAGCCGGATCTGGGGTCCTAATCTTCGTGGGGGGGTCCGGTGTTGCCCACTGCGATCGTTGACACCACGTGTCACCTTTCCTGTGGAGTCGGATGACGTGGGAGGTCCGTTCTGGGTCCTGTCCACGTTGGCTCCGACCACTGTCTCTTGATGACTCACAGGGGAACCCATTCTGTCTGTGAGGTCCGTGTCTGTCCGTCCGTCTCCGACCTGTTTGGAGTAAGCAGATACCAAACTTTGCAGTTCGGAGAAGTGAGCTTTCTGACCAAATCGTTATTCGTCAGTCTCCTTCAAGTAGGGCGCATTCTGCGGCCTTAGAAAAAATCGTCCAGTCTGTAGTTCGTACGGGTCAGTCTGTGGCCCGCGTCCACCCATGTCATTTTGGTCTGTGCACAGATTTTTGCCAATTTAGTCTTCATATTCACATGTCCCATCCAGCGTTTCCCAAACGCCTTCCTGATGTCACCACCTACACAATACTCAACTCCAGATTATTCAATACATTATCCTACAATTTCCTACAGATAGGTGTGGAGCAATAATTGCTTATTCATGAACATTACTGATTTCTTTCCCTCTGGGCACTTCATGTACACCCACTTAAAGAATCCAGACATGCAAATTACTCTGTTAAATCCTTTACGCGTTGAGGGGATACTCAGGATTGTCCACACGATTAACATTTCCTTTATAGAAAAGTGACATTTCTACGTAACAAAAAGTAAAAATCATTCACTCATATGAAACTATGGCATATTTGCCCCAAAATACTGGTTGATGATCAAATGAATTATTACAATAACTGAAAAACATATTCCTTCTTGTTAAGCTCCTCCGTAGTTCACTGTTGAATGTTACATAAAGACATATCTTCGTACAGAATAAAGTTGAAAATGATCTGCCTCCGGGGCTAAACACTGACATGTTTTCCTGGAATGCTCAATGAAACAACCTTTCTCATATCACATAACAACATCCATGTGATTCAAAATCTCCTTAACAATGAGCTTTCTAAGGTGGATATTTGGATCAAAAATGACAAAACCTCTCTTAATATTAAGAAAACAAATTATATATCATTCAGTTTCAATAAAGCAACAAAAGAATACGGAAAATCTGGCCTTTCAGATCAAAATAAATGATAAAGAAATAAAGAAAGTAAACTCTACAAAGTTCCTTGGAGTCCTCATTGATGACTGTCTAAACTCTAATCGTCATATAGATCACTTTTGCAAAACTAAATATCTAAGAATCTAAAAAATGTCGGTCTGCTTTTCAAAGCGAGACACCTGCTTCCACGCTCTGCTCTTCTTATTCTTTATAAACCTTTGTTTGGACAACATCTAAATTCCTGTACTATTATTTACTGTAATACTTATCCCAGCTATCTAAAAACTGTGACCTTTTACAAAAAAGAAAAGAAAAATTACTCGTGCCATTCCTGGACTGAATTTAATTCACCTAATCGCCATCTGTTTGCCCATTCTGGTATTCTTTACCTTAAAGAATAAAACTACTCCCATAATGCTTGTACAATATATCAGGTGGTCTCAGGTTTAACTCTACTCATTCCAATCTCCGTTTCCCATCTCAAGGCCACTATTATTTATATTTCTTATTAAGAGCTGTCTTTACCATGTCTACCTCTATACTGTTACACCTTTCACTTTTTTAATCGTATATATTTTAATACGTACCACACTTTTATCTACCGTACATTTGTTATTAACTGTTGCTACTTTTAAATCTGAGTGTAAAGCTAAATAACCGGAGTCAAATTCCTTGGGAAATGTTCAAACTTGACTAATAAATCTGATTCTGATTCAGATTCTAATTCCTTCAATCCTTCTAGCATCTACTGTTACCCATATTTCGTCTTCCTCGTTTACTATCGCATATGCTAATTGTAACCCTTCGTTCCAGTATCTAAAACCGTATCCGTCTACAAACAAATTAATCGCTTTGTCAAATGGTGTTTTCACTAAGTCTTCCCTGACTTTATCGTCACAAACGATTCTTTGCATGCACTTGTGTGGTTTTCCCCTATGATATCCTTCGTGTGTATACGAAATATTCGATGCTTCATTTTCTTAATTTCTTTTTGATTAATTTCTTTTAACTGCTACATGCTGTATACATGTAGGGTCGTGTTTACACGTCACATAATTACCAACCTTACTCCCCCTTTTGAAACAGGATCACTTGTTGATGATCCTGTTACAGAAAAACTCTAAATCCTAACGCCTAGTTGTTTCACCATGTCGTACAACTATTGGGTGGTAATAATAATTTTGCTTTGGAGGCATTAAGCCTGATGGCCTAGACGCAAAACCAATGATACATGAGGGCAAGCCTTTTGATAATTTCATACCACCTTAGTCGTGTCATAATGTGAGTGCAAGGCATCATGTTACCATTAGGTGTATCGTAAAATAATGTGATATGTAAAGGATTGGGGGAACAAGCGTAAGGACACCAGGTGTGACTCAGGGGCGCCACTGTTGATAGACCGTATATCGGGCCAGGAGTAGCCAGTGTTTGTGGTTCAAACAAAGTCCAACATACTGTACTGCTGCAGCCAGACCTGGCTGAGGAGATAACATGCAATGTCCACTCAGATGGTTGATTGACTCCGTGTCCCCCGTCCAGAAAGGTCAGCGTCAAACCATCGGGACCACACTGAATCATCACCCCCAACATGATCAGTTGGTCTGTCCCATCAGGTCACAGGGAGCTTGTGTGACACGAGGAAAAAATGTCTCAGGGTTTGCGCCCCACCCTCATCCTGAGGGGGCATGTGAATGGTAAAGTCTGTTTTTTCTCCAAAGCAGCCAGTCCCTTGGTGTCTCTTTGTGGGACGTGTCTCTCCTGGGTCTCTATGGCAACCCCCTCGCCAAACCCCCCGGGCCCCTCCTTGTCCACCCATCCCTCTATGGTATGTGGTAGTGGAGGTTGGGTGCTCAAGGTGGTTCATAAAATTTGTGTGTGTTTAATGCCTGATTTTACTACCAGTACCTCTTGGCTTGACCTCACCCCACTGACCCTGCGCCTGGCGCTGAAAGTTTCCCCTTTTTTTTTGTTTTTGTTTCTGTTTCACCCGACATGTTTACGACATGGTTTAGTGAAGACTGGTCTGTTCGTACCCCTACATTCCTTCGTTATCTTTTCGACCCTCTTGTCTTATCCTAGTGGCTTTTCAGTTTTCACTCCTTTAAATTCCCTAGTAAACTTTTTTTGCGTCCGTAGGCTTCTTTCTCGTTCATATTAATCCGAATTTATTTAAAAGTCCTTGGTTCACTAATGGAGGAATAACAAATGCTTGTCAAAAGAAAATAATCTTTATATATTTTTCCTCTCTCAGCAACAGTTACAGTAAACAGAAAGTGACAAACCCTGTTCAAAAATGTAAAAGTAAATTATCCACTGACTGTCCTAATATTAATAACCATAGAAAAGTCCTAAATAACATTGTAAAACCTCTAACTTATATCTGTAATTTATCATTTCAATCTGGTCCTTTTCCTAAATAAAATAAAAATTGCAAAAGCACTTCTACTTCCCAAAAATGACAGTAACCTCAACTATAAAAATTACAGACAGAAATTACAATGTCCCTACTATCACAGATTCCAAAATCTGTATTCATCAACTCCTTTATATCCACTAAGACGTTAATATTATTAGGTCCTCACTTGAAACTTAAAGAACGTGAGCCGCCCCTAACCAATTCACCATATTTCGCTAAGGGGGGGCGCTCCAGTACACAGACAAACGTTCTTGACCTAAACAAACAAACTCCCAAAAAGTCCTCTCTCGAAGCTCATCAAATAAAAAAGTCTTCTTTATTAGACACAGAATGCATCATTTAAAGAAGCTCATTGTTAATGTTATCTTAAAAAATGTCAACAGAGAAGCTGAAGCTCATGTATTTTTAACAGATAAAAAGTCTCCTTTATAGACACAGAATGTATCATTCAAAGAAGCTCATTGTTCATATTATTTTAACCAAGTCAACAGAGAGAGGCTCATATGAATTTAAACCTTTTACTTCTTAACATTTTATCTTATAATATCCAAATATATTCTAAAATTTGTCACCTATTCAACCCCTAAATAAGATTATTATCAACATAATCTCTAGCTTTTTAAAGCTTTACTGGTTATCTGTGCTGCCGAAAGACCCAAACAGCCCCTCCTCCTTCCATCGGAGCAACAGTCTGCATCTCTGCTTCTCTGCATCTCCAAGCACCATAAAATCTGCTAACGATCAAAGCAGGTCATGATCTGACAGAGGACTTTTACGACCATTGCATTTGAACCTGCAACTTCCAAAATCTCTCTTTTACCTTTTTCCCCATTTTAAAACCAACTACGAAGTCAATTAAATCATACTTTTCTTTCTCTTAAAATGACAGAATATATTTCAACTGTTCACAAAATGTCATGAACATAACGTACAATGCACAAAGGCACACACACACACGCACACAAACACACACTATCTCTCACTCTCTCTCTCCCTCTCTCTCACACACATACACATCCCAGGACTCTCTGTCTCTCACATACACACAGAAAGGAGGCGCTTTACACACAAGCGCAGCCCCTCACCTCTCTCATAGCAAGGCGAGCAGCCACTGCTTAATTTTTTACATATATTCCACAATATTACCATCTCTATTTATTCTATTTTTCATGTCAACATAGATGTTACAGTATCTTCACGAAGCCAAATTCCCTCAACATTTAAAGTTTCTCGGGCATTTTAAAACATCTCTACAGTTTCCAAAATCCTATTCCATCCTCCATGCATACCATCAACTTTTTTTTTTTTAAGTTTCTTTGGCAGCTTCTTAGAATTTGGGTGGTCTCAATCCCGGGACTCTAACCCAGCAAAAATACGTGCGCCCGTCGACGTCACGGGGGGGCAGCCACGCCCGAGACTTCAGAATGTCTACGGTAACAGGATTCTCCAATAACCCTGTCCCTCAAAAGGGCCTCAAACCCCGACATCCTCGGACTCTAACCGTTAATAAACCCTTTCTAATAACATCCTGGGACTTAAACCCTTAACAAATATTCCTCTTAACTTATATATATTTCCTCTTTATTTTCTATTCCAGCTTTGTCCTTTCTTCATTAAATTTAGCAGTTGTCATTCCTTAAATTTAGCAATTCTTATAATTCAGCAGTTATCATTCCTTAAATTTAGCAGTTATTAAATTCAGCAGCTATCATTCCTTAAATTTAACAGTTCTTAAATTCAGCAGCTGGGTGTTTACTTAAGACTTTGGACACGGTCTTGATTTGAGTATATCCAATGCAGATAAACGGTCTGCTTACCCTGAATTTGCCGCGCGGGCCGTGTCCTCGCCTTTTTCCGCAACCAGCTGTTTTTTTTTTTCATAATTACCTCTTTCCTGTTTCTCAATCCCGGACGACGCCCCCAAATTGTTGTGATCGAATTCAATCACCCCGGGTTCTTTAATTGAGCTGGAAAAGGTAAATAAAAAGACACAAGACTGGGATAGAATTAAAGTAGGCCTCATGAGTGAGATCGGCAGAGCAGGCTCCTGCACCCTGCTTGGTCAATCGTCCCGCCAGATCTGCTGGTCTCTCCTCCTGAGAACATGTTTATTACCTCTGAAAGTAGGGGTGGCTTGGGGCCCCCCTTAGTTTATTGCTGGGGGCCTCTCTTATCTCGTGCCTGTTACAGCATGGTACTTTCAGTGAAAAGACAGAAGAATGCACCTTAGTTTCAATACAGACACATTTAGTTAATCAGCACATGCAGTTTACATATTCAGTTTGATTTTAAACTATTCTTTATATAATCAATCATAACAATACACAGTACGAGTTTTTTTTGTCCGCCAAAAAAGGATGAGTGACGAGAGAGAACAGGAAGCAGTGGCAGCACCGCACAGCCCCACTTCTAGGAACCAAAGCAAACAGTCACACCGGAGTAACCATTCATGCTAGGGACTCCGCTAGCCGGAAGTGGACCTAAAAGTAGAGCTGTGCGGAGTTGCAGCTGCCCTCTGAACGCCTCTATCCTCTGTGTAAATGTACTTCTATAAATTAACTAAGCACAACAGTCATTACTGTGTGTCTTAGTTGTATTGTGTTCATTATGTCTTCAGATTGATATCTTTGTGGTTTTCTTTTTTTCAGACAAGGATTCAGGTTCTTACCTTCAAACTTTTCTGACAGTTTCGGCGGAACTTCCGCCTTCCTCAGACAGTGTTTGTGTGTTTTATTTTAATTTTATTTATTTTTATTTATTTTACATTTATTTTTTTTACTTCTTTTATTTGCATATATTTAAAGATGAACTGCCTCTTGTTAGTGAGAGAACACTGTGGGAGTTGCCACGGAGTGTATCTTTCACCAGCCGTCCTTCAGTCTTATCTATCATATTTTATTAAAGGGGACCTATTATGGCATCTAATACCTATTTTAACAGGCCTTGAATGTCTACAAACAAGCTTTTGATTGTTTTTGCTAAATAAATTAGAAATTCCATCCCATTCTCTAACCTCATTATCTATGCTGGATTCTGAGTGGGCGGGGAGGCTATGATAATGAGGCACTGTGCTGATTGGTTGCCTGAATGACGCGATACACCGCTACGAAAAAATGCCGGAAGCTTCGGCCGGCGGAGTTAGTTGTGGGCGTGGTTTCACGCATCAGAGGCCAACCGATCCAAATTGCATTTTGGTTACGTAACGACGGGAGCAGAATCTGAACGGCTCGTAGAAGCCACATCACACTGGATGGCTCATCCGGGCGGCTGTACAGACACTGCAGAATTTGGTTGCTTTCCTCCTTCTCTGAGTTGGCAGGCTGAGGGGAGACCACTTTATATATGTTAAAGCAAGAAAAAATGTGTTTTTCATAATAGGTCCCCTTTAACATTTAAAATTCCTAACTCTGACAAAGAGGACTAAAATCACTGATTGAAAACATGAAAGGACAAGACTGATAGACAGGACAGTGATGGGTGCAGTGTGTGTAGTGTGGTTTTTACTGTAGTGATTGTGCGATGCGTCTAACCCTGCATTCGCACCAAAACGTCACGAGCGTCATAAGCAGCCAGCATTCATAATTTTTAATGATCACTAGCTACAAACAGCAGCTAGCGACCTGTGCAGCAATTTGAGGTTGAGAGAATCTCAGAGAATCTCAACTTTATGCAAATGAGCAGCCTTTACACCAAAGCAGCATCCAATTACAGACCTGGATTCCCAAGGAGAGAAGCCTTGCACAAGGTGGGAAAAAGAGAATACAAAGATGGAACAAAACTGATAATCATGGTCTCTGGTTTCCCAGTTTATACAACATCTCCTTATTAAAATAGGGAGCCATTAAGAAGAATTTGGATGCATGGGAAAAAGGTGTCTGAAATGATTGACATATCTGGTAAGTAACACACTCATGTAAAATAAAAAAAAACAAGTGTAGATCCATGTAGATATTTAAACAATTTACAAATGTCCAATAAATCCCCTTTGTAATTATGCTTGACACAGAATCTTATATATATGCAGATGGAGAGGTATTGATTTTTTTGTGTGTTGTGTTGTGAGGTGGAAATGTTCGAGGGACACATACAGAAGGGAGAAGGAAGGAAGAAAGAAAAGTAGAGGTGGAGGAGTGGATCGTAGGCTTCAGTCCAGGAGGAAAGAGCCACCAGCATCAACATGCCTGCAAGTGCCAGCCAGAATAGTTGTCAAGGGCAAGGACATGATGCTGCAGGACAGGATACTGCCACCACCACCCAGGTCACAGAGCCTGCGAGAGCTGGCAGGCAGCGCGACGCAAGCATCCAGAGTGATCGCAGGCTATTTTGAAGCTTTTGGTGTGAATGCACAGTTAGGGGTAGATTGTGTGACAGTAAAAAGGACAGACACGTATGTATATATATATATATATATATATATATATATATATATATATATATATATATGTATGTATGTATGTATGTTAGCCTGCACCAGGCAAACACTTTTGCAGCTGGAAAAATAGACAATTAAAATAACACAAACATACAAAACACTTACTGTAAACACTAACAGTACTGCATTGTAGTATCCTGGAGGTTCTGAAAATGTGTGCCACATTTGGTATAGAATTATGAGTTCATGAATTAGAACTGCATTTGTCAATGCTTTCCAAAATGACGACTAGATAAAATACACACTTACACATAAATTTGATAGACAATAGTTGAAGTCTTTTTTACCATATCTTTTGATAAATATCTCCCGCCAGATTTTTGTTATGTCCGTAATGATGATAACGTGTTTAAATGTGAAAATAGATTTAGCTAATTTAAAAATTTCAATAATAAGATAAGGTTAACCCATGAATATCAAGATATTTAGTTTTGACAAGTTTTTTAGTTTGACAATTTGTAACTATCCATCCATCCATTATCTATACCCGCTTTATCCTTTGCAGGGTCACGGGGGTCTGCTGGAGCCTATCCCAGCCATTTTCAGGCGAGAGGCAGGGGTTCACCCTGGACTGGTTGCCAGTCCATCGCAGACTCATGGTTATATTTTGACTAATTTGTTTTTAAAAATTAATACATAAAATGAAATTGAAGCAGCATCCCAAACAGTGATAGTATATTGCATATTGCGTTTAGTTAACAGGATTAAGTGTTTCTATCAAAACATGTTCTTCTGGACCAATTTCTATTTTTATTACTAACGTCTGCACACCCGATGATATTTAAACTTTTTTTGAGTCTATTTATCAATAGAGACTGTTTATTCTTACTAAAAATATCAATAATTTTTTGGTTGATGAGTTTTTGCTTATGAAAATCAACAATGAAACCACAGAATAAAAGTAACTGTTGTGCCCGAGGCAATGTCCAAGGCTTTGAGGACAGATAGTTGATGTTCCACATTAGCTACTGAGGATTAGAGTAAAATTAAATGGTTGTGAAACAGTCAGTATCCCTTTCTTACTCCTATCATGCACTTCCAGGTGTGTGTTAACCACAAATGAATGTAATGAGGAGAAAAAATAATCAATTCAATTGTTGCTGTATATCAGTCTTCAATGTGTTATAAAACTATTTTCAAAAGATTTGGAGTTCAGTATTCAACAGTTTTCAAAAGATTTTTGCAAGTGGAAAATATTCAAGACAGTTGCCCATCTTCCCAGGACTAAACGTTCCAGCAAATTTACATCAAGGTCAGACTCTGCAATGCTCGGAAAAATAGAAAAAGCCCAAGAGCTTCATCTTAGACCCTACAGATTTCACAGAGGATATTAAATGTTGAAGCCATGACAGCACAACTAGAAACAGATTGAAAATTAACAATCAGCCTATTTTCCAAACAGTTTACAGACAATTTGTTTGGAAAGGTTGCCAGAACAAAACCCAATCTATTTAAAAATAACATGAAAACACTATTGTTTGAAAAACTGCATATGAACAAACCACAAGACTTTTGGAGACCAAAATAGATTTATTTTGTCTGAAAGCCCGGCACCATGTGTGTTTTTCTTAATATAAAACAGACTCCTCTTTTGTGATTTATAAAAATTGTATTCAATTTAATTGTAAAAGTGACAGAAGTGATTGCCAAACCATGCTGGTATGTTATATTGACAAACTCCTTTCAGTGAAAGCAAAGTAAAAAGCAATTCATAGGCAATTTTAAACAGTTGCACTGATTCTTCATTTTAATTAGATGATACGGATGATATATTTATGAATCTTGAGAAACGCGCGTAGTAAGTAATCTGCTGTAATCGGAGATCTCTCACATCTCAACTGAGTGAAAAAGCCTGCTGTGTATAAAAACATGTTTTTTTTCCCAAATAAATAATTTTCATGAGATGTAAACTTGATTCCTTTACAATCATATTTGTGTCACGTGTCAAGTGTGCAGGGTACCTGTTCAGGCAGTCTTCCTTAGTTTTTGCAGATGGCTTTGATCCTTATGTGGGTTCCTTCATTCTCGCCTGCCACTCGACAGAAGGAGCATGAGCTAACCAGGCAGATGAGCAAAGCCCTCACCAATCCCCTCAGCTCATTTTATGGCAGTAAGATGGATAACCATCTGGTAGAGAGCCAGTATGCTGCATGCAACCTAATGGATAGCATCATGGACTCTTCTGGTGAGGCCTCACGCCTTCAGCACTATTCAATTGAAGATGACACTTAAAATATTTTTCTTTTTTTTTAATGTATTTAAAGTACTTATTCGGCCCTCACACTTTTTCCACTCTTCTTTGTAGTGCATGAACTACAGGGGTGAAGGCATTTTAATATAAATGAAGTACTTCACTTTAAAGCAGTTTATACGCATGGGGAGCAAATGTACATTTACATACTATGAAGTCCTAAACATTTTTTCCCACATTTCAAATATTTTTCAACGTGTTTGACAGCACATTTTTCTATTTCTGCAGTCTCTGGAAATAAACAAATTAAGTTAATTTGATTAAGCTAAGGTATTGGTATCACCTTAACTATATCTAATTTATCAGTTTGACCACAAAAGCCAAGCTTTGCTGGTGTGAAATAGAAGAAATGTTTACAGTATGTTCAAACGAACTTATGGCATTAACAAATGGAAAAAATGACTACGAGCTATTTTCATTTAAAAAAAATCTGTTTAACAGAACAAGCTATAATTTACTTTTGCAATGCAATTGAACTGAAATATTTCCACTTGTGCTACATTTGTTGTGAAGTAATATAACTGAGTTAGGTCGAATCTGGTTTCATTTCAATCATCAGACAGTTGTTATCAGTCTCACATGTAATACGTATACAATTCCTTGGTATAATTATTGAATTCCAAATTATGAATCATTGATCCTTAATACTCCTGAATTTGAGTCACATGTAAATTCTGCTGATGCAAGATGCCAATTGGGAAAACAAGCTATTCTTGTGCATTGCGTATATATTATCGCTACATCTCTTTAAGCATGCATTAAAAAGCTGTTTATGGCTAATATTTATCGAGCAAAAAAGGACTTAAAATGCACAAAAAACTTCTGTCTTGTTTTTTTGACCTATAATATTTAGGGAAAAAAAAGGGGTTAAAAAATCTCTCACTTTTACTGAAATTGGAGCTAGAATACAATAAAAAGAAAATAAATCCATAAAAGATTGCTATCATTTAGTCTTTGTTGTGAGCTTATATGAAGCCAGAGCCAACGGTATATCAGACTATGCCTCTGCTGACAGCCCAGCCAGGATGGGAGGAAATTGACAAATAAAAGTAAAAGTGTGGGAGGAGAAAGGGAAGGTGAGATATATGAGAGAGGTGTGCTAAACCACTTTTCTCACATGGAATCAAAAGTGGAGTGGTTTTCCTATCTGGCTGTTAGTTGTAAGATATGAGCTCAGCTCTGCACTCTGACAGAGTAATGTACACGGTTGCCAACATAACCAACACACTTGAGTACACATGTTTCACATGTACACAATTTTTTCCCACTAGGAACAAAGTGGAAAACAATAAAGAATTCAAACTTTGAGTACCATGAAACATCAATATCCCATTGGCCACAGAGAGAAAACAGATAGAAAAAAATAAAAACACATTTATATACACAACACAGAGAATAAATGTGACAACAATTTTGAGAGAGGAAAGAAAGATGTACAAGTGAGTGAAGATAATTCATTGCAACAAAAACAAATGTTTGGAGTTGTGCACATTGCATGTTAGCTTCAAGGCGTGTGTTGACTGTACAGTCCATTACGTAAAAGAACTGGACAAATCACAGATTTATTTTTGAATCAATTAATTGTGAAATCTTCAGATTATTCTACTACTACTACTGTCATTTAGCAGATGCTTTTATCCAAAGCGACTTACATCTGAGACACACACCATGGAGCAATTGAGGTTAGGGCCTTGCTCAGGGGTCCAAGGGTTCATCTTGGTTGCCATTCCGGGGGCTTGAACCAGGGTCCTCTAGACCCAAGCCCCCCCTCTGTAGCCACTAGACTACCACCCCCCACAAAGCTGCTCAACTTCAGTTCATGGAATGGTTCAGGTAAGAATGGGAATAAGAGTTTCTTCTCCCGTTATTCTAGGTCGGTTCTGTTACAGGACGGACCCCTTTTGATTTGTTTTCCTCCTCAGCACCGCTCTGCCAAGGGATTAGCATGTAGTGAACACACGTTGAGCCCGGTCTCCCTTTGGCAGTTACGCATCGAGGGTCCGTAATCTAACTAACCTCCCCTTTTTCTTTTCTGTTTTTTTATTATCTTTTATCTACCTCACTTTAAGAGTGACGTCACTGTATTATGCAATGGAATAATTTTATTATTTGAATATGTTTTCTTTTCTTTTCACATTTCTCTTGTACCATGGCTCGTATAGTGTAGATGATCTGATTTGCCCAGACAAGCCTCCCTCCCTCAACCGGGATTTCATGACACATGGACCGTGACACCGTTTTCGTAGCTCCAACGACCGGACCATCGGAACTAAAGGGGGGAATGTTGGACCTTCGTCATGTGATCATGTGAAATCTGAACTCTTATGAACGTTTATGAACACTTGTGAATTTGACTTGAAAGCTGGCTCAATCTTCAGTCTGGGATCAGCTTCGAATGCCTCTTAAAATGGCCGCCTTGAAAGAACTTCAAAGCCCACTATGATTTGGAGGTGTGAAATAAGGTGGCGCCTGAAGCGGCGCACGTCCAATCACTGGCCAGGTGCTGATGATGTCACCGCAGCCCGCGGGACGAAAAACCTCTGCTTTTCCCCAGCTCTCCCTCTTTTCCCCTCAGCCAGCGGCGGGATACATCCATCACCACGTCTCCCCTATTTTTCCTGAGAGCTGGGGGGAAGAGCCGCTTCGGACCAGGATTGACCGGCCAAGCGTAAGATCTGATCCGAGTGCGGCGCACTCTAAACTCTCCTGTCTCGCTAACTCTTCTGAGCCCTCTCCGGCACCAGGAAACGTGGCGTTCCGAGGACGACCACCCGCGTGAGCCAGAATCCGCCGAGCTCCAGCCTTGGACCCGTGAAGCCCACGCAGCCCGGCAACACAGACGGATGAGCTGCAATTCCGAGGGAAGGAACTGGCCCCTGTGCGCAGAGAGGCATCGTAGAGGCTGTGGCCAGAGGCACACAGAGAGCCGGCGTGAGGCGCCGCTGCAGCAACTGTCCTTTTTCTTTTCAAAGTTAGGAGCAGGACAGAGACTGAGGAGCCGCTCGCTACCGGAGAATCCCCACCAGAAGCGATCAGTGGTGGGATCAGAGCCGAACCGAGCCGAACCGAGCCGGGGCTGTCCCGACACCTGGAAAAGCTTGCAGACCCGGAACCAAGGAAGGCGTGAGGTTATGGTTTTGGGCAATCAGTTTAATTTAGAGCAGTTTAGAGCTAAATTTGTGTTCAATGTTGTTTACTGTATGCATATTACTGTTGTTTGTTCATTTTGTGGCGCCGTTTCGCCAGTTATTTTTTTTTTTTTTAATTTTTACAACCCCGTGCTCCTACCTAAGTAACAGTCCTGTGCATTGCCATCCTCTACCAACCCCGGGAGGGCCCTGCACTGAGCTCAGGTCTCCTCCTTAACCTGAGGAGTGAGCAGGCCGCATCTTTTCACCAGACAGTGTGGGGTTTCTCCGGCCGAACGTAGCGCGTGGAAGGATCACGTTATTCCGGCCGGATCCTCCCCACCCCATCTGGTTGGCCAGAGGGGGGCATGTGTAGCCCAGGACTGTGTGCATGTTTTTGTGAGGGTAGCTCCCATTAGCTACCCAGGGGAACACGGGGAGAACATTCAAACTCCACACAGAAAGGCTCCACACAGAAAGGCCCTTTCGCCAACCCCACCCAGGGTGTGGGCACTGAAGTCATGGGGGAACTAACACGCACTTCAGCACCCACAGCGTCCCCCGGCGGGAATCGAACCCAGGACCTTCTTGCTGTGAGACCGCTGCACTACCAGCTGCGCCACCGTGCCCCCCCGTTTCGCCAGTTATTGATTTGATTGATTGAAATTCTTTATTCAGTCACTTCACCAAACAAACATTGAACACAAACATTATCAAAAAAAAATAGTGCAGAAGCAGTGCTTATATTAATGCCTGTCCTACATACCAACAAACAATAGCAAAACTAATCCAGAAAAAACAGAAAAGGAGGACCAATAAGGTTTATAATAGTAAGACTTTTTTATATATACATATATACATATATATATATATATATATATATATATATATATATATATATATATATACATATATATACACATATATATACATATATATATACATATATATATACATATATATATATATATATATATATATATATATATATATGTATATATATATATATATATATATATATATATATATATATATATATACCGTAGATGACCATTTAGTAGCCCGGGCGTTTAATATGCTAAATCCACTTGGACCCCAGGCGTTTATAAGAACCAGGCGGGTATTTGCACCAGGCTACAATTTATTTTTGCAATGAGCAGCACCAGACCATTACTTACAAAGAACATATGAGATCACCATAGTACCACTGGAACTAAAATTGTACACACTGTACACAACACAACACCTCACGACGAGCTCCCGATCACGAATCGTGAGGTCGCAAGAAAATCAAGCGTGTTTGAAATCCTGGTCTCTCCTCGTGAAGGAGTCGCACAGTTGAAGCAGTGCTGTGACCCGATTTGACTCATCCTTTCACAGAGAGCATGCGCAATATCTGATGTTACGTCAAAAACTATTATTAGTAGTTTAAGTTTTGCAAATTCACATTACAAATCATGTTTTAATAGCCAAAAAAAAGAGCGCATTTCCACGTACGGTGCGGGTCGCCGCGTACCCTACGCCGTAGGCTCTGCGTTGGTGTAACGCGGAACCATAAATCAGCCTTACGGCGTACCCTGCACCGTAGGCTCTGCGTTGGTGTAACGCGGAACCATAAATCAGCCTTACGGCGTACCCTGCACCGTAGGCTCTGCGTTGGTGTAACGCGGAACCATAAATCAGCCTTCAGTTGTGCGCTGTCTGCTCTTCAGAAAACCTCTTTTTTCTCTTCTCATTTTGCTCCATCCGCCGAGACACAACTTTTGCGGTACGCGTTCTTTGTTGTGTCTAAAAATGATTCGCAGTGCACACACCCAATCAGAAACGGTACAGATATTTTGGGATTTTAATATATAAAAAAATAAAATTATAAATAATAAAGAATCCCCATAACCTTTGATCGGGTGGGCAGGATGCACGTTTGGGTGTGGGAACAGCCCACCCCTGCCCCAAAACCGGCCTTGAGTTCCAGTACACATATATATAACTGTGGTCTCCATCGGTCATCCATCACTCCCACGCCGCTCGCAGCCTCACTTTGAAGGGCCGGTTCACACCGACGTCCAGCGGTTGGAATTCCTTTGTCAGACTCCCTGTCAGGACTCAGCCCGTCGGGCTTCATCCGCAGCCCGATCGCGCTGAGACCAGGAGAACAGCTCAGCGCATGGGCGACGGGCACGAGACGGGCACGAGCCGGGCGCGCTCCGGCGCTCTGAACTCTCAGCTGCAGCGCATAAGTTAATTTGTTTATGGGAGTTAAATAGAGGGACTGCCAGCTCGTCGCGAGTTCGTCCTGGCTACGATAGAGAGTATGGTTACTGTTATTTATTTATTTATTTATTTATTTATTTAAATAACAGTAACCATACTCTCTAGCTGTTCTCCTGGTCTCAACGTGATCGGGCTGCGGATGAAGCCCAACGGGCTGAGTGCTGACACCTCCCGGAATAACAGCAAGCACAGCGTTCATTTGTTTCACTTCTTTTTTTACATTGTCTGTGAAATGGGCACGCATAGAGTCACAGATCAACAGCCCTTTTCATTTGCCTTAAAAACTACGTCCGCAAATCACGCACAAATCACGCGCCCATACTTCTCCCTTTAACGTTCTCATGGTGGCCTCAATTAAGTCCGCCTTACAATAACACACTGGGCGCACTGCGTCATTGGGCATGCGGCACATTCTGAAAAAAAAAATAAGACGTTTATATGCGCCTAATGGTCGCGAAAATACGGTAATTTTGAAGCAAACTGACACATCCAGTGTGTTTTTCTTTTTGTTTAGACTATTCAGCATTTAGCTTGTAGGTGAAATATTTTTAGCATTTATTTTAATTCAGCATTCACATTTCAATTCTCTTCCTATTCAAAAACTGTTAAAGAGTAGATATGAATCTTTACCCTGAAGTGACGAAGCCAAAAAAGGAGATTTGTGATTCATGGAACTTCTTAGCTTTAACAAATAGCCTGTTTTTCTTTGCAGTGTTTGCAACAGTTATCAAAAACCAAACTAGTGTTTGTTAGGGAAGCTAGTGAGAAACAGGAAAAGAAATGTCCAGGTAAACAGGAACATTTTGATAAGAGATCACGCAGGACAAGATTGACTGAAATTCTGCAGAAGCTTTCAAAAATGTCTTACATCAATATCCCTCTTAACCCTTTATATGGCAGTGAATAAAATACTTGAAATTTCAACATTTCAACTCTAGAGGGTTTTTGTAGAATATTAAAAGACCTCTATTAACTTTATAATATTTCTGTAATAACCATAGAAGGTAGTTCTACTGAAGTTACCAAACATGGCCACTTTTACCTGTAAATGGTTAACAGTACTAAAAAGTAAGCATTTCCTTAGGTTTTGGGAAAAAGTGGAAACATATTATCAGCAGGGAAGTGTTTCCTTGTTACTGATTTTACTGCCATGGTATTCACTGTCATGATGCCATTCCAAAGCCAGTCTGTCACCTTTCTTTTCTTTTTTGACAGAAAATTGCTGCTAATCTTGGCCCACTTTAAGTTAAGCATGCCATTATTTTATTGAAGTCTGCAGTTATTGGTTTATGTACATCTCTTATATGATCCACTTTTTTTCAGAAATACAGAATACATTTCAGAATTGATTAGAAAGAACGTTCAGTCGCTACTGCATTTAAGCTATGTAGGCACAGTTTTGAAATGGTCAAGATTCCTGCTCAACAGCACTGAAAATATTGTCTCTCTGAGACAGAAGACACTAATAGTGAAACATTTTTCAAACAGTCCACAGCAGGATGCTGCTTTATTAAACCTTTTCACCCAGATAGCCATTTCTTCCAGGGAGAAGATTTAGTGGAAGGACAGAGGAAAGAAAGATTATGGGTGAAACAAGGAGAATTAAGTTAGTAAACCAAGAGGCTAAAAACTAGCCAAAGATATTTTAACCAAAATAAGGAACACTGTTAAAAATCACTGATTTATTAAAGATAATAGACTGCAGAGAGATGGCCAAAGTAAAAAATGTTCGAGGTGAGATGAAAAAGATGAGATGAGATCATATATCCACAACTAGTAATGTGTAACAAGAGTAAAATAGCATTAACAAAGGATCAACTTAGGGAGGTAAGCAATCCAGCCAGCAGTGTCTCAAAGAAACCGGGATTGGAAGTAAACATTTAGAGTAGTGGTAGTAGATTGTCTCCTCTCTCTCCCTTTGAGCTGTGAACTGAGCTGCCCTGAGCTGCCCCGCACCTTTTTAGGGAGTCATCTACCAAATTGGATCAATAAGTAATTAACACTTTGGCTCTTTGCTGTCAACTTCTCTTCTGTTCTGTTGCTGTCGTTTTGTGTACTCCACTCCCCTGCAGACCAATCCCGTTGCTCAGACAACATGCAGTACACACAAAAAATTGTTATTGAAAGGAAGAACCAAGGGGTTCACCAATGCATTTTTTTCTGCACATTACACTTCTTGTGATTCTGCTGAGCTCATTGGTTATTGATCCCTGTTGTACTAAAAAGGGCGCTTGGTTTCAAACCTCAAACCACTTCTGCCACTCTGCATTCTCTTCTGATTCTCCTGTGATGCAAACACATAGTAAAAACTACCCATTCACTATCATCTCTTTTCTTTTTTTATGTTTTCTTCCAGTTGGAGTGACATTTGATAGTTCTTAGTGTGAGTGGACATCACAACTTCCCTGCAAAAAATACAATGGCAAGATAGTTGGACACCTGTAAAGAAGAGACATTCGATAGATAGAGGAGAACGGACTGGTGGGAAAGGAAAACTGCAGGTAAAACATTAATGTGTGCTAAGTGAGGAAATAGAAAGACAAAAAGCCATAAACTGACATAACAAGAGAAAAAAAAGACAGAAGAAGAACAGAGACGGAGTAAAATACAGCAGGAACCCAGGGCCAAATAAGGAATGCAAGGATTCAACACAGAACTCCATCATCAATCCCATTGGCCAATCAGATGTATGGTTGAATTATTGATAAGAGGGCCTCATCAATAATTGCATTGCTGTTGCTTTTGAGCCAGAGAACATAGAGGAGGAGAAATCCGGGCCAGTGGCTTAAAAAAAAGAGAAAACATACAGCCATAAAACCCGCAATTATGACAGGGATAAAGAAGCATAGCACACTTGAATTCCTTGACATGTGAATGTAAAACACTAGGATTTGTATGTTCACATTTTAGTTGCCCATTTCAGTTCAGCTCAACTACAGATGGTTAAAGTTCCATGCGGCGCCACTCACGCATGATTCTCACGAGATCTCACGTGTGAATCACGTCTCTTGTTCGAGGGGGGAGGAGGGGGGGGGGGGGGTCACCAGAGGCTGCAGTGTAGTCAAACAACCACCAGGGGGCATCTGTGAGCAGGAGGACACCACTCAGCCCACAGCAGCAGGGAGCCAAAACACTAGATTTAGATATTTAGATATTTAGTTGTAGCTGTTACTGTTATATATGTTTTGTTTAATGTAGGAGACATGTAAACAATATTGAAAAAAAAACAAAATAAATACAGTCATTCATTCATTCATTCAGGGAAATACAGTAGGACATACTGGCGCGTATTTCACTTTTCTTCTGAGCCGCTGAATGCTGACTTGCTCTGTAGCGTGTTTTTCTTCTAAAGCCCGCGGAGCAGAGGTGTTTTTACGAGAGAAGAAAATAGTTATGGGTCGTTGTTGTTGCTATTTTTTTATTCTGGGCAAAAAGATTCTCATAAACCGACATGCCACCATGGATACTCAGCGCTGAAATATGGAACACAACGGCTGCTCGGTGGCGGATTGGCTTAGGCAGCCGCTCATAGACTAAGGATACAGTCCTTCTGCGGTCACAGGTTTGAATCCCGGCTTGCCTGTTGTGACTCTGGAAATAAATATGTAACATTATGGATCAATAATTGAGTAATTTTGAACATTTTTCCTTTAACAACCTGTCGGAATAGTAATATGATTAAATCTTGAATAATGATATAATAATACGTTTTTAAGTTTTTATCCTGCTAAATGAGAAATATATTTTGGTGATTTTAAAATACTACCGTATTTTGACGACCATGTGGAAAGGCGTGGAAAGGCGCACCCTCAGTTTTGTGTGTCATTTCTGTATTTAAAAACACACACACGGCGCAATCTTATTCCGTATTTCACAATTATCCCATGCACGTCCGTCACACACGCACACACACTCGCGCACACTCGCACACACATGAACAACGAACTAACAATAATGAACAAAATAAAGGACAGGATATATTAAATATATTAAAGACAGCAACATGTGTTGGTGCGCTCTCTGCCTGCCCTGCAGACAGCCCGCCCCTTTGCGCTCCGTTGCCTAGTTAAGCCTAAATTATGGTTCTGCGTTAAATCGACGCAGAGCCTACGCCGTAGGGTACGCGGTGACGCGCAACGTACGGCGAGGGCTCTGCGTTGGTCTAACGTGGAACCATAAATCAGCCTTTACCTCTCACTGCTGCTCACTGCACCGACACGCGCGGCTTTAAACAAAAAAAAAAGTCAGGATGTCTACAGAGGCTCCAGATACCCCACCTCGTCCTAAAAGAGGAAACAGAGGTCTCCCGGAGGTGTGTCAGACAGCATGCTGCAGGAACCTCCACAAACATAATATGTATTGGTCATAATATACAGGTGAAGGTCGGAAAATTAAAATATATTGCTAAACTTCATTTCAGTAAATTGAACTAAAAGGTGAAACAAATATATTATTTCCCACTACATGCAAAGTGAGATATTTCAAGCCTTTATTTGTTATAATTTTGATGATTATGGCCCACAGTTTATGAAAACCCCAAATAAAAGATCTAAAAAAATTGAATATTTCATGAAATCAATAAAGAATTAAATAATCAAAATTATAACAAATAGTTCAGTGGAGCTCATGAAGTAAGCTCCTCATCACTGAACTTGGCTGAAAGGCTTGCAATATTTCAGTTGATTTCTAATGAATCCAAAATGTATGACATTTTAGTTTTTTTTAATTGCATTACAGAAAATAAAGAACTTTATCACAATATTCTAATTTTCTGACACAGAAGGGCCATGATTGTTATTAATTTAAATTAAATCAAGATATGCTGAAATAGCCCCAAATAAATATACTTTGCATGTGTTATACATAATGGTTTTATATTAACTTGAGGTTAGGTATATTATCATGGTCGTGACATTAATGGGATAGTGTTGCATAGAGATGTCTAATGATAAAGATGATGATAAAACATAATGATAAAAACGAAATCACATTATGGGCAATTTTTATTATTTCACTTTAGTTTATAATTCATCTTCATTGTGGCCTCATATAACACTGTTTTTAGTCATTTTTGTGCACTTTTCGGCTCATTATATTGTATTTTTCTACATATTTGGGAAGCCGAGGTTGCGTCCACATTGTATGACGTCAGGTTTGTTTACATCAGGGGCCGCTGTTATTGGTCCAGCGCGATCACGTGACGCGTCCGAAGCGCTCCTCGACACAGGCGCCGCTGGAAATAGTCCCGCTAATAAAATAACGATCGTGAAAATACTTCCCAAAAATCCGAGTTCACACTTTTATCCTATGCTTAACATAAATAGCTCTTTTTTTTTAAGTGAAAAGAATTTACACCCAGGAGGCGGGAGCGAGATCCTCTTTCTAAAGACATTTACGTGGTTGACCTGACGGCCTAAAGGGCCTGTTGTCAGACTCCTTCCTTCCCTGTTACTCTTTAGCGCCACCCCTGGTGACAGGCTGGCATGCATAGAATAATACTCATCTTGAGACTGAATGTGCTGTTCAGTTATTCATTCTTGACATTCAGGTGGTGCCACGTATTGATTTATTCATTTTGAGGATTTATTCACGTTATTAATAACAATTGTCGGACACTTATTAACAACCCTTTTATAACTGAACAAGCACCCCCCTTTGTTGCACAACATCCTGTTTCACTGGTTGAGTGACTAGCACTTGAATTAAGAGTCCCAGCAGTAGACTTTTGAAGTAAGCTGTTAAGTAGATCTGGGTTCGGTCCTCAAGGGTTGCTTTCCTGCAGGTTTTTATATATTTTGCTGCTTGTTTCTCTGAGGCTGCATTTTATTTTTTGGAGAGTGTGGAACTTTCCCAATTACACTGGAGCAATCGACAGAAAATGTGTAAAACCAAACCCAAAACTGGTAATGACTTTTTCAACAACAAGTGGAGCCACTCTGTTGTTATTATGGCCATGTGTGATTCACAGAACAAATTCACAATGATTGATTGTTGCCTTCTATTGGAGAATGAGTGCTAGAGAAATGTTCAAAGAGTTTTGTAGATACCTCTTGGAAAACAAATTTGACTTCCTCTTGCCTACATTTTAACAAGGACCCTACCCAAAAGTTCACATCTGTACTTGACAGAAAAGTGCTCTAGAACCAAATAAAACATTTTGTCACTGGGTTGTGCTCCACAACAATAAACAACTTTTGTGTATAATTATTATTCATATACATTACAGACCACACCAAAAGTTTGGACACACTTTCCCATGTGATTTTCTGGATTTTTTTTTTTTCATTTTGTTTCTCATAGTTGACAAGACTATATGACGTCATATTTCTAACAATAAGTGAAAGTGATGCAAAGTAAAGGAGGAGAGGATGAAACATTGCAGTCCCTGCACCTACAATTTAATATAAAGGTGCTCTAAAGGCCCTCCTGCTCAGAGCAGCTCATCCTGGTAAAACCAGGTAAAACCAGGTACAACCAGGTAAAACCTGGTCATCCAGGTAAAACCATGACCAGAACATGTTCTTAGCAGATGTTCTTCAGACGGGGAGTCAGAGATGCAACATGCACTTTCTATTTTGAAATGACACTTTTTATGTTTGTGCCACTCACTGCTTAGGAACTTTTATACAGTTTTGGTAAATTTGATTTGTTCCCCCTTTTTGCATGAAAGTTTAAAATTAGCATATATTAATGCAGTATGAACAAGAATGTTTTAATGTAGACATATAGAATTGTCATACTGGTGTGATTGTAGCATCAAAGTGTTAATTCAAGGCTAAGGCAAAATACCGAGATATATATCGTGTATCGTGACATGGCCTAAAAATATCGAGATATTAATAAAAGGCCATATCGCCCAGCCCTAGTTGAGATATACCTGTGATAAAAATTACAGGCCTCTCTTATCTTTTTAAGTGGGAGAACTTGCACAACTGGTGTCTGACTAAATACTTTTTTGCCCCACTGTGTGTGTATAATATATGTATGTGTGATTATATGCATATTATTTTAATAAGTTTTAGGGAATGAGAGCATACAACAACCCTCTCTTCACGGCAATACATGTCATTGAAAAAACATATTGCATTTTTGCTGCATGGTTGAGAATTAGTAAATGACTGAAATGGTAATGGCATCCATAGTTCTACAAAATTACCTTCTCATCACAGATGTCTGCACAGGCTAGATCTCAATATATCATTCCTAACAATGCTGACACCACATTAACAGCTGTTTAAAGACAGATGTTGACTTGAAATGATATGCAAATGTTGACGGTGGGCTCACACATATTGAGATGTTGAGACAAGTAAAAGCCTGGTACCATTCTCCCAGACGCCAAGAAGGATGGAAGTATGGCCAAACAACTTACTGACTCGAGCAAAGTTAAATGACACAGAGGCGAATTAGTCTGTGAACTAAACCCTGGCAGACTGGGGACCTATTTCAGCAAGGAGGTAAAACAAATTCAGAGTTAAAACACTAACTCAGAGTTGACAGACCCTTAGGTGAGAAATCCAGGAGTTTCCATTTCCAGTGGGGCTTCGGGGTTAGTTGTTTCAACTCTGAGTATGTTGACTTTGAGTAAAGCAAATGCACCGTGACTATAAAAAGACATAATCCATGCAGTTCCATTATTGTCATTCACCATGTTGACGTCTAGTAAATCGAACAAAAGGTCCTACTTTTCTTCGTTGAATTAGACCTTTTATTGCAATCACGTAGTAAATTTGAGAACACATTTCTGCAAAAATTTGCCACTACTGCAGTGGTGGAACAAGAAGAGTTGGTACGGGGGAAATTGTTGTTTGTATGACAGCGTAATTTCAATATTTAATGTCTGTTATATTATGGCATGAGTGACAAGTGGTGAAATGTCAACTAAGATTAAATTTCAAGAAGGGGCTATCTAGCTGTAGAAAAAAAAATGTTATTTCCCTTAAAGATGAAGTAAAATATCCTAATTCAGACAAGTAATTCGGACATAACATGGTCATTGTTATGTCTCACAGGAATCATTTAACATCTTGCCACATATACAGTGGAGCAAAGTATTTAGTCAACATCCAATTGTGCAAGTTCTCCCACTTAAAAATATGAGAGAGGCCTCTGATTGTCATCATAGGTATACTTCAACTATGAGAGACAGAATGGGGGGAAAGAATGCAGGAAATCACATTGTAGGATTTTTACTGACTTTTTGCTTTTTACTGACTTATTAGTAAATTCCTCTGTAAAATAATTATATGGTCACCTACAAACAAGCAAGATTTCTGGCTTTCACAGACCTGTAACTTCTTCTTTAAGAGTCTGCTCTGTCCTCCACTCATTATCTGTATTAATGGCACCTGTTTTAACTGGTTATCAGTATAAAAGACACCTGTCCACAACCTCAAACAGTCACACTCCAAACTCCACAAAGAGCTGTGAAAGGACGTGAGAAACAACATGGTAGATCTGCACCAGGCTGAGAAGACTCAATCTGCTATAGGTAAGCAGCTTGGTGTGAAGAAATCAACTGTGGGAGCAATTATTACAAAACGGAAGACATACAAGACCACTGATAATCTCCCTCGATCTGGCGCTCCACGCAAGATCTCACCCCGTGGGGTAAAAATTATCACAAGAGGGGTGAGTAAAAAACCACACGGGGGGACCTAGTGAATGACCTGCAGAGAGCTGGGACCAAAGTAACAAAGGCTCGCATCAGTAACACACTACGCTGCCAGGGACTCAAATCATGCAGTGCCAGACGTGTCCCCCTGCTTAAGCCAGTACATGTCCAGGCCTGTCTGAAGTTTGCTAGAGAGCATTTGGATGATGCAGAAGAGGATTGGGAGAATGTTATATGGTCAGATGAAACCAAAATAGAACTTTTTGGTAGAAACACAACTTGTCGTGTTTGGAGGAGAAAGAAAGCTGAGTTGCATCCAAAGAACACCATACCTATTGTGAAGAATGGGGGTGGAAACGTCATACTTTGGGGGTGTTTTTCTGCCAAAGGGACCAGGACGACTGATCCATGTAAGGGAAAGAATAAATGGGGACATGTATCGTGAGATTTTGAGTAAAAACCTCCTTCCATCAGCAAGGGCATTGAAGATGAAACGTGGCTGGGTCTTTCAGCATGACAATGATCCCGAACACACCGTCCAGGCAACGAAGGAGTGGTTTCGTAAGAAACATTTCAAGGTCCTGGAGTGGCCTACCCAGTCTCCAGATCTCAAACCCATAGAATTTTTTTTGTAAATTATGGTGTAAAATAAGTATTTGGTCAATAACAAAAGTTCAACTCAATACTTTGTAACATAACCTTTGTTGGTCATAACAAAGGTCAAATGTTTCCTGTAAGTCATCACCATGTTTGCACACACTGTAGCTGTTTTTTTGGCCAATTCCTCCATGCAGAGCAGTGAGGTTTTGGGTCTGAAGCTGGGCAACACAGACTTTCAACTCCATCCGCATATTTTCTATGGGGTTGAGGTCTGGAGACTGCCTAGGATGCTCCAGGATCTTGAAATGCTTTTCTACGGAGCCACCCCTTCATTGCCCGAGCGGTGTGTTAGGCATCATTGTCATGCTGGAAGACCCAGCCATGTTCCACCTTCAATGCCCTCCCTGATTGAAGGCGGTTGTGGCTTAAAATCTCATCATGCATGGCCCTGTTCATTCTTTCCTTAACACAAATCAGTTGTCTTGTCCCCTTTGCAGAGAAAACAGCCCTAAAGCATGATGTTTCCACCCCCATGCTTCCCATAAGGTATGGTGTTCTTGGAATGCAACTCAGCATTCTTTTTCTTCAAAGGGCACTTTTCCGAGCACTTGCTAAGTGACGTGGCTGTGCTCTGTACAGAGTAGGGATGTCACGATTACTATGGATGAAGAGTTATTCCCCCCAAAAAGCGGATAAAATCAGCTGTGTGGGATTATTATGGGTACCGCAAAAATGAGGAAGGGGTTATCGTTGACGATGGCTTTCCAGTGTGTAAACATTGCCGAAATAAATCCATTTATTTAATAAAAAATCCCCGGCCCGCGGGGACGGGCTGGGAGCGGGCTCGGACGCGAGGCTGCGCTCCGTCGCGGGCTCTGTTGATGGATTGTACCGTAGACCACTGCTGCTTCTGTTTTACATCCATTATTAAATAAATGGATGTAATAATAAAAGAGTCTGCTAACTTAACCGCCGTCTTCAACGCTCCGTTGTTTAAAAAACGGCGCTCTTCCGTGTTTATTCTGCTTTGGTTGTTCAGTAACACCGTCCCCAGCCCCGCCCCCAGCCTCCGACGTAAGCACGTAGCTGACATTCCTGCACTTTAACCTGAACTGAAAGGACTTGAAGCAAGTCTTCTGCAGGTGGCTCCTGTCCTGCAGCCTTTCACCACTTTTTTTGTTCCAAAAGGAAATACATAGCTAGCTTGTATTTAATTTCAGATGTGGTCTTGTTTATTTTCACTGTTACAGTATTATTTATGTTTCAGAGGGAAGCTATAAGTCAAAAGCTAGCTAGATGTTTTTTCCTGTTTAAAAATTCTCTTCTCAGGTCCAAAAGAAATGTTCAGAAACATTTTTGTAATACAGTTTACAGTTTGCATGTAGCATTTGAAACGTTATTACCCAAAAGGGAAATCCTACTGTGGATGATTAACACAGAAGTGATTTTTGTTTAATTCCAATGGTATTATTGTCATTAATGTTGTACTTTTTGGTTACTTTTCTTTGTTGCTAATATTTGGCATGGAAAATAAATGACATTTAAAGATCTCTAAGGAGTGTTCATGTGATTTTACACATTCATAGTGTGAAATTAATTAATACATAATAATCGTGATAATCGTTAAATCGTGATTATTTCTCTGACAATAATCGTACCAAGAAAATCTGTCATCGTGACATCCCTAGTACAGAGTAAAACAGGCTTCAAAACTGGTCTTCAGAAACCACGTGACTGAATGCTTTGTCCATTGTTATCTACAGTCTATGGTTGCACCTGGCCCTAGTATTGTCCTTTTCGGTGAAATATAACCAAACTTTGGTGTGTTTCTGCCTCCACGCTATGTTGAAAATTGCATGCTGCATTTCAATACAGTTGACAACATTATATTACTCAAACGACTGGAGAACTGGGCGGGTCTTTCTGGAACTGATTCAAAACATACTTAGAGAACAGGAAGTATTTTGTGTCAATAGGTAACTTTACATCTGAGCAGACCAGAATCACATGTAGATTTCCCCAAGGTTCCATCCTGGGACCTCTTCTGTTTAACATCTACATGCTCCCACTGGCACAGATTTTAATAACAACAAAATAAACTACCATAGCTACACAGGTGACACACAGATATATATACACAACAATGTCACCAGGGATATCGGGCCTTGTACAGGCTCTTGCTAAATGCATTGAGGAGATTAACGACTGGATGTGCCACAACGTTCTCCAGTTAAAATTAATAAACAATTCTGAGGTAATTGTGTTTGGTGAAACGATTACAGGTCACCACAATCTATACACCTAAAAACTACCAACAAGGCCAGAAATCTGGATATAGTGATGGATTCAGACCTAAATTTGGAGAAAAAAATTAAGGTAATCACCTTAAGAATAAATCTAGCTTAAAAGATCTGATGTCTCAGCAGGACCTGGAAAAACGTGTCCATGTACTCATCTTTAGCAGGCTTTAGGTGTTTTACAGTTAATCTTAAGAATATATTTTGAATATATTAAAATGAAAAAGGTGTCATTTACAGTTTCTTTCTTTTTTTTATAGCTTTTCTCCCCAATCTAATTTTTTGAGAGTGATAACTTTTTCTCCTTTCACCAGTGCGTTGTTAAAACTGGGGCAATAGTGGAGATCTCACAACCAACCAGATGATTAACCGTTACATCAGATGTAAGGTTAAAGATGATGTCATAGTGCTTTTGAAGTTGTTGATACGTGACATCAAAGGCACTTTGGAGCCTCAGGGGAGACTTGTGGCTTATTGATGGTTGACACATTGATCATTATGCTGGTAAAATAAGATGTAATAAGTTCTTGCATCTAGCCCGGTAGCCATACTAGCACCCTACCCTACTGTATTTATTACCTTGCACATGCATCTAAGAAAATGACACCATTACGCTGTTGTATGAGCAGCTGAAATAAAACCAAGCACAGGGCAACCTAAACATGAAGACAGCTTTAAAGGGGACATATTATGAAAAACACGTTTTTTCTTGTTTTAACATAAAGTGGTCTCCCCTCACCCTGCCAGCACAGGGGAGACAAAATACCATGAATTTCTGCAAGGTCTGTGACCCCCGCCTTACAGAATCCCCCAGTGTCACGTGATTGAGCGTCCGCCATTGTTCAGAAGCGGTGGCTGTTTGAACAGCGAGGGAGAGTAGAAATGAGATTTTGCATCGACATTTACCCTCATAAAAGGATCAGTTCCCACAGCACGGACCCGGTAACTGCACACGAGTCAGCGGTATGTTCCTTTTTTTTTTATGTTATTTATATTTGTATGATCTTTGCATGGGGTAAGTATTTAGCTTAGCTCGGGAGCCCCGGCGCCGCATACGGAGCTGCAGGGGCTGCTCACGGACCGGACCGTCGAGGAGCCCCGGGCTCGGGGCTCTATTAGTACCGTAATACATTTTTCTTCTGTGGTTTCAGATCTTTCAAGCACCTGGAGCTGTTCGCATTCAGAAGACGCGCGGTCCTTCCTTGAGCCAGCAATAGTGCATACATTTTATTTATATATTTTAACAATAAAGTTGCCATTTGTGAAAATTCAGTGTTGTGATTTCTTTACAGTTAACATGATTCATTTGTCTTGTAACATAAGAAGTGAAATGATGAGGAATCGGAGTAAATAACTGTGGTGTAACTGTTTAGAATTAAATTCAATCTTCCTGTTTGAAGACGAGGTGACTAAAGGCTGATTTATGGTTCCGCGTTACACCAACGCAGAGCCTACGGCGTAGGGTACGTGTCGATTTAGCGGAGAACCGTGGACACGCTTTGCTACGCAGCCGCTGCTCTTCTGCCCGAAGCGACGCTTTGTCTCCTCCCCTGCTACACGTCATTCAAGCAGCCAATCAGCGCAGAGCCTCATTATCATAGCCCCCACCGCCCTGAAATGAATCACAGAAAAAGGCTTTAGAAGCGGAAAAAATAAAAACATGGCCCAGAGACTGAATTTCTGATTTATGTAGAAAAAACAAGCTTTAGATTGTTTTTAAGACATTCAAGGCCTGTTTAAAATATACATTAAATGCCATAATATGTCCCCTTTAAGTCACCTTGAAAGAGATACAAATGTAATGGAGTTTTTCAGCTTTAACCCTTCGTCAGCTTGAGATCCAAAATGCTGAAATATCCAGACTGGGAATTTCAAAATGTCTGCTTTTACAGTTGTGTTGTTCAAGGTCACATGTCACACAGTTAAAATGTAATTGCATTTTATGGCTGTGTGGTGTACATTATAGTTTAGTTTACAGTATCTAAGATTTTAGCATGCAGTGTTGCATATATTTTATTGCATGTTTTCATTACGAGATATACTTTTATTTTGAAACTGCGCACTCAGTGGTGTAAAGTGCAGTGACTATGGTCACACTCCTCTCGCAGTGACGTCGATGCCCCGTGGGACGGACGGATAGCAGGACTAGAATGGTCGGTCGGCGGAACCGGGTGACTGCAGGCAGATCCACACAACCGCTGGTGTCCGGCATTTGTGCCGCGGCCCCTTCACCCCACAGATAATGGTACAGAGTAGGCCTTGGTGATTAACCAAAAATTGACCGTTACAGACATTCACTGCGATGACCAATGATTTTCCAATATCGGTAAATTGGGTGTTTTGATAAAAAAAGATAAGAAACATCTTTTGTCTGTTATGACTGTGTGCTGATAGGCTAGTTTCAATCCCCTTTAAGACGGCGTGTCTATAATCATGTGACTCCATCCATCCAGTCTGAACGAGAAGGGAAACCCAAGAAAAGGGCTGAAGGTTCAAACGAAGAAGCGGCTGACATAACAGGGCTGTGTAGTGTGTGACTAGCGTATTTCAACAAGTTCACACACTCTCACGCCACACATGGCATTTCTTATGCTGACAAGTGCATGGTAACTTCAACAGCCCATCTTACAAACGAGTTATGGCACGCTACTGTGCGGTGAGCTCTCAACTCAGAGCAGCTGTCTGGAGTAACCAACCAATCAGCCAAACTGAAAGTAGCCGGCTAAGGGTTATCGTACATTTATCGTTATCGAGGTAAAACTGCCCAATTTATCGTGATATTGATGAGGTCATATCGCCAGCCCGCGCACATAAAGTTAGAAGAAAGAGACGGCGGATATGTTTGGTTTTAGTAATATCATGCTCAGGCAATGAGTCTGCAAACAAAATATTACAGATAAGACAAACAATGTGCTCCACCTCAGGAATGATAACACTCTGGCCTTCCTATCTTGTAGTAAAGCTTGGACAGTTCAGCATATTAGATAATACAACCCTAACGGAAACAGTTTCAAAATTAAAGCCCACAACATGCTGTCTTGATATTCTGCCTTCAAACTTTTTTAAAACAGTTTTTAACTGCATAGCTCCGGATGTATTGCAGATAATAAATACTTCTCTTCAAACCGGCCAGTTTCCCCAGGCCTTGAAAACGAAAGTTACGCCTGTAACTACGGTTCTATGAGTCCCGGATGACCGCCAGGCGGTGCTGTAAGCACTGGATATCTTCCCTCGCGCATGCGCATGTCGAGTACAATACCAACAATGTCACGTCACCCGTGACCCCTGCATGACCCCCGGAAGGGTATATCTTCCGGCGTCAGCATGGGATCGGCTCCTAGAATCTTCTCGCGAGAGCACGAGGATTTGGAGTGACCGGCAGGCCTGGCGGTCATCCGGGACTCATAGAACCGTAGTTACAGGCGTAACATTCGTTCTATTTCGTCCCTACTGACCGCCAGGCGGTGCTGTAAGCACTGGATGACCAATACCAACAATGTCACGTAGGATCCCGGTCACATACCTCACTGACCAGGGGCAGAAGGACCCGGGAGTAGAACCACGCCCAATGGTTGGGGAGTGGCGACATTGATCCGGTAAAACCTGGAGAACGTGTCTGGCGACGTCCATGAAGTCGCGGTGCAGATGTCCTCCAGAGGCACCCCCTGCAGGGCAGCCAAGAAGCCGCAACGCTTCTGGTCGAGTGGCACCTTACCCCCACTGGTAAGGGGCGGCCACTGGCCCTGTGGGCGCGCTCGACGGTGTCCACCACCCAGTGGGACGGAGCTGTCCAGAAACAGCACGCCCCCTGTTGGGGCCACCATGGCAGAGAACAAGCTGCTCCAACCGTCGCACAGGCGCGGTAGCATAAGCAGCAAGGGCCCGTACGGGGCACAAAGGGCTTGGCCCACTCTCTGCAGGACCTAGGGCAGGAACGCCACGTTCGGCCACAACGTAGCCCCTGAGCTGACTGACAGGGCATGTAACTCATCGACTCGCCGATGTCATGGCGAGGAGAAAAGCTATCTCCATAGAGAGCCACTTCAGGCCCACCCGGGCCAAGGGCCCAAAAGGGTGGAGAAGAGAGGGCACCTAGCACCATGGGCAGGTCCCACACTGCTCGGGGGTTTATATGTACGTTTATGTTCAGGTTCTCTGGAAAGCGTCTAGAGACAACACCTGTTGTATTAGACGCTATATAAAAATCGAATGGAATCGAAAACTGGGGCCTTTGGGCTCCTCGGCGGGGGCGGCCTCAGAGCCCCCCTGAGAAAGAGAAACCAGCCGGCGGCACCCCACGGTGGCATTCTCAACCAGGGCATGTTGCGATGAAATGACCGCCACATACACCCTTAAAGTGGACTGAGCACGGCCACCATCCAGGAGGGACCGAAGGGACCCCAGGATCGTGGCCACGGGGCAAAGAACAGGGTCCTCTGCCCCGTCTGCACACCAGGCAGAGAATCTCCCCCACTCGCACTCATACCAGAGGCGGGTGGGAGGTACATGGGCATTCGAGATGCCAGCCCTGACGGGTTCAGGACAGCTTGACAACAATGGGTCGGGCGCCGCAGCGGCCAGACTCAGAGCCAAAAGCGACGGGGTCGGGGTGCAAAACCTGAATCCCCGGCTGGAAAAGACGGTCCCTCTGGGGGGCGTCATGTTGTGTCGCAGCAGTGCCCCCGCAGCAGTGGAAACTATGTTTCCCCGGTCGGAAGGGGGCCACCAAGAGGAGCCCGTGAGCCCTCTGGAGGACCCTCTGCAAAGGCGGCTTGCGCCGGGAGAGGAAGTCCGTCACCCGGTTCCTGTCTCCAGGCAGGAACATCGCCCGAAGGCCGGGCAGGCGAGGAGCTGTCCACGCTAGGAGGCCCCGGGACACCTGCAGCAGCTGTGCAGAGTCGGGGCCCCCTCTGGTGGCCGATCAAGGAACAGTGGACACACTGTCCGACCGACCCGGCACGTGCCTCCCCCACAGGAGTTGCAAAAAATGTTAGTGTGAAGTGCAGAGCTCCAGCACGTTGATGTGGCGCGTGCGGACCCGGGAGGACTACTGATGACAGCCTCCCGGCAGGGAGGGGACAGCGCCTAAGGGCACACCCCTCAGCCGGAATGTCCCGCCTTTCCAGGGTGCAAGGGTATAGACACACAACCGCGAAACCCTGACCAGCCTGCGCCCGTGCCTCTTGGCATCCAGGCGAGGCTGTCCAGCCACATTGCAGGGGGCGTAGCGACAGCAGGCCCAAAGGTATAAGAGGGGCAAGGGTTGCCATCACGCACCTGGTGAAAAAAATCCTCGGTGACAGGGAGAGCCCGCACAGGAGCACCCTGAACCGACAACGGTGGCCCCGGTAGGCGAGCCCCCGGAACCACCGGTGACGTGCCGCGACCGGCACGTGAAACAAGCGCCCTGTAGGTCCACAGTTGCAAACCACTTCCTCCTGACCAACGCAGAGCATCTGCTGTGGTCAAGCCTCCGGAAGGGCAGGACCTTCATGTATTCGTCGAGGTCCCTCAAGTCCAAGATGGGACGACGTCCGTCGTCTCTCTTGCTGACGAGAAAGTAGCTCAAGTAGAACCCCCAGGCCGCGGCGGGGGGTCCACCGGCATGATGGCGCTCTTGGCCAGTAGGGCGGGCAACACCTGAGCCCGAGCCGGAATGTTTGCCGGGTCTCTGACGATGGTCATCTCAACCCGGCCGGAGATAGAAGGCCGGTGTCGGAACTGCAAAGCGTACCCCCGGGCTAGGGTGGAAACCACCCGGGCCCCAATGAGCAGGCAGCCCAGTAACCGAGCTGCTGCCGGAAAAGTAGCTGACGACCGGCTCCGTGGCCTTAGCGCCGTCTCCCCCGGGCTCCGGACGTCCCGGGGGGGCGACGGTCGGGATCAACGCCCCGACGCTGGTGGGACGGTCCGCGCACAGGGGGGCGAAAGTCACCAGCAGGCTGACTCACAGACCGCCGAAAGCCGTGCCGGCCGCCGTGAGCAGGCGGCCGGGGGCGAGGCCCGGGGGCCGGTGAAGGGCCTCCCGGTGTACAGGAGGCGGCCGCACCCCTGTGAAGGTACACCAGCCGCTGCCTGGTCTCATCAGCCAGGGCGGTGCGGTTCAGAGCTTCCAGGGCAGTTGCCCCAAACAGCTCCCCCGGTTCTGCCGGTGCCTGACGAAGAACCCTACGAGCAGTCTCCGTCAGGGGTGACTGCGCCAGTCAGACATGACGGCGCGTGTGCACCAGGGTGGATATCAGCCGCCCCAGTTCCCTCGTTTGGGAGGCAAAAAGCCTGTAGGGATATGTCACACATGTCCTGTGTGGAATCATCCACCTGTGCATCCTGCAGGGAGGTGGAGAGAGCCAGTAGCAGATGAAAAAAGGGTGTTCCCCAGCCGGCCGATGCGTGCCGCTGTTTCATAAGCCTTACAAATATGCCCATCAGTAACCCTACTCTGGGTAGAGCGGCACTTGGGATCTGGCTTCAGAGCCTCATCAGGAGCCACTATCAGTGCTGCAATGGAGGGCTCGATGGGGGGGGCATGTGGTGGAGACCAGCCACAGCAGCGTCCTCCATCGCCGTCAGAGCACGGTCATCAGCCGGCTGTGACATCTCTCCAGCATGAGTGCAGCTCCCTCAAAAAAATCCGACGAAGACGGAATGTGAATTCCACCGGAGAAGGATTGCGCCTGTGGAAGGCGCTAGAGGCCACCTCCGCACGCGGTGCATTCGGCTGCAAGTGTGCCAGGGCAGTGCGGATAATGCTCTGCACGGAGGAACAAACCGTCCCCTCCCGAGAGCTCTGGGCAGATGAGTGCGAGGAGAACCCCGAGCGCTGTGAGGCCGGGTCCCCTGATGACACGTTGAAGTGGCTCGCCGAGGCTGCAATGGATATGGCGTCCTCCGGCAGCGGCGGTGGCGACCCCAGAGCAAACTCTGGCATGGCAGGTTCCACCTGGCCAGTACCAGGTTGCAGATTGAGGAGGGGCGCCTTCATCTGCTCCATGTCGGCAGCCAAGCGATCTACCTTCGAGGAGAGCTGGCTCGTCATCCGCCGTCGTTTGGGGACCCCCACCACTCTCTTTGCCGATCGCTTCAGAGAAGACCCCGGCTGAGATGAGGGGAGGCTGGCCAACGGCCCCGCTGCTCAGGGCCGAGGCACGACACGCAGAGGTCCTGGTCATCCGCAGGGTCCAGGGCGGCCTGGGCACCCTGGGCACCCTGGGCATGAACGCTCCATCACAGCGACCGGTGGGAGAGGGAGCGGACACGCTGCCGTCGCCACGGATGTGCTGGCAGGAAAGAGGAGCGGACACGCTGCCGTTCACACGAATGTGTCGGTGGGAGCGGTCACGCTGCCGTCACCACGGATGTGCCGGTGGGAGAGGGGAGCGGACGCGCTGCAGTCACCACGTAGGTGTCGGTGGGAGAGGGGAGCGGAAACGCTGCCGTCACCACAGCGAGCACGCTGCCGTCACCACCAATATGCTGGCGGGAGAGGGGAGCGGTCACGCTACCGTCAGCACGGATGTGTCAGTGGGAGAGGGAGCGGACACGCTGCCGTCACCACGGATGTGCTGGTAGGAGAGACGAGCGGACACGCTGCCGTCCACACGAATGTGTCGGTGGGAGAGGGGAGCGGTCACGCTGCCGTCACCACGGATGTGCCGGTGGGAGAGGGAGCGGACGAGCCGCCATCACCACGTAGGTGTCAGTGGGAGAGGGGAGTCACCACAGCGAGCATGCTGCCATCACCGCCAATGTGCCGGCGGGAGAGGGGAGGGCCACGCTACCGCCAATACGGATGTGTAAGTGGGAGAGGGGAGCGGAAACGCTGCCGTCACCACCGCGAGCACGCTGCCGTCACCACCAATATGCCGGTGGGAGAGGGGAGCGGCCACGCTACCGTCAGCACGGATGTGTCAGTGGGAGAGGGAGCGGACACGCTGCCGTCACCACGGATGTGCTGGTAGGAGAGACGAGCGGACACGCTGCCGTCCACACGAATGTGTCGGTGGGAGAGGGGAGCGGTCACGCTGCCGTCACCACGGATGTGCCGGTGGGAGAGGGAGCGGACGAGCCGCCATCACCACGTAGGTGTCAGTGGGAGAGGGGAGCGGAAACGCTGCCGTCACCACAGCGAGCACGCTGCCGTCACCACCAATATGAAGGCGGGAGAGGGGAGGGCCACGCTACCGTCAGCACGGATGTGTCAGTGGGAGAGGGGAGCGGACACGCTGCCGTCCACACGAATGTGTCGGTGGGAGCGGTCACGCTGCCGTCCACACAAATGTGTCGGTGGGAGAGGGGAGCGGTCACGCTGCCGTCACCACGGATGTGCCGGTGGGAGAGGGAGCGGACGAGCCGCCATCACCACGTAGGTGTCAGTGGGAGAGGGGAGCGGAAACGCTGCCGTCACCACAGCGAGCACGCTGCCGTCACCGCCAATATACAGGCGGGAGAGGGGAGGGCCACGCTACCGTCAACACAGGTGTGTCAGTGGGAGAGGGGAGCGGAAACGCTGCCGTCACCACAGCGAGCACGCTGCCGTCACCGCCAATATGCAGGCGGGAGAGGGGAGGGCCACGCTGCCGTCACCACGGCTATGAGAAAAGGCAAAAATAGGCGTCTTTACTCAAAAAGAAGAGAACAATCCTCTCTCGTTTCTTTCCTTTTTCTTTTTTTTTTTTTTTCAAAAGAAAAAAATAATCTGCAAGGAAAAAATAATGTTGTCACATTAATAAAGTGGGAGAGGGAGCGAAACGCTGCCGTCACCACAAATGAGCCGGTGGGAGAGGGGCGTGGCCTTCACCAGGGCTGTAAGCAAGACCAAAAAAGGTGTTTGTATTGTTTTTTCAAAAGAAAAAAATAATCCTTTTCCGTCTTCTTTTTTTTTCCCTTTTTTTTTTTTTTTTTTCAAAAGAAAAAAATAATCTGCAAGGAAAAAATAATGTCGTCACATTAATAAGTGGGGAGAGCAAGCGAAACGCTGTCTCCCTGCGCAGATTGTGATCAGGTGTCAGGCGCAGCTTGACAGCTTACCTTCTGTCAGCTGGGCAGGGGGGCGGGGCGGGGAGACGCCGCCGCCACCCGACACCATCAATACCGCGTCGGCCACAGCTCCTCGGAGGACGAAAAAAATCGTTACTCCTACCTTACGGCACGAAGCTGCACAGAGGCCGGCGGGTTTCTTAGGGAGGAAAACAGGACGGAAATAGGAGCTTCACAAAGCTCCTATTTCCGTCCTGTACTTCAGACGCGCGATGCGAGAAGAATAAAGGAGCCGATCCCATGCTGACGCCGGAAGATATACCCTTCCGGGGGTCATGCAGGGGTCACGGGTGACGTGACATTGTTGGTATTGTACTCGACATGCGCATGCGCGAGGGAAGATATCCAGTGCTTACAGCACCGCCTGGCGGTCAGTAGGGACGAAATAGAACTGCAGTAATAAAACCTCTTCTAAACAAATCTAATCTGGATGCTACAACACTTAGTAACTATAGGCCAATATCAAATCTGCCATTTTTAGGGAAAATCATTGAAAAGCTGGTCTTCCAGCAAATCCATGCTTTTATGATGCAAAACAACCTCTTTAATGTATTTCAGTCTGGATTTCGGCCACACCACAGCACTGAGACTGTACTCATCAAAGTCCTAAATGATATTCATCTGAATAATGATGCAGGCAAATCCTCTGTTCTGGTATTATTGGATCTGAGTGCTGCATTTGACACAGTTGATCATAACATTCTTCTCAGCAGATTGGAAAAGTGGGTGGGACTTACCGGCACTGTGCTTCAATGGTTTAAATCTTACTTGCATGATAGGGCCTTCTTTGTGTCAATAGGAAACCATGAGTCTGAGAGAACCAAGATCACATGTGGGGTTACTCAAGGGTCTATTCTCAGACCGCTTCTATTCAACATCTATATGCTACCCCTAGCTCAGATTATGGAACATCACAACATTTCCTACCATACTTATGCGGATGACACTCAGCTAGGGCTGCAACGATTAGTCGACGTAATCGATGACGTCGACAACAAAAATTCGTCGACACAAAAACATAAGCGTCGACTCGTCGTGTTATTGTTGTTGAAATTCACATGCCGGCGACTCATGCTCATCTGTAACTGCAGTGCACTCCAGGATGTGCAGGGGGCAGTAGCGCTCGCTGTTTACATCCCGCAAGCAAACCTATGACGAAATCACAGAAGAAGAATGCACCCAGTATGGCAGGAAGAACCGAAGACGACGCCCAAAAACTTCATCCCAAAACTTCCACAGTTTGGGAACATTTTAACGAGAACAAGCCAACAAAGCACGTCAGCACGGTGGCTTAGTGGTTAGCACTGTTGCCTCACAGCAAGAAGGTCCCCGGTTCGACTCCCAGGCCCGGCAGGGGCCTTTCTGTGTGGAGTTTGCATGTTCTCCCCGTGCTTGCGTGGGTTTTTCTCCGGCTACTCCGGCTTCCTCCCACAGTCCAAAAACATGCATGCTAGGTTAATTGATGATTCTAAAAAAAAAAAAATTGCCCGTAGGTGTGAGCGTGAGTGTGATTGTGAGCATGGTTTGTGTGTTTCTATGTGGCCCTGTGATGGACTGGTGACCTGTCCAGGGTGTAACCTCACCTAATGAGCTGGGATAGGCTCCAGCAGACCCCCGTGACCCCGCAAGGGATAAAGCGGGTATAGAAAATGAATGAATGAATGAATGAAGCCAACAAAGCAAGTTAAGTGCAAGCTATGCGACGCCCAGCTTTCGTACCATGGAAGCACGACGGCGATGCATGAGCATCTGAAACGCCGACACCCCGGAGCCGTAACACCTACACGTGCCGCAGAAAGGTGAGTTCACAAATAACTTTGATACTTCGGAGATATTTTAAAACGACATGCTAGTTTGTTAATTAATCACCAGCCGCTACCAGAGCGCTATTTACTTACGTTAATGCATATTTTACGGCAGTAATCAATGAATTACAGGCGTTAAGCCTGAATTATGGTTCTGCGTTAAATCGACGCAGAGCTACGCCGTAGGGTACGCGGCGACGCACAGCGTACGGTGCGCGTCGCCGCGTACCCTACGCCGTAGCCTCTGCGTTGATGTAAGGCGGAACCATAAATCAGCCTTTAGGCCTACTAGCTTTTATACTGAATTGTAAACCTCGTGCGCTTATCAACTGTGTGATTTGGAGCATATTAGTTTAATATTTAAGATATTTCACAACTAAGAAATCTGTGATTTGTTTCAGGAATTTAATTTTGAAAAATTATAATTTGAATTGTGAAGTAATATAACTCGTTTTATTCTCTTTGTTTTAGTAGTGTTAAGCAGAGGCGTGTGGATGAATTTGTCATGAGAAGAGGTTCATGCACCCCCCAAATGGCTGGAGTTCTGACACAGAGCATCCTTAACATGATTGTGACCGACATGAGACCAATAGCCATGGTTGAAGATGATGGCTTCAAGCAGATGATCCAGACCTTTCATCCAGGCTACACCTTGCCATCCAGAACTCATTTTACCAAACTGATTGAAGAAAAGTATGAGACTGCTGTCAGTGACATAAAGGCAACTCTTAAATTAATTAACAAGAACAAGATTGCCCTCATAGCTGATGCCTGGACAAGCATTTCCACAGAGGCATATCTTGGCATCACATGTCACTTCATAAGTGATGACTGGGAGCTCACAAGCCTCTGTCTCACAACCATGCCACTAGAAGAGCGACATACTGGATCAAACATTGCTGCATGGATTGAGGAGGCCATGGCAAGGTTTGAGATCTCTGAAAGCAATATTGTGGCTCTTGTCCATGACAATGGCTCCAACATTGTCCTGGCTGCAAACATTCTGCAAGAAAAACATGGGTGGATGTCAATCCACTGCGCTGGTCACACTTTGCAATTAGTGATCAATCGTTCTCTAAAACACCCTCAGATCATAAAAACACTGGGAGCAGCAAGATGTCTTGTGGAGCACTTCAGAAAAAGTGAACTGGCTTCAAGCAAGCTGAAGGCCAAACAGAAACAGATGGGGACCCCAGAACATAAACTTATCCAAGATGTCTCTACCAGGTGGAACAGCACCTTTTACATGGTCACCCGTTTGCTGGAACAGAGATGGCCGCTGACTGCAACACTGTCTGACCCAACAGTCACGCAGAGTAATAAACAGTACCTTGACCTGAAAGCAGATCAGTGGCTCCTGCTAGAGGAACTGGCTAAAGCTCTTGAAGCCTTTGAATGTGCCACAGTCTACTTGAGTAGTGAAAGTTATGTGACATTTTCTGCTCTCCCTCCTCTAGTCAGAGGGCTTTTGAAGTCCACACACACCACCTATGATGCAGTTCCTGTGCAGGCCTTTCAGGCAGTTGCTTCAGAGGGTACCACTGTACGCTGGACTAATGAGGTCACAGTCACACGTGAACCATGCACACAGGTCATCGCAGCAGCCTTAGATCCACGATTTAGTAAACTGAAATTTCTGACCCCAGAGGATAGGTTCACTGTTAAAAAAAAAGTCCAAGCTCTGGCCCTGCAATCCATCCAAGGGGCTGAGAAGAAAAATGCCAGTGAGGCTGACAAAAGCCTTGCCTCAGCTGAGAGAACTTTTTCAGCTCTAGATTCACTGCTGGCCTGTGACTCCTCAACAGACAGTGACACTGAGACCAATGAACAGGATGCTCACAACCAGTCTATCACCAATGAGGTAAGATTTATTTAATTGAATAATAGTACTTTTTAATTAGCAAGATAATATTTCACAAATCTTTATGCTTATATTCATTTGTTGTCCCATGGCAGATACTGATGTACTTCGGACAGCAGCCTCTTTCCAAGACTGAGAGTCCGCTTTCTTGGTGGAAGTCTAATGAGGCAAAGTATCCAACCCTTGCATCACTAGCCAAGTAATTCTTGTGCATTCCAGCTACCTCTACACCATCTGAGCGTCTCTTCTCTGCAGCTGGAAATATCGCCTCAAAGAAGAGAGCCAGCCTCTTAGGACCTTAGACCCAATCTCAATACTCCCCCTACTTTTCTTCATTCGCCCTTCTTTTCTCCACTCGCCCTTCTTTTCTTCCCTAACCCCTAAAAAAGAAGGGGGAGATTTTAGGGCACTTGAGATCTAGGGCACTTGGCCCAGGTGCCTGTCCCATTTCTCCTACTCCCCCTCGTTTTCATCCCTACCCTGATCAGGAAGCTGAGAGCCAAAAGCTGTTTTAATTTCAGCTGTAGCGCTGTTAATATGGCACTTTATTAAGTTTTAATATTTTTTCAGGCATAAAGGTAACCTTAAGATCCGCAACCGGGGCTCAGTTTATCCAAATAACGCCAGTTAAGAAATTTGACCCGATGTTTTCGGAGATGAGAATAGCCGCCGCCCCCGGGGAGCAGCCTCAGCTCACAGCCCGAGAAGAGACGTGTCCGCCGGGTCAAGCTGCTGCGTCGTCCCGGGAGAGAAACTCTCTCCCGGGACGCAGCTCTGTTGAGAATTACGCTGGCTGAAATAAATCATTTAGGAAGATGTTGGTTTAATAGATGAAATCTAACAGTTGTAGCTACGCCTGTTAAGAAATTTGCTCTGAAATTTAGAGATTTCTGTCTGCCGGCTCCGGAGTTTGGGTCCGCGTTAAATCGATGCAGAGCCTACGGCGTAGGGTACGGCGTAGGGTACGGCGTAGGGTACGGCGTAGGGTACGGCGTAGGGTACGGCGTAGGGTACGGCGTAGGGTACGGCGTAGGGTACGGCGTACGGTGCGCGACGCCGCATACATCGACGCAGACCTTACGGCGTAGGTTACGTAACCTACGCCGTAGGCTCTGTGTTGGTGTAACGCTGAACCATAAATCCCTTTATTCTGCCGTGATGATCGGCAACTTTATCTGAAAGTGTGTAAATTACCCAGATAACAGCTGGATTACTTTGTGGTTTCTGAAGACTATTATATCAGAAACATCCAAAACAAATCTGACGAGTCACAGGATTATTTCTCTCTATTTCTCTGAGACGAGTCTGCCTGTTTGCCTTCGGTCGGCGAGTCAAATCGACGCAGAGCCTACGGCAAAAGCATTCTGGGAAATTTTCATACCCCCTCGCTCGCCAAGTGAGCATCTGAAATCCCTCGATTTGAAGGGGCTATTCTCAGCCCCTAGCCCTCGTTATGCCCCCTCCCCCTAGGTGAAAAGAGGAATTGGGACACCACTACCTTCACGGGAACGCGCAAAAGTTAGGGTTAGTGAAGAAAACGAGGGCGAGGGGGAGTATTGGGACGCTGCCTTAGACTCAGCTTCCAAAGAGTTAATGTAGCTTACTAGCTTAAGCTTTCCTGTGGTAATAATTATGTGTACACCACATGTGCAGTGCACCAACACAGACAACAGTACCATGTTACTCTCTTAGAGTTGATACAAGTTGTAAACTATAAACCTTAGTTTTCCTGTGGAAAAAGGAATTAAATCTTAAAATAAAAATGATTAGCGGTAGCATCCGTCGCGTGTGACCGAGGAAACTCTTTTGAGTGAAGCACAACTCTTCACACTAGAACTTCAAATGTCACTGGTGAAGCTGACTGACACGATTGTCGTCCTGCATGAGGGTTAGGGTTGGATGTGACTGCATATAGTCTGGTATAACGCCGGCGGGCATTCATCAGTGAAATATTTACGAATCTGCAGCGCGTACCATGGATCCAAGCAACTAACGACGCGTTTAAACCCAGGGTCTTTTACAACGAAAAGCGGCTGATGATCAAGGCATATGAATCCATTACCTTATGATGTAGTTGTTTATTTGTCTTGCTGTAGGGTTGCTTTCGTTTATAGGTCTCTGTTACGTTCAGCTGAGTTAGTGGTGTTGCTGCATGCTCATTTTCTTTCTCCGCCTTAGCGGCATCCAACTTTGAAAACTCAATATACTCCTTTGTGTGAGAAACTTTCAAACGTCTTATCAGCTTTGTTCTGTTGAAATCTTTTTGTAACCTCCTCGGTATATCTCCTTTGCACACACCTTGCAAACTGCAAATTTGTTGTCCTATTCGGACATTGTAAAACTCCAATACCGGTGACGCCATTTTAAGTGTTGATGCTCTGTAGAGACTGCCATGCACTCTTAAGGGGCTTTCACATAGAACGCGGTTTGCGCCGTGCACACCGCCGGGGTGGGCGCAGACTCGGCGCAAGGTGGGCGCAAGGGGGGCGCAGAGTCAGCGGCGAGTGGGTGCAGACATGGCGGCAAGTTGGCGCAGACTCCGCGCAGAGCAGCGCGCATCGCGCATCGCGTACATATTTGTTGCAAGTTGCTTGCAGACCGAAAAAAGTTTTTCCGGCCTGGCGTTGTTTTCCCACTCGTTTGGACGTACAGTAGCACACAGCTTGGTTTGCAAAATGCATCTGTCCCTGCTTCAAAGAAAAGCCCTGACTTTAGTTCTCCTGAGGAGGAGGAGGAGGAGGAGGAAGAGGAAGAGGAAGAGGAAGAGGAGGAGGAGGAGGAGGAGACGAGCAGCAGCAACAAGGAGGGTATGGGTCCATGAGAAGACAGGATTTGGGGGAATACAGACTTGTTCGGGAGCTACAGCTCCATGATGAGCTTCCAGGTACTTCAGGCTGAACAGGGAGCAGTTTGACAGCCTGTTGGGGAGAGTTGGAGCCTCAGCAGGATCACAACCAACTTTAGGCAGCCCATCACTGCAACTGAACGCCTGGCCTCCCTTCCAGTCCGTCATATATCTGTCCCTCAAGTTTTTCTTTAAGTCATCCACTGTAAATAGTTAAAAACAAATTTTATTAAAAACTCTTTCTGAACTATGTTGTTTTTTAGCTCATGTTAGTCATCTAGATTTTTAGATATACTGATGTAGTATGTGCTTCAGTTTACAAAAGTATTGACACGTGGTCTTTTCATAACCATATATTGATAAATGATTCAATTGATTCTGATATGAAGCATAGAAATGCTATATCTTATTTTAAACATTTTATTGTTAAAAGAGCAAAAGAATATCACATTTCTACCACTTTTAAACACACCTGGTATGTCCAAATTCTGGGAGATTTCTCTCCCCTTTTGTCCCTTTTTATTGATGTCACGATAGGACTGCAGTCTCGCATCCCACAGCTCCTCACACAGACTCATAACCAACATCATTCTTTCTTCCATGTTGATCGTCTCTGATCTACAACCTGCAAGTTTTTTTTCACCCTCCACTATCTCGTCACAGGGCGTACGGTGAAATTAAAAAAATGTTCAATTCGCAGCGGCAGCCTGCGCCCTTGCCGCCGCGGCAACCCGGCGGTAGCTCGGCGGCGTGCGCCCTGTTGCTCGCTCTGCCGCCGTGGCAACGCCGCAGCATGCACCCTCCTGCGCCCTTTGCCGCCGCGCAAACTCGGCGACATGCGCTCTGTTACGCGCCGCAGAGCTCGGCGGCAAAGCCTTGTGCCCTTGCGCGGCGGCAGCACATACACAATGAATGGGAAAGCCGGCGGCGGCTGCCGCTGTGCACCCTCTATGTGAAAGTGGCTTTAGGAGACCTGGGTCTGAGATGTGGGAACGGACACGCGGGCAGCGGTTTGTTGTTGTAAACGTAATTGGATCGGCCTGCCTTGGACTATTATTTTGAGAACTCCGATACCCGATAGGGGCATTATCAGCCGATCCCGATTGGTTGCCGATCGATCAGTGCATCTCTAGTTAAGTCCAGAAATATTTGGACAGTGACAGTGAGTTTTTATGTTTCTGTAGAATTAATTCTTCAATTTAAGAAGCTTCACAAAAGTTTGGCATTTACAATTTACGAATTACTCCTATGTTAAGCAAAGTATCTAAACTTTAGGAACAGGAAATTATTTGGACAATGGAGGTGACTTAGTTGGTAGAGTGGGTCGCCCAGAACATGACCCCTGGGCAATTATTACATAAGGTAAAAACTCCAAACTTTAATCCTAACAGTGGCAAGGAAAAATAAATCTATAAAAGACAATGGAAAGCTCCTTAGGTGTGGTCAAACTGTATGGTACATTTTTTAAAATGAGTGAGCTAAACAACCAAAAGCCTGAAAGATAACAAAAAAAAAGAGTGCAAGTGGGTGATCACAGAATCCTTTTCCTGGTGAAGACAAGACAAAACAAAGTAAAAGTTCACAACATCAACAGAACCGAAAAATACTCCCAAGTAGGTAGACATACCTTTGTAAAAATTTGAAATCAAGCGACGTATTGATGAATGTAAATACACTAATAACGTTCAAAAGCAGGAAAGCCAGATTAGACTTTGCTAAAAACATCTTAAAAAGGACTTCCATGTTCTGAAGTCAGATTCATTAGACAGATGAAACCCAGATGAATTTGATTTAGAATGACAGGAAAAGAAAAATATCCAAAAGGAAAAGAACAGTTCACGATCCAAGCATACCACATAATGTGTTTAACATGGAGGGAGTATTTTGGTATGGGCATGTGTGGCTGCCAATGGAATAGGGTTACTGGGACTTCTGACAGAAGCAGAAGAAACAGATGAATTCTGAGCTGTAAAGCGCTACACTCTGCTCATGCAGTGCCCTCCATAATTATTGGCATCCCTGGTTAAGATGTGTTAAAAGCCTTAAAATAAATTCCATTTTTATTGCAGAAGCATACTATCACACTGAAAATTGTAGAAAAATGTAACCTTCAACTCAAGTGAATTTTAAAGGGGGGAAAAATTCCCTGACTAAGAAATATATATTCTTCATAAAATCACATTCTACAATTATTGGCACCCTTAACAATTCCTTAGAAATAAATTAATTAAAGTATTCCTGTCACATCTATGGTAGTTTACAAAGTTGACCAGCTTATGTAGGAACATGTAATTAGTAATTCACAACTTCCTGTTTCCCTGGGGTATAAATATGACGTGACACAGAGGCTATTTCTCTTCAACATGGGAAAGACAAAGGAACACACCATTCAAGTAAGGCAGATGTGTGTTGACCTTCACAAGTCAGGCAATGGCTACAAGAAAATAGCCACTCGCCTACACCTGCCCATATCTACCGTCAGAGGAATTATTAAGAAGTTTAAAACAACTGGAACAGTGGTAAACCAGCCTGGACGAGGACCCACGTTTATTTTGCCACCACGCACAGTGAGGAGGATGGTAAGAGAAATAAAAAGTTCTCCAAAGCTCACTGTTAAAGAATTGCATTGGGGTCACAAAGTCTCCGAAACAACCATCAGGCGCTATTTACATGCCAACAGGCTGTTTGGGAGGCATGCACGGAAAAAACCTTTTCTCACTCACAATCATAAACGCAAACACCTGGAGTTTGCTAAGCAGCACTGGGACTGGATGTGCTTTGGTCAGATGAGACAAAGATAGAGCTTTTTGGCAACAAGCGCTCTACGTGGGTCTGGCGTAACACAAAAGATGAGTATGCAGAAAAGCACCTCATACCCACTGTGAAGTATGGGGGAGGATCGGTGATGCTGTGGGCCTGTTTCTCTTCCAAAGGGCCTGGGAACTTTGTCAGAGTGCATGGCATCATGAACGCTTTGAAATACCAGGACATTTTAAATCAAAATCTGGTGGCCTCTGCCCGAAAGCTGAAGATCGGTCGTCACTGGGTCTTTCAACAAGATAATGACCCTAAACATATGGCCAAATCTACACAGAAATGGCTCACCAGACACAGAATCAAGCTCCTCCCATGGCCATCTCAGTCCCCAGACCTCAACCCCATTGAAAACCTGTGGGGTGAGCTGAAGAGGAGAGTGCAGAGGAGAGGACCCAGGTCGCTGGATGATTTAGAGAGTGAGCAAAGAGGAATGGTCGAAGATCCCTCTTTCTGTATTTTCCCATCTTGTGAAACAGTATAGGAGAAGATTAGATGCTGTTTTGTTGGCAAAAGGGGGTTGTACAAAGTATTAACATCAGGGGTGCTAATAATTGTGGCAGACAAGATTTGATGTAAAACAATTATTGCTTAATGTGGGATTTTTTTTCCTACTGAATAAATGCAGTTAAAGGTTGGATTTTACTCTTTTTTTCCATTGTGGTCCTATTTTATTAAGAAAAAAACTGAATTATTAGAAACTAAAGAACACATCTTAACTAGGGGTGCCAATAATTATGGAGGGCACTGTATTAGGCCAGATGCTACAAGACCGACAGGAGGGTGCTTCACAGTGTAGATGGATAATGAGCTTAAATATAGTGAAAACAACAAAATATTTTTTGAGGTTATTTCTTAGTTTTAAGGTTAAATTAAAATATGATTAACGAAAATCTTGTTCTGTACAGTAAGTGGACTTTGTAGTAGATTTTACTTTCTTCTGAAGTGCGCAGATGAGTGGACTTGCTTGTGTCTACTGTTGTGAATGTGATGTTGTGGGGGTGTGGATGTGTGTTTGTGTGTTTTTCTTCCTTACCCCTGATCAATGGTTCCCGTCTGTGCTTCAGCTGTCTTGTAATTACACCACTGTCTGCGACATCTGAGTGTTTAAAAGATCAAACACTGTCTCAATCCTCTCAACAAGGAACAGATCTAAAAGTCAGGCATCACAGTAAAAGGTCACTTGCTGTGTTTGGATGCCACACAATAGTTTTCTTTTTTCTCCTTTTTATTCTGTTCCTTTCTATTTTTTGTCACATCCTTTACTTTTATGTATGCGGAAGGAGCCTGTAAAATGTCACTGGCACTCAGAAGTGATTATTGAGCTGAGGACAGCAGGTGGAAGAGGTCGAAGAAGTGGGACAAGAATGGAGCCAAGTAAACAAGGAGGAGAGAAAACAAAGAAACGAAAAATAGTCACTCACTTCATGTACAAGAATGGTCTAGAAGTCTGAAAATAATCTGGTCAACTAAGGTGTTTATTATCAGTGTTTTTTCATGTAGCAGTTCTTGTATTAAAGGTAGATGTTACAGCATATCACTATAACATAACTCTGCTTTTAACATGATGAAAGTCATTAAAACCCTCACTCATCTTCTCCCGCTTTATCCGTTCCCGGGTCGTGGGAGCAGCAGCCTCAGCAGGGATGCCCAGACTTCCCTCACCCCAGACACTTCCTCCAGCTCCTCCGAGGGGAGTCCGAGGCGTTCCCAGGCCAGCCGAGAGACATAGTCTCTCCAGCGTGTCCTAGGTCTTCCCCGGGGTCGCCTCCTGGTGGGACATGCCTGGAACACCTCCCTAGGGAGGCGTCCAGGCGTCCAAGCCACCTCAGCTGACTCCTCTCAATGTGAAAGAGCAGCGGCTCGACTCCGAGCTCCTCCCGGGTGACCGAACTCCTCACCCTATCTCTAAGGGAGCGTCCAGCCACCCTGCGGAGGAAACTCATCTCGGCCGCTTGTATCTGCGATCTTGTCCTTTCGGTCACTACCCAAAGTTCATGACCATAGGTGAGGGTAGGGGCGTAGATTGACCGGTAAATCGAGAGCTTCGCCTTTCGACTCAGCTCCCTCTTCACCACGACGGTCCAGTACATCGACCGCATAACTGCGGACGCTGCACCGATCCGTCCGTCAATCTCACGCTCCATTGTTCCCTCACTCGTGAACAAGATCCCGAGATACTTTAACTCCTCCACCTGAGGCAGGACTTCTCCACCCACCCGGAGAAGGCATGCCACCCTTTCCCGATGGAGAACCATGGCCTCGGTTTTGGAGGTGCTGATTCTCATCCCTGCCGTGTCGCACTCGGCCGCAAACCGCCCCAGCACATGCTGAAGGTCCCGGTCTGATGAAGCCAACAGGACAACATCATCTGCAAAAAGCAAAGATGAAATCCTAAGGTTCCCAAACCGGATCCCCTCCGGCCCCTGGCTGCGCCTAGAAATCCTGTCCATAAAAATTATGAACAGGACCGGTGACAAAGGGCAGCCCTGCCGGAGTCCAACATGCACTGGGAACAAGTCTGACCTACTGCCGAAAATGCGAACCAGACTCCTGCTTTGATCATACAGAGACCGGACAGCCCTTAGTAGAGGGCCCCGGACTCCATACTCACTCAGCACCCCCCACAGAATGGCACGAGGGACACAGTCAAATGCCTTCTCCAGATCCACAAAACACATGTAGACTAGTTGGGCAAATTCCCATGAACCCTCGAGCACCCTGAGAGGGTATAGAGCTGGTCCAGTGTTCCACGACCGGGACGAAAACCGCATTGTTCCTCCTGAATCCGAACTATCGGCCGTAATCTCCTCTCCAGTACCCTGGCATAGACTTTCCCGGGGAGGCTGAGAAGTGTGATCCCCCTGTAGTTGGAACACACTCTCCGGTCGCCCTTTTTAAAAAGAGGGACCACCACCCCGGTTTGCCACCCTAGCGGTACTGTCCCCTTCCTCCGTGCAATGTCGCAGAGGCGTGTCAACCAAGACAGCCCTACGACATCCAGAGACTTGAGGTACTCAGGGCGAATCTCATCCACCCCCGGTGCCCTGCCACCGAGGAGCTTACGAACCACCTCGGTGACCTCGGCTTGGGTGATGGATGAGCACGCCTCCGAGCCCCAACTCTCTGCTTCCTCAGTGGAAAGCATGTCAGTCGGGTTGAGGAGATCCTCGAAGTATTCCTTCCACCGTCCGACAATGTCCCCAGTCGAGGTCAACAGCTCCCCACCCACACCATAAAACGGTGCCACCAGAGTACTGCTTCCCCCTTCTGAGGCGCCGAAGGGTCCTCCAGAATTTCCTCGAGGCCGACCGAAAGTCTTCCTCCATGGCCTTCCCGAACTCCTCCCACACCCGAGTTTTTGCCTCCAGGACTGCCCGAGCCGCGGCTCGCTTGGCCTGCCGGTACCCCTCTACTGCGTCAGGAGTCCCACAGGCCAACATAGCCCGGTAGGACTCCTTCTTCAGTCTGATGGCATCCTGTACTTCCGGTGTCCACCACCGGGTTCTAGGATTGCCGCCACGACAGGCACCGGAGACCTTGCGTCCACAACTTCAAGCCGCCGCGTCGACAATGGAGGCAGAGAACATGGTCCACTCGGACTCGATGTCCCCCGCCTCCCCCGGGATCCGAGAGAAGCTCTCTCGGAGGTGGGAGTTGAAGATGTTCCTAACAGAGGGCTCAGCCAGACGTTCCCAACAGACCCTCACAATCCGTTTGGGTCTGCCCAGTCTGTCCAACCTCCTCCGCCAGCGCATCCAACTCACCACCAGGTGGTGATCAGTTGACAGCTCAGCCTCTCTCTTCACCCGAGTGTCCAAGACATGCGGCCGAAGGTCAGATGAAACGACAACAAAGTCAATCATTGACCTCCGGCCTAGGGTGTCCTGGTGCCACGTGCACTGATGGACACCCTTATGCTTGAACATGGTGTTCATTATGGACAAACTGTGACTAGAACAGAAGTCCAACAACAAAACACTGCTCGGGTTCAGATCGGGGAGGCCGTTCCTCCCAATCACGCCTCTCCAGGTATCACTGTCATTACCCACGTGAGCGTTGAATTCCCCCAGTAGAACAATGGAGTCCCCCGTTGGAGCACTATCAAGTACCCCTCCCAGGGACTCCAAGAAGGCCGGGTACTCCGCACTGCTGTTCGGCCCGTAGGCACAAACAACAGTGAGAGACCTTTTCCCGACCCGAAGGCGCAGGGAAGCGACCCTCTCGTTCACCGGGGTGAACTCCAACACATGGCGACTGAGCTGGGGGGCTATAACCAAGCCCACACCAGCCCGTCGCCTCTCACCCTGGGTAACTCCAGAGTAGTGGAGGGTCCAGCCCCTTTCAAGGAGCTGGGTTCCAGAGCCCAAGCTATGTGTGGAGGTGAGCCCGACTATCTCTAGCCGGTATCTCTCAACCTCACGCACAAGCTCCGCCTCCTTCCCCCCCAGCGAGGTAACATTCCATGTCCGCACTGTGAGGGTTTTGGTCCAGGGATTGGGTCATCGAGGCACCCCGCCACGACTGCTACCCAGCCCACAATGCACCGGCCTTTCATGGACCTTCCTGCAGGTGGTGGGCCTACGGGAAGGCGGGCCCATGTCGCCGTTTCGGGCTGAGCCCGGCCGGGTCTCACGGGCAAAGACCCGGCCACCAGGTGCTCGCCAGCGAGCCACGACCCCAGGCCTGGCTCCAGGGCGGGGCACCGGTGACGCCGATCCGGGCAACGTAACGGTCCTTGGTGTATTCCTCCTCATGATTGGCGTTTGTGAACCGCTCTTAGTCTGGCCCGTCACCCAGGACCTGGCCCGTCACCCAGGACCTGTTTGCCATGGGAGTCCCTACCAGGGGCGTAACGCCCCCGACAACATAGCTCCTAGGATCACTCGGGCACACAAACCCCTCCACCACAGTAAGGTGGCGGTTCAAGGAGGGGTCATTAAAACCCATGGAAGAAAATTGCCAGTGAAACCTTGATTAAACAAGGGAAAGAAAATCAGGTTCGATCTATTTTATATTCATGTCAGCCACCTTTAAACTCATGCCTTTTATGGCAGAATTTCCCTCTTATTTTATTTTGGCAACAGCTAACTATAATCACAGGTACAAAATGAGCCTTACAAGCTTTCATCAATCACACAGTATATTAATTAAATATTTGAATATCTCTTGAGCACACAATATATATCAAAACCATCATCACTTATGTACATGCTGCACATACCATCCATGCACACCTGCAAGAACACAATCATTCAAATACTAGAACATCCAACTAATTGCCATTAGGAAACCTTGTAACAACATTAAGATTTGTACACTAGCTCAACATTCTGCTCGGGACGTCCTCAAGAAGAGATGGGCTGTCCAGCTTGTTTACAGCTCTTATTTCAAAAACCTGCATCTTTGTTGGTATGAGGGTGTATTAGTGCTAATGAAATGAACAGTTTGCACATCTGGAAAGGAAACGTCAGCACTGAAAAGATGGATTTTTATAGCAATATGCTCTTATATAAACCATATCTTTTTTTAAGGAAGGTATGACATCTTTCAGACAAAGCTAAATTGTATACTGCATCCATAACACCACGACTTCCTGAAGAAGAGTCTTGGTACTGATCTGGCCTTCCTGTAATTCAGACCATTCACCAACTCAAAACATTTATTGCATAAATAAATTCAAAATATGAGATAGAATAACCCAGAACTGTTGAGTAGCCTGAATCAGACAAGAACAGAACATCTCTTGCCTAAAAATGCAGCAACTGCTCCCCTTTGTTCTTAAAAAAGGATTTAGTTTTTATTTAAATGTATTGCCATCAGATTCAAAATGACCTTTTTTCTTATAATGGTACTTTTCCCAACATTTGTTATGTCTTATATATTCTGTTTTGAATAAAATATGGGTTCATGACATGCTGTTACATCCCTGTAAATTTACTGTTTTTGTTTATTTATTATTTGTGAGTATCTGGTACTGGGGTGCAGAGGTTTGGTTGGGAGGGTATTCCCTGTTGGAGGTGGCCACTACTAAGTCATCTGTCAGCTCAGGTCCACTGGTGTGGGAGGAGTTGGAGCTGCTGCAGGTGTGCTGATGGAGAGCGACGCCCACCTCTACCGGAAGCCAACCAGAGGAAACCTCTCCCCCTACAAAGCTGCTGCTGGAGCAGTGCTCGTTGGCAGTCGTCTCACTCAAACCCATGTGTGAAGACGTGCTGTCCGTTCTGGAGGTTGTGTGAGCTTTGGGGCCAAATGTTTGGTTTCCCTCAGCCTTTCTGCCCTTAAGTTTGGTTCCTGCTAAATCTTGTTTGTTGAAGCACTTGTGAATGGAAGCAGTAAGATAAATACTAGATGGCTCCAACGCCTGACTATGTAAAAGCCTAATTTTTTTGAGGATTGATTTAGAATAGTCAGTTTAGTATAGGTAATTTTGTTGTACTTTTGTTTTTGTTAAAGGTTAGGTTAAGTTAGTGGATTTATTATTTTAAGGTTAGGGTCCAGTTCTTATGCTTGTTTCTTTGGTTTACGTTGGAGTCATTTTCTTTATATAAACTTTAGTTCTTTGGGTTTAATTTGTAAACTGCTTCCCATCACTATTGTAAATAGTCACTTGCATCATTTTTTTTTCAACCTGAACAAAAGAACCATTGGTCACAATAAAACACATCTTTGCTCGCAAAACCTGCCTTTCATTTTTCGTATTCTGTGATCCCTGTAGCAGAGTACGTAATATGGGGGCTCGTCTATTTTAACAGGCATGTTTGGTGAGTAAGGTTGTGTTTTGGTTTTTTTCTATTTGGCAAGGTAAGACTTGTAAACGCTTTTTTGTGGGTTAAAGGCGAAAATGGTGGTCTTTGATTTGGAGGATTTTGTGGGTGATCCCACCATTGGCAAATTTGATGCTTGTCGCAAAGATGACTTAATAGTCATTGCGAATAACTACGGGATTGTAGTGAATGAGGCCTTGGTAAAACGGAAAATTAAGGATGTGATTTTTGTGAAGCTGGTGGACATGGGGGTACTGGTGGTTCCGGCAGTGGTTGAGCAGGAGGAGGAGAAGGAGGAGAAGGCCGAGACGGGGGCGAATGTGGCGCTAAGAGGTGATGCAGAGGATAGGCCCGAATTGGGAGGTACAGTGGAGCCCGAAAAAGTTGTGGCAGCGGCGGCAACACTGACTCCCGGCCTGGCGTCACCGGGCCTAGAATCAAGCTCGGACTCAGCCAACTCTGGGAGTTCCAGAAGTAGCTCTGCAAGGTCTAAGGCGAGGGTGCGCATAGCGCGCCTTCAGACCGAACAGCGAGAGCGGGAGAGAGATCGAGAGGAGAAAGAGAGAGACCGGGAGCGGTCCTTTCAGGTTGAGCTAAGGAGGCTCCAAATAGAATCGGAGACAAAAATCCGCATCCGCCAGCTGGAGCTGGACAGTGAGAATCAGCGGGCTGCTATGTCCGCTAACATGTCTGGTGTCTCTCTCTCCCCGCCCGCAACCACTGTGACTGCGGCTGCAGTCACACAAACTTCATCATCATCCTCATCGCTCTATGCCGGTCCCGTTACCAGTGCTACCCCGGGCCCAAATCTGGGTACAGCTTCCCCTTTCGATGTTTCCAAAAATATTGGCCTTGTTCCTACTTTCCGTGAGTCTGAGATTGACTCTTATTTTGGGGCGTTTGAGCGTGTGGCTACTGCCTTACGCTGGCCCAAGGACGATTGGTCCATTTTGTTACAGTGTAAATTGCACGGCAAGGCGCAGGAGGCTATCGCCACCCTCTCTGTTCAGGAAAGTATGCAATATGATATAGTTAAAGCCACTGTATTGAGAGCATTTGAAATGGTTCCTGAACATTATAAACAGAAGTTTAGACAGCATGTCAAGGGCTCGAGTCAAACTTTTGTGCAGTTCTCTAGAGAGAAAGAGAGCCTTTTTGACAGGTGGTGTGTGGCCAGCAATGTAACTGATTTCAAGGCGCTCCGTGAGCTCTTGTTATTAGAGGAATTTAAGAAATGTGTTCCTGAGCGTATAGCTATGCATCTGAATGAACAGAGAGTGACCACTGTGTCCGAGGCCGCGGTTTTTGCCGACGAGTTTGTTCTGACCCACAAAAGCGTTTTCAATGTGAAGCCAGCGAGTTCAAGCTCGCAGAGTAAATCGGGGTACGTGCGTAATAGCGCACAGCAGGCAGGCCAGGCTCCTTCTGAGCACGGCGGAGAAAAGAAAAAAGAGGAGCGGGTTTGTCATTACTGCAAGAAGCCGGGGCATTTAATTGCAGAGTGCAGAAAAAGAGAGTGGAGAAACATGCAAAATGGTTCTAAAAGTTTGGGTCTTATTAAGACAGAGAAAAACCGTTCTGATTCCTCTGTGTGTGTCCGCCCCGGGCCTGATCCAAGTTATGACCCGTTCATTTTTGATGGTTTTGTTTCTGTGTCTAACAGTGAGAAGCAGTCTATTCCTATTCGGATTTTGAGAGACACTGGTGCTCAGCAGAGTGTAATACTGTCAGGGGTCTTACCTTTGGGTGTAAAGACGGCCTGCGGGTCGAGTGCCATTATACGGGGGGTGGAAATGGGTGTCATCGTGGCACCGCTGCACACTATTCATGTGAAGTCTGCTCTGGTTACGGGGCAGTTTAAAGTTGCAGTGCGCGATGTATTACCTTTTGATGGCATTTCTTTTGTCATGGGCAATGACATTGCTGGTGACAAAGTCTATCCTGTGCTTGAGGTACTTGATGATCCTGTTTTTGATGATGTTCAGCAGGACGAGTTGGGAGATAAATATCCTGACGTTTTCCCGGTGTGTGCGATCACTCGTGCACAAGCACGCAAAGTAGGTAAGGATGATTTTTCTAATTCCATTGTGATGCAGGCCCTTGCGGGGGACGAACTGCCTTCTGCTCCTAAAGTGTCGGCACAGCGATCGGGTGTTAACATTAAGGGGGGGGAGGTAATCGGCATCCCAAAAGAGAATTTAAATCTGCCGGTTACAAAGGAAAGCCTCATTAAGGCACAGAAAAATGATCCTACACTGGAAAAATGTTTTGCTGCTCGAGACGCAGTGCAGGAGTCGTTGGGTTTCAGCCCGAACAAGCTCATTTTTGGCCACGCGGTTCGCGGTCCTCTCAAGGTCCCTAAGGACAGATTTATGGCCGCGAACGTCTCTCCCCAAATGAATGTGTCTGACTTTGAGTAAGTTCCGCGGGCGTCTTAGTAAAGGCTGACGCCCTATCTCGGGCTTGGTGTTAAATCGTATCAAACATATTTTTGAGGGCATATGTTTGATTTTGAGGGTGGGGGTGTTACATCCCTGTAAATTTACTGTTTTTGTTTATTTATTATTTGTGAGTATCTGGTACTGGGGTGCAGAGGTTTGGTTGGGAGGGTATTCCCTGTTGGAGGTGGCCACTACTAAGTCATCTGTCAGCTCAGGTCCACTGGTGTGGGAGGAGTTGGAGCTGCTGCAGGTGTGCTGATGGAGAGCGACGCCCACCTCTACCGGAAGCCAACCAGAGGAAACCTCTCCCCCTACAAAGCTGCTGCTGGAGCAGTGCTCGTTGGCAGTCGTCTCACTCAAACCCATGTGTGAAGACGTGCTGTCCGTTCTGGAGGTTGTGTGAGCTTTGGGGCCAAATGTTTGGTTTCCCTCAGCCTTTCTGCCCTTAAGTTTGGTTCCTGCTAAATCTTGTTTGTTGAAGCACTTGTGAATGGAAGCAGTAAGATAAATACTAGATGGCTCCAACGCCTGACTATGTAAAAGCCTAATTTTTTTGAGGATTGATTTAGAATAGTCAGTTTAGTATAGGTAATTTTGTTGTACTTTTGTTTTTGTTAAAGGTTAGGTTTAGTTAGTGGATTTATTATTTTAAGGTTAGGGTCCAGTTCTTATGCTTGTTTCTTTGGTTTACGTTGGAGTCATTTTCTTTATATAAACTTTAGTTCTTTGGGTTTAATTTGTAAACTGCTTCCCATCACTATTGTAAATAGTCACTTGCATCATTTTTTTTTCAACCTGAACAAAAGAACCATTGGTCACAATAAAACACATCTTTGCTCGCAAAACCTGCCTTTCATTTTTCGTATTCTGTGATCCCTGTAGCAGAGTACGTAATACATGCAAAGTGTGTAAGATGCAGAGCAATAATATACTCATTCTTAGCAATCAGGCAAAAATCTGTAAAGGATTTGTAATTATTTGCTGCCATGCGGAAGTGGATCACTTTGAGTAGAAAATAACTCTACTGACACAACCTTCTTTGATACCAACTTGAGATATAATTAACAGTATCAATAAATAAAAGACAGGGAACGCCTTTTTTTCCCCCGCATCGGATGGACTTTTCACCTGTAGCAGTCAAGTAGCTTCTGTTTCTACCAGTTGCCATTTGCACATTTATATTTTTTCATATCCATCATTTTGTCTCAAGGATAAGTATTAAGAATGTCAGAAAGTGTGTATATATATGTATGCGTATATATATATGTATATATATTAAATATAGTAATAATGCACATATATATGCCTTAGGTTTTTACCGGCATGGTATCAACCATTAATATGTGTGCAGACAAGGTAAAAAAAAAAAGAATGTCAGAAAGTAAGGTATTAATCATAGAATAAAACACTTTGTTATCAATTAAATCACAACAGTGGGCTCCACTTATTAAAAAGCTGATTTGCCCCGCTTAGCATATGTGAGGGTGGAAAAGTGCTAACCTTGGTCAGTCCTGTGCAATTTTTAGATAATAAAGCAGTCGGTCTGTTGGTTCTCATTACTTCACAGGTATACTGACAAAAATGTTCACAAAATCAATCTCACAATCTACTTTTGTGTTTTGGCAGTCAGCCTAGTTCATGTAAGATTGTCTACTCTTCGACTGTCCTTTTTTCACTGCTCTCACACACAATCTGTCTTATCTTTTATTTTCCGGAGTCCTTTCCTTCTTTCAGTCAATAATACGTGGACAAGAAATGTGTTTAGCAGCAAAGCTGGATGTGATTCAGTAATAAGAAAACACATTCTCTTCAGAGTACACTGATGTAGGGCGGCAGCTATCGAATATTTTCGTGATCAATTATTCTATGATGTATTCCATCGATTAATCGAGTAATTGGAGAAAACAAGACAGATTACTTGATTAAAAACAACCAATTTGTTTCTTTTATGAGAATAATAGACATGTATTTACATATTATGCAAACTAGTAAACTGTTTGTTAAATTTTCCAATAAAAATAAATACAATCATTTTAAACTTAACATTTCCTGAAACGTATTTTTTCTAAGTATGAAAAATAAAAAATATTCTTAAACACTGCTTTTAAATTATGCAATTTCACATTCAGAACTAGGGCTGTGCGATTAATTGATTTTAAATCTAAATCGGATTTATTAATCAAGATGATGTTAAAAAAAGGAAAATCGGAAAATCGATTTTCCTCTCGCATGCTGCCGGGCTGTGCGCCTCTCGGCTACCGTAGTCCTCCTCCCCCTCCCCTCCCGAGAAGCTGGGGAGGGGAGGGGGCATGCACGCATGCATACATGTGATACATATAATAGCATATCACACACACAAAATATACACACTGTTCATGTGTATCTTTGTGTCAATCCTAAATGCATCAACATTTAGCCTCTTAACAATATATGTGTATGTAGTCCACGTGATTTATTTTATATATTTATACAGGTGCTTCTTAAAAAATAGAATCTTAGGAAAGTTTAATATTTTTGTAAGAAATTTCAGGAATTGAATAATAAATACAAATATTTTCAGAAATCATGGCATGAGCATATTTATATAATTTATATTTGTTTTTTTACTTTATAAAATATTGAACTTTTCCACAATATTCGTATTTTTTAGATGCACCTGTATAGCACAATTTAAGCACAAGGCAATGTGATGTCACAGTTTTTTGTTCTACTATATTTCTTCTATATTTCTTTTTATACAGAGAATGGCGTGAAGGAACCACGGATTGATCGTGCCATCGGGATTTGTAAGAAGGTCGTCAGTTCTTTTTCATATACAGTAGCTGGAAAAGAAGAAGAGAGCTGGCTGCATTACAGACGGACCTCATCTAGTCATCTTTGTTTGGTCAAGAAGATTGTTAATGTTGTCACTTTACTAAACTATTTTTCTTTCAAAATAAAGATAAAATATTTGAAACAATTTATTCCATTGTCTTTTGTAGGTTTACCAAAAAAAGTCGAAATCGAAAATCGGGTTTTCAGAAAAAAAAAAAAAAAAAAAAAAAAGAAAAAAAAAATCGGGATTTTATTTTTGTCCAAATTCGCCCAGCCCTATTCAGAACCAACACATTTAAAAAGAAATGCTCATCCCTTTCACTCTCATTTCTTCCTGCGTTAATGACTCCCCCTTTTAAACCCTTTTTTACATTTTATTTATTTAGCTTTTTTTTTAAATTTTTTTGGCTGCTGTCTCTCTCCTAAAATAACCATCATTCTAGAAAACCATCATACTCACACCACACACGTGCATACATACATAAACGCACTCACACACGCACGCACACCCTCTTGTCGCACACTAAATTTTTGCCAAGGTATTTGAGAAAAAAAAGAAAAAAAAAGGAAAAAGAAAAAAGACATTTTAAAATAAAATGTCCACCTTGGACTACAGAGTGATATTTAAATTGTAAACAGATTTTTATAAATGAGCGTGTTTCTTTTAATACCTCAAAATTTTTATCTTAGTAATATAACATGTAGTTTGTTATCGCCCGCTTGCAGCTGTGGAGCTGAAATGCATCATGTTATGAACTGTTTCCATGTCATACTCTGTTGGCCAACTCATATTCCACTAAAACAAACCAAAATAACCACACATGGAAGTTTGGTTTCCATTTACTCCCTTCTTCCATCTCATTTTACTGAGATGCACTTGCGATTTAAAAATAATAATAAAAGACGACAATTGCACCGCATTTTGATCCGGGACATCACCTGCATGAAAACAAGCGCTCCCTCTTTCTCCCTCAACAAATGACAACGGCGGAGCCTTATACCACGTGATACATGCAGCCGGCTAGTAAACAAAAAGTGCATCAAAAAGTGCATGTTAGGAGTTCATAGAAAATAAGAAAATGAGCGTTGAGGAAAACCCAGCCAACGGCGGTAATGACAACCCCACGGTAGGGCTGGGCGATATATCGAGATTTTAATATATATCGATATATTTTCAAACACGATATGGTACGAGACAATATCGTTTATATCGATTTAAAAAAAAAAAAAAATGTTTTTTTTTTTACATTTTTTTTTAAATGATTTTGATATAGCTTATTTTGTGAGAAATTGACTTGGATGTTTTATTTGAGATTTGCACAAATGTTTTGTTATTTGCACAACTGTCAACCTCAGTGGAAAAGTCTGCCTGTTACTGTCTACATTGTATTAATTGCACAGTGTATTTTAATTTAATTGTTATGCAGGAAAGGGATATTTGTTTTATTTTATTCAAGAAGCATTTTTATTCTATATATGCAGGCAGTTTATTTTTATTTCATTTGTTTTATACATTTTGATATTGTGCAGACCTCTGTTAATAAAGGTACCTGTGTGACATTTGGCACGAGGCGTTGTATTAAAACTGACTGTTTTTTTAAGGGTTTGCCCCAAAAAAATGAAGCTAACAGAGATGCTATGGTATAATGCTTTCGGGGAAATCCCAATTAAGGCACAGAAAAAATATCGAGATATATATCGAGTATCGCCATTTAGCTAGAAAATATCGAGATATGACTTTTGGTCCATATCGCCCAGCCCTACCCCACGGTAACGTTACTTCCTAAAAATGGTTCTCATTCCGTGGTGTGGAAGTTTTTTGGGTTCAAACAAGACGATGAAGACCAAAAATACGTAACTTGTCGTCAGTGTTTTGCCATAGTAGCAGCACTGCAGGGTAACACCACGAACTTGTACAACCACCTTAAACGTCACCATAAAGTGCAATATGACGAAGCTACAAAGGCCAAGAAAACGACCGGAGAAAATCCCTCCCGGTCAACCACCCAGACATCGATAACGGGAACCTTGTACAGTGCATCTCCATACCCGTCAAGCTCCCGCAGACACAACGAAATTACAGAGGCTATTGCGTATCACCTGGCTAAAGATATGGCTCCAATCAACACTGTGCAAAACGAGGGATTTTCGGAAAATGATAAACACCCTAGACAAGCGCTACACAGTACCGTCCCGCAACTATTTTTCAAACGTTGCACTACCTGCTCTATACACTCAGTGTCGAGCAACAGTGGAGACGGAATTGCAAGCAGTTAATCATTTTGCAGCAACCACAGACTTATGGTCCAGCCAAACTATGGAGCCATACATGAGCCTGACGGTCCATTATGTTACCAGTGACTTCACCATGAAAAGTCGGTGCTTGCAGACTGGGTTTTTCCCCGAGAATCACACAGGAGAGAATCTAGCACAAGGACTGAAGGAGGGTCTGATCTCTTGGAGTTTGGAGGAGGAAAAAATGGTGTGCATAACAACAGACAGTGGAGCCAACATTGTGAAAGCAGCATCCCTTAACAACTGGACAAGGCTTCAGTGTTTTGGGCACCGGCTACATCTAGCTATAGGTAAGTTGTGTATTAAAGTTGATAATTTTCTGTTATTTATAATATACAGCTAAATAGCATATAGTTTTTTTTTAAAACAACAATAGGCTAATATCAGCAATAATAATACTATATTAAAGCTGCAAGCAGCGATGAACGGGCCCTCGCACTCACGGCCACCGCCCCCATAAGCATATCAGAAATGACACCACCCACGACTTCCTATGTCAAACCTTTCAAAAGTTATAGCAGAAAAAAGGGACAACCAATCAGAAGAAGGGGCGGGGCTAATTCAGGCCAATGAAGGTCAAGGACTCATTACAGAGTCCCATGACACCACCCACGACTCTCTATGTCAAAACATTCAAATGTTATAGCAGGAAATAGGGACAACCAATCAGAGGAAGGGGCGGGGCTAATTTTCGCCAATTATGGTCAAGGACTCAATACCGAGTCCCATGACACCACCCACGACTCTTTATGTCAAACCTTTCAAAAGTTATGGCAGAGAAAAGTATTCTAGGGGGCGCTGTTGAGCAGTTAGGCCACGCCCATTAATGCAAACCATGAAATATCAAATGTATCGACAGGCCTGGCTTTTCTTTAAGTTGCGACATGATCAGACCTATCTCCCTTCTGCCAGTTGAATCTAAGATCTTGAGTAAAATACTGGCGTCGCGCCTAAAAGAACATATTACCAAAATCATTCATCCGGACCAGACTGGTTTCATGCCGGACAGACATATTCAGTTCAATATGAGAAGGCTCTTTAACTTAATGTATAGCCCCATGCGGGCTTCGGAAGATGCAATCGTTATTTCGTTAGACGCGGAGAAAGCGTTTGATCAAATTGAGCACCCGTATATGTTGTCTGTTTTGTCCAGGTTTGGTTTCGGCGAAGCGTTCATTAACTGGATGCGTATTATATATCGGGAACCAGCGGCTACAGTAGTCACCAATCGAACCGAATCGGCCCCCTTCAGACTATTTCGGGGGACTAGGCAGGGGGACCCGATATCTCCATACATTTTCGCTCTTGCGCTGGAACCCCTGGCCTCCCGCATACGTTCTAGCGAGGCTATACATCCAATAGTGCAAAATGGCACTGTACACAAAATATCAGCGTACGCTGACGACGTGGTTCTATATATTTCCGACCCAAAAACCTCCATTCCACCCTTACTGAACCTCATTAATGAGTTTGGTGCCTTCTCCGGTTACCGTATCAACTGGTCCAAGAGCGAATTGATGCCTTTATCTGAGGTCGTAGACATGTCTCACTTGGAGTCCACTCCCTTCAAAATAGTTTTGCACAAATTTAAAAGTTTGGGTATTATAGTGACGTCTAAACTAGATCAGCTGCTGAAGTTAAACTGGGCGGACAAGATGAAGCAACTGAAAAGCAATATTGAATTTTGGAAAACTTTGCCCATTTCCATGGCAGGGCGCATAAACGCAATCAAAATGGTTACATTACCAAGATTCCTGTATATTTTTCAGTCACTCCCAGTCAGTATTCCGCAATACTACTTTAAGAATTTGGACTCTGTGATCTCTGCCTTCATCTGGTTCGATAAAGCTCCAAGAATAAAGTTGTCGCATCTTATCAAGCGTAAGGATGAAGGGGGCTTTGGCCTCCCTCATTTTAGACAATATTACTTTGCGGCTCACTGGAACTTTCTGGCTCACTGGTATGACTGTTATGTCGGCAATAGCATAGAGAATATGCCTTCTTGGCTGCGTCTGGAACACCTATCATGCGTAAACACTAGTCTTCCTGCATTGTTAAATGCCCCCGTCAAATTTAACAAAACCGTATTTAATTGTAACCCGATCATTCAAAACTCTCTAAAGGTTTGGTCTCAATTACTTTCATTTATGAAAGCCCCTAAAATGTATTTACACACGCCCATATGCGGCAACCACGCCTTTAAACCGGGTTTGACTGACTCTGTGTTCAGAACATGGAGAGACAAGGGCATCGACTCGTTAAATAATCTTTATGTCAAGGATCAGTTTGTTTCCTTTCAACAGCTTAGTGAAATGTACCAGCTGCCGATCACGCATCATTTCAGGTTCTTTCAGATCAGAGACTTTTTTAGATCTCATCTTGATAATTTTGAACAGAAAACACGTCATCCTGTTTTAGACTGCCTTATGGATATCCTACCCTTTAGTGAGGGTGCGGTCTCCCGAGTTTATGATACCCTGCAGAATATCTCTAGCCCATCATCATCTCACCTCCAGCAGCTGTGGCAAGCAGACTTAGGTGTAGACATTCCGGAAGATATTTGGGAAGAATGCATTGACAATGTTCATAGGAGCTCCATTAACATTAGGCATTCTTTAATCCAATTTAAAATAATCCACAGGCTACACTTCTCTCCGGTTAAATTGCACAAAATTCACAATGGTTCTCCTATGTGCTGCAAGTGTATCACTGAGGAAGGCACTTTGGCTCACTTATTTATTCACTGTCGTAAACTGCAGACCTTCTGGAGTGGCATTTTTGATTTCATGTCTAAAGCATTTCGGAGAGATTTCCCCCCTGAACCGCTGACAGCGCTGTTTGGCGTTGTGGAGCGGGGCTGGGCACGGAACAAGTTTGAACGCCAGGCAGTTAGGCTTGCTACTCTAGTGGCCAGGAAGTTAATACTCCAATTCTGGAAATCAGAGAGCCCTCCCACTGTTGAAATGTGGATAAGGGAGCTAGGGAATGTTATTCATCTAGAAGGTATCAGATTTGTTCTCTCCGACAGGGTGCCACAGTTTGAGAAAATATGGGCCCCTTTACTTTCTACGATCGCAGGGTTGAAATAGTCTGTCTCGCTACTCTTCTCCGCTGGCTCGGTTGTTATATGATTTGACTTGTACAGTTGGGGGCTGCGTCCGCTCCTGGTGCCGTCCGTCTGACCTAGGCGGGTACATGCTCCCTCCAGCCAGTTGTCTATGTTTTTGTCTCTATCTTCGGCTTTGTCCTTGTCTTCGTCTTTGTCAATATCTTCGTCTTTGTCTCTGTCTTTGTCTTAGTGAGCGTGTCTTTGTCTTTGTCTCTGTCCTGGTCTGATCGTGGTCTAACGTGTATGTATGTTAGGTGTGTTTCTTTCTTTTGCTTTCTTTTATTTTAATCTGTTTGAATACCACTACTGTAACCACTCCTGAACGTTTCTCTTTTATTGTTGACATATGACTTGTATTTTCCACTTTTTCAATTGCAAAAATTTTTTGAAAAATTTAATAAACAGACTTTAAAAAAAAAAAAAGTTGCGACATGATACAGGTGTGTACCGATTTTTGTTCATGTACGTCAAACCGTATTATGGGGCTTGAGGCGCAAAGTTTTTTCTGTCTGAACCAATCAGATGAAGGGTGGGCGCGCTTTTTGCCGTCTAGCATCGCCACGGTAACACTTTTGAAAGAGAAAAGTAATGCGTGGTGTCGGAGGATGGAGACGCACGTTTTGATGTATAACACACCTGGGTGCACGTTACGTTCGGGCCGTATTAATGACCGAAGAAATGGCACAAATTGCGCCAAAATTACACGATTAATTCAAAATGTTCAAAATGGCCGACTTCCTGTTCGGTTTCGGCCATGGCGCCAAGAGACTTTTCTTTAAGTTGTGACATGATACAGGTGTGTACCGATTTTGGTGCATGTACGTCAAACCGTATTGTGGGGCTTGAGGCACAAAGTTTTCTAGGGGGCGCTGTTGAGCCATTAGGTCCCGCCCATTAATGCAAACCATTAAATATCAAATTTTTCACCAGGCCTGGCTCAGTGTTTCGAGAGGAGGTAGTAAAACGTTAATACCTGAAGCAACAGCAGGACTGGTGTCATCACCATCACCACCTTTGAACAGCCAATATGCTTACAGTGTTTTTTCATACACGTATAGTTCATACAGGAAGATAGTGTAGCCTTTGTCTCACTTGATTTGGCCTTGTATTCATATACATACTAATTGAATGATTATAGGCTATCCCATTTGTTGCCCAAATAAATAATTTCAAAATCAGTAAATAATTAAAATCAGTACTCGACTTGTAAAAAAAAAAAATCAGGGGGGATGGTGGATTTGATCATATGGGGACAGATAATTGTGCTGATTACAAATAATATAATATATTACAAATAATAGCAGTGACCAAAACACCTGCAGAAATACTGCAGGAATGACATAGCAGCAGTTAAATGCAGCCTTCTGTAAGCTTTAAATATCCACTGGACTTACATCAAATACATCAAAACACAACAATAAAAAACACTTTTCTGAACTTATCAATATGACTCTGTCCTTCACAGGATAAGTAACATGGATCACTGCAAAAACTCAAAATCTTAACAAGAATATTTGTCTTATTTCTAGTTAAAATGTCTCATTTTAGTAAAAAAATCTCATTACACTTAAAACAAGACTCATCACTGGAAAAAACAACAATTTCCACCTGTTTCAAGTAGATTTTCACTTGTAATAAGTAGAAAAATCTGCATGTGGAACAAGATTGTTTTGCTTGTAATGAGAAGATAAATCTTGTCCCATTCGCAGATTTTTCTACTTATTTCAAGTGAACATTTACTTGAAACAGGTGAAAATTGTCAAATAAGTTATTTTTCTGGTGTTATTTTTCTGGTGATGACTCTAAATGTTGAAATAGCAGTAAAACCACATTCATTGATGAAATGACATAAGGGATGGAAAGGAGGGATGGCAGTTTTACAGGGGGGATGATTTGGACCGTTTTTATTTCAGGGGGGAAATCCCCCTCATCCCCCCTCAACTCGAGTACTGATTATAATAAAGTGTCTTATAAATCAATAATTTTAAAATCTCAATCCTTATTTTTATTTAACGGCCAGGGTTTATAGGCTGCATATTTACACTGTGTAGCCTGAAAGTGAACTGCTACTTACGTGCGGACGCATCTTTGCTGTGGAGGGGGCTGAATAAATCAACCAATTTTTGACATTTGGCCGTGTCTCCAGCGCCTTTTTTTTCTCTCTCCCTCTCGGCACCGCCTTGTCGAGGCAAAACCTCATTTTAACTCTCCCTCGCTGTGGAAACAGCCCCTGCTTGTAATAATGGCTGCAGCTCGAGCGGCAGAGCTGGTGGTGGGCGTGGTTTCAGCAGCGGAGGAGACCGAGGGGTGGTGTGCATTTTGGTGACGTAAAGAAAATGCACCAATCTTAACGGCTCACAGAAACCACGTGACACTGGGGGACTCTGTAAGGGTGGGGGCGAGCAGATCTTTCAGATTTTCATGGGATTTCCTCTTTTCTGTGTTGGCAGGCTGAGGGGAGACCACTTTAAATATGTTAAAACAAGAAAACACGTGTTTTTCATAATAGGTGCCCCTTTAAAGATTTTCTAACAGTTTAGTTTGTTATGAACGTCAGAGATGTAGTTATAACACTGCATACTTGTGAATAATTATAAACATTGAAAAACGTACTTTTATATGAAAATAACCAGAAACAGATAGGTATAACATGGTATTTATATACTGCTTTAATGAACATTATTTTTATAGCCTATAAGCTATAAATATTATTTTTCTATTTTAATAAAATTAAATGTTTTTCTCTCATTTCAATTAAAACAAATAGGAATATTATCGGTTGTAATGACAATTATTGTACATCACAGCTAATTGTAAAATACATTGATTCAATTCGATTATATACAGGAATTACAGGCTATGATAATAATAGAAAAGAAAGAAAAATGACTCAAACAAAAAAAAAAAAAACAGTGAGTGAGACAGGCAAGACAGCGACAACCAAGGCAAGTGGGATGTCAACAGTGTTTCAAAGCAACAGACAACAACTTCTGAGCAAGTGGTTTCTTGAACAGATATTGGAATTAATCTAAGATATTTGCATAAGGTCACTCTCACTCCCAAATAAATGAATAAATACAACAACACACCCCTCTCCTCTTACAATACATTCAAATGAACAATCATAATTCTTCCTTTATACAATTTTACAAAAACCATAGCCTATGTCTTTGTAAAACAGCATAATACAAAGTCCTTCAGAATACATTTACGTATTTTTAACGTGTGACAGAATCCTGTATCATAACTACACGTCTGCCATTTGTACAAACCAAACTGTGTGGAAATCGGGTAAAGAGTCTGAGAGTTATGAATGATTGTAGTCCGGGAGAAACCTTGCTCAGTAGAAATGATGCACTAAGACGCAAATAATGCCCTGTCCAAGATGGCGGCCGCATCGATCGGCGCCCGGTCCAAGATGGCGGCCGCGCCCCACCCCCCCTCCCCCGGGGAGCTGCGCGCGCATTCAAAACTGCACTCATCCCCCCACCGTCCCCCCGCGGGAGCTCAACCCCTCCCCTCCCCTCCAAGTCTTCTCAGCTGCAGCAGTCCTGCTGGATCTGACTGAGACACAGTCTGATCACACATAAATATTCATTTAAAATCACGTCTAATGATTAGGTTTATCAAAATCACAGGACATTTTCAAAATACAGTAAACAATATACTTATGAAGTCCCATATGTCTATGACATTTATTGACAAAGACATAGCTTTTTACGTTATTAGTTCATGTTTTTAATTTTTAGAGTGACAAAGTTCTCCGAACATAATATGTTCCAGTGTATGATTTTTTAGTCCTGTTGTAAGCTATCTGAAACTGTCATTTGATTTTCCTTACACAAAATCTTAGATTTTTAATTAATATTTTTCCAGAAATACAGAGTAACATAAAAATGCCAATTCCTTTCAAGAAATAACCACGATACGCGACACAGTCAACAAGGAACCTACTGCCAATCAAATGTGTCAATTTCATTAAGATTGGATAAACCAAACAGGAACTAAAGCACATAATTTGATGAAAAATGTATACCTGACCAAAAGGTGGCGCTATGGAGTTCATCCAAGATTGTCATATCCACTTGTTCAGAATGCAAGCCCGATTAAATGTATTGAATTTGGGTTCATTCTGACCAATTATGTTTAAGTTACAACAACTTTTATGTTCATGGCGAGACCCCGAAATTTGACAACCTCTGACAGCGACGCCCTTTGACACAAACTTACAGTTTTCTCTGTCACTCATCGTCAATGCCTTACCTATTATCTCACCAACTTTGAGATCAAGAAACTGATCTCGTTTGGAGCACAGATGCAAACTAGAAGACATGACAATTCCTGGTGCCAACAGGTGGCGCTACAACCGATCCTGAATATTCCACCATAGATGGGTTCAGGCTCAGTCTACAATCATGCACATACGTTTTCGACCACATCAAATCATGTATTGCTGAATTACAGCCAATTGATGTTTGATGGCGAAGCTTAAAAATGACCTCAAACTTCGCTGGATCACTACGGTCACGCCCTCTGGCAGAAACTTAAAAGCTTCGCAATTTAGCGTCGGCCATGTGTCTAGATTGTACAAACCAAGTTGTGAGCCAATTCGATAAAATCTCTAGGAGGAGTTCGTTAAAGTACGAGGCCTAGAAATGATCAGAATTCATGAAAAATGACATTTTCTGTTCAAAATGCCGGACTTCCTGTGTAACTTAGAGCATGGGTCCAAAAGACTTTTTTGTAGCTCTTTGTCTAATATAATACTCACATAAAGGTCATTGCTGTAAGTCAAACCATATTGTGGGGCTCGTCAAAAAACATAAAATAGGTGGCGCTATAGAGCCCATTCTTGTGGACCCATGCCTGTCGCCCATAAAATACGTAATTTTACGCGACTCTGGAAGCGTGTGCAAAATTTGGTGAGTTTTCGAGCATTTTAAGGCCTCCAAAAAGGCAATTCATTTACGGCGAGAATAATAATAATAATAATTAAAGCTGCAAGCAGCGATGAACGGGCCCTCGCACTCACGGCCACCGCCCCCATAAGCATATCAGAAATGACACCACCCACGACTTCCTATGTCAAACCATTCAAAAGTTATAGCAGAAAAAAGGGACAACCAATCAGAAGAAGGGGCGGGGCTAATTCAGGCCAATGAAGGTCAAGGACTCCATACAGAATCTGATGACACCACCCACGACTCTCTATGTCAAACCATTCAAAAGTTATAGCAGAAAATCGGGACAACCAATCAGAAGAAGGGGCGGGGCTAATTTTCGCCAATTATGGTCAAGGACTCAATACAGAGTCCGATGACACCACCCACGACTCTTTATGTCAAACCTTTCAAAAGTTATGGCAGAGAAAAGTATTCTAGTGGGCGCTGTTGAGCCGTTAGGCCACGCCCATTAATGCAAACCATGAAATATCAAATGTATCGACAGGCCTGGCTTTTCTTTAAGTTGCGACATGATACAGGTGTGTACCGATTTTTGTTCATGTACGTCAAACCGTATTATGGGGCTTGAGGCGCAAAGTTTTTTCTGTCTGAACCAATCAGATGAAGGGTGGGCGCGCTTTTTGCCATCTAGCATCGCCACGGTAACGCTTTTGAAAGAGAAAAGTAATGCGTGGTGTCGGAGGATGGAGACGCACGTTTTGATGTATAACACACCTGGGTGCACGTTACGTTCGGGCCGTATTAATGACCGAAGAAATGGCATAAATTGCGCCAAAATTACACGATTAATTCAAAATGTTCAAAATGGCCGACTTCCTGTTCGGTTTCGGCCATGGCGCCAAGAGACTTTTCTTTAAGTTGTGACATGATACAGGTGTGTACAGATTTTGGTGCATGTACGTCAAACCGCATTGTGGGGCTTGAGGCACAAAGTTTTCTAGGGGGCGCTGTTGAGCCATTAGGTCCCGCCCATTAATGCAAACCATTAAATATCAAATTTTTCACCAGGCCTGGCTCAGTGTTTCGAGAGGAGGTAGTAAAACGTTAATACCTGAAGCAACAGCAGGACTGGTGTCATCACCATCACCACCTTTGAACAGCCAATATGCTTACAGTGATTTTTCATACATGTATAGTTCATACAGGAAGATAGTGTAGCCTTTGTCTCACTTGATTTGGCCTTGTATTCATATACATACTAATTGAATGATTATAGGCTATCCCATTTGTTGCCCAAATAAATCATTTCAAAATCAGTAAATAATTAAAATCAGTACTCGAGTTGTAAAAAAAAAAAATCAGGGGGGATGGTGGATTTGATCATATGGGGACAGATAATTGTGCTGATTACAAATAATATAATATATTACAAATAATAGCAGTGGCCAAAACACCTGCAGAAATACTGCAGGAATGACATAGCAGCAGTTAAATGCAGCCTTCTGTAAGCTTTAAATATCCACTGGGCTTACATCAAATACATCAAAACACAACAATAAAAAACACTTTTCTGAACTTATCAATATGACTCTGTCCTTCACAGGATAAGTAACACGGATCACTGCAAAAACTCTAAATCTTAACAAGAATATTTGTCTTATTTCTAGTTAAAATGTCTCATTTTAGTAAAAAAATCTCATTACACTTAAAACAAGACTCATCACTGGAAAAAACAACAATTTTCACCTGTTTCAAGTAGATTTTCACTTGTAATAAGTAGAAAAATCTGCATGTGGAACAAGATTGTTTTGCTTGTAATGAGAAGATAAATCTTGTCCCATTGGCAGATTTTTCTACTTATTTCAAGTGAACATTTTTAATTTTTAATTTTTAACATTTTAATTTTAAAATCTCAATCCTTATTTTTATTTAACGGCCAGGGTTTATAGGCTGCATATTTACACTGTGTAGCCTGAAAGTGAACTGCAACTTACGTGCGGACGCATCTTTGCTGTGGAGGGGGCTGAATAAATCAACCAATTTTTACATTTGGCCGTGTCATGGATGTATTGGGCAGAGCTGGTGGTGGGCGTGGTTTCAGCAGCGGAGGAGACCGAGGGGTGGTGTGCATTTTGGTGACGTAAAGAAAATGCACCAATCTTAACGGCTCACAGAAACAACGTGACACTGGGGGACTCTGTAAGGGTGGGGGCGAGTAGATCTTGCAGATTTTCATAGGGATTTCATCTTTTCTGTGTTGGCAGGCTGAGGGGAGACCACTTTAAATATGTTAAAACAAGAAAACACGTGTTTTTCATAATAGGTCCCCCTTTAAAGATTTTCTAACAGTTTAGTTTGTTATGAACGTCAGAGATGTAGTTATAACACTACATACTTGTGAATAATTATAAACATTGAAAAACGTACTTTTATATGAAAATAACCAGAAACAGATAGCTATAACATGGTATTTATATACTGCTTTAATGAACATTATTTTTATAGCCTATAAGCTATAAATATTATTTTTCTATTTTAATAAAATTAAATGTTTTTCTCTCATTTCAATTAAAACAAATAGGAATATTATCGGTTTTAATGACAATTATTGTACATCACAGCTAATTGTAAAATACATTGATTCAATTCGATTATATACAGGAATTACAGGCTATGATAATAATAGAAAAGAAAGAAAAATGACTCAAACAAAAAAAAAAACAGTGAGTGAGACAGGCAAGACAGCGACAACCAATGCAAGTGGGATGTCAACAGTGTATACATATTTCAAAACACAGACAACAACTTCTGAGCAAGTGGTTTGTTGAGCAGATATTGGAATTAATCTCAGATATTTGCATGAGGTCACTCTCACTCTCAACTAAATAAATAAATAAATATATATATATAAATACAACAACACACCCCTCTCCTCTTAAAATAAATTCAAATAAACAATCAAACTTATTTCCTTATACAATTTATACAAAAACCATATGTCTTTGTAAAAGAACATAATACAAAGTCTTTCAGAATAAATGTACGTATTTTTAACGTGTGACAGCATCCTGTATCATAACTACATCTCTGCCGTTTGTAACAAACCAAACTGTGTGGAAATCGGGTAAAGAGTCTGAGAGTTATGAATGATTGTAGTCCGGGAGAAACCTTGCTCAGTAGAAATGATGCATTAAGACGCAAATAATGCCCTGTCCAAGATGGCGGCCGCATCGATCGGCGCCCGGTCCAAGATGGCGGCCGCGCCCCACCCCCCCTCCCCCGAAGAGCTGCGCGCGCATTCCAAACTGCACTCATCCCCCCACCTTCCGCCCGCGGGAGCTCAACCCCTCCCCTCCCCTCCCAGTGCTGTTGCAGCAGTCTTCTCAGCTTCTCAGTCCTGCTGGATCTGACTGAGACACAGTCTGATCACACATAAATATTCATTTAAAATCACGTCTAATGATTAGGTTTATCAAAATCACAGGACATTTTCAAAATACAGTAAACAATATACTTATGAAGTCCCATATGTCTATGACATTTATTGACAAAGACATAGCTTTTTACGTTATTAGTTCATTTTTTTAATTTTTAGAGTGACCAAGTTTTTCAAAAACAATATGTTACAGTGTATGATTTTTTACTCCTGTTGTAAGCTATCTGAAACTGTCATTTGATTTTCCTTACACAAAATCTTTGATTTTTAATTAATATTTTTCCAGAAATACAGAGTGACATAAAAATGCCAATTCCTTTCAAGAAATAACCACGATACGCGACACAGTCAACAAGGAACCTACTGCCAATCAAATGTGTCAATTTCATTAAGATTGGATAAACCAAACAGCAACTAAAGCACATAATTTGATGAAAAATGTATACCTGACCAAAAGGTGGCGCTATGGAGTTCATCCAAGATTGTCATATCCACTTGTTCAGAATGCAAGCCCGATTAAATGTATTGAATTTGGGTTCATTCTGACCAATTATGTTTAAGTTACAACAACTTTTATGTTCATGGCGAGACCCCGAAATTTGACAACCTCTGACAGCGACGCCCTTTGACACAAACTTACAGTTTTCTCTGTCACTCATCGTCAATGCCTTACCTATTATCTCACCAACTTTGAGATCAAGAAACTGATCTCGTTTGGAGCACAGATGCAAACTAGAAGACATGACAATTCCTGGTGCCAACAGGTGGCGCTACAACCGATCCTGAATATTCCACCATAGATGTCTTCAGGCTCAGCCTACAATCATGCACATACGTTTTCAACAACATCAAATCATGTATTGCTGAATTACAGCCAATTGATGTTTGATGGCGAAGCTTAAAAATGACCTCAAACTTCGCCGGATCACTACGGTCACGCCCTCTGGCAGAAACTTAAAAGCTTCGCAATTTAGCGTCGGCCATGTGTCTAGATTGTACAAACCAAGTTGTGAGCCAATTCGATAAAATCTCTAGGAGGAGTTCGTTAAAGTACGAGGCCTAGAAATGATCAGAATTCATGAAAAATGACATTTTCTGTTCAAAATGCCGGACCTCCTGTGTAACTTAGACCATGGGTCCAAAAGACTTTTTTGTAGCTCTTTGTCTAATATAATACACACATAAAGGTCATTGCTGTAAGTCAAACCATATTGTGGGGCTCATCAAAAAACATAAAATAGGTGGCGCTATAGAGCCCATTCTTGTGGACCCATGCCTGTCGCCCATAAAATACGTAATTTTACGCGACTCTGGAAGCGTGTGCAAAATTTGGTGAGTTTTTGAGCATTTTAAGGCCTCCAAAAAGGCAATTTATTTACGGCGAGAATAATAATAATAATAATAATAATTAAAGCTGCAAGCAGCGATGAACGGGCCCTCGCACTCACGGCCACCGCCCCCCCATAAGCATATCAGAAATGACACCACCCACGACTTCCTATGTCAAACCATTGAAAATCTATAGCAGAAAAAAGGGACAATCAATCAGAAGAAGGGGCGGGGCTAATTCAGGCCAATGAAAGTCAAGGACTCCATACAGAATCTGATGACACCACCCACGACTCTCTATGTCAAAACATTCCAAAGTTATAGCAGAAAATCGGGACAACCAATCAGAAGAAGGGGCGGGGCTAATTAAGGCTAACGAAGCTTAAGGACTCATTACAGAGTCCCATGACACTACCCACGACTTCCTATGTCAAACAATTCAAAAGTTATAGCAGAAATAAGGGACAACCAATCAGAAGAAGGGGCGGGGCTAATTCAGGCCAATGAAGGTCAAGGGCTCCATAAAGAATCTGATGACACCACCCACGACTCTCTATGTCAAACCATTCAAAAGTTATGGCAGAGAAAAGTATTCTAGGGGGCGCTGTTGAGCCGTTAGGCCACGCCCATTAATGCAAGGCATGAAATATCAAATTTATCACCAGGCCTGGCTTGCATGCAAAATTTGGTGACTTTTGGAGAACTATCAAATATGGACCAATCAGATGAAGGGGGGGCGCGCCTTTTGGCGTCTAGCGTCGCCACAGTAACACTTTTGAAAGAGAAAAGTAATGCGCGTAGTCGCAGGATGGAGACGCACATTTTGATGTATAACACACTTGGGGACACGTTACAGTTCGGGCTGAATTAACTGCCGAATGAATGGCATAAATTTCGCCAAAATCACACGATTAATTCAAAATGGCCGACATCCTGTTCGGTTTCGACATGACCCCAAGAGACTTTTGTTTAAGTTGCGCCATGATACAGGTGTGTACCGATTTCCGTGCATGTACGTCTAACAGTATTGCGGGGCTTGAGGCACATAGTTTTCAAGGGGGCGCTGTTGAGCCATTTTGCCACGCCAATTAATGCAAACCATTAAATACCAAATTTTTCGCCAGGCCTGGCTTGCATGCAAAATTTGGTGCCTTTTGGGGAACTATCAAATATGGACCAATCACATGAAGGGGGGGTGCGCTTGTTGGCGTCTAGCGTCGCCACGGTAACACTTTGGAAGGAGAAAAGTAATGCGTGTAGTCGCAGGATGGAGACGCACATTTTGATGTATAACACATCTGGGTTCACGATACGGTTCGGGCTGAATTAACTCTCGAAGGAATGGCATATATTGCTCCAAAATTACGCGATTAATGCAGAATGTTCAAAATGGCCGACTTCCTGTTCGGTTTCGGCCATGGCGCCAAGAGACTTTTCTTTTAGTTGCGACATGATACAGGTGTGTACCGATTTTCGTTCATGTACGTCAAAGCGTATTATGGGGCTTGAGGCGCAAAGTTTTTTCTGTCTGAACCAATCAGATGAAGGGTGGGCACGCTTTTTGGCGTCTAGCGTCGCCACGGTAACGCTTTCGAAAGAGAAAAGTAATGCGTGGGGTCGGATGATGCAGACGCACATTTTGATGTATAACACACTTGGGGGAACGTTACGGTTCGGGCTGAATTAACTTTCGAAGGAATGGCATAAATTTCGCCAAAATGACACGACTAATTCAAAATGGCCGACATCCTGTTCGGTTTCGGGCATGACCCCAAGAGACTTTTGTTTAAGTTGTCCCATGATACAGGTGTGTACCGATTTTCGTCCATGTACGTCTAACAGTATCGTGGGGCTTGAGGCACAAAGTTTTCAAGGGGGCGCTGTTGAGCCATTTTGCCACGCCCATTAATGCAAACCTTTAAATATCAAATTTTTCGCCAGGCCTGACTAGGGTGCAAAATTTGGTGACTTTTTGGGCATGTTAAGGGGGGCAAAAAGGCCTTCACTTTGTCAGGAAAATAATAATAATAATAATTAAAGCTGCAAGCAGCGATGAACGGGCCCTCGCACTCACAGCCGCCGCCCCCCATAAGCATATCAGAAATGACACCACCCACGACTTCCTATGTCAAACCATTCAAAAGTTATAGCAGAAAAAAGGGACAACCAATCACAAGAAGGGGCGGGGCTAATTCAGGCCAATGAAGGTCAAGGACTCCATACAGAGTCTGATGACACCACCCACGACTCTCCATGTCAAACCATTCAAAAGTTATAGCAGGAAATAGGGACAACCAATCAAAAGAAGGGGCGGGGCTAATTTTCACCAATTATGGTCAAGGACTCAATACCGAGTCCCATGACACCACCCATGACTCTTTATGTCAAACCATTCAAAAGTTATGGCAGAGAAAAGTTTTCCGGGGGGTGCTGTTGAGTCATTTTGCCACACCCATTAATGCAAACCATGAAATATCAAATTTATCACCAGGCCTGGCTTGCATGCAAAATTTGGTGACTTTTGGAGAACTATCAAATATGGACCAATCAGATTAAGGGGGCACGCTTTTTGGCGTCTAGCATCGCCACGGTAACACTTTTGAAAGAGAAAAGTAATGCGCGTAGTCGCAAGATGGAGACGCACATTTTGAGGTATAAGTCACCTGGATGCACGTTACGGTTCGGGCCGTATTAATTGCCGAAGGAATGGCATTAATTGCGCCAAAATTACAGAATTAATTCAAAATGGCCGACTTCCTGTTCAATTTCGGCCATGGCGCCAAGAGACTTTTCTTTAAGTTGCGACATGATACAGGTGTGTACCGATTTTCGTTCATGTACGTCAAACCGTATTATGGGGCTTGAGGCTCAAAGTTTTTTCCCTCTGAACCAATCAGATGAAGGGTGGGCGCACTTTTTGGTGTCTAGCGTTGCCGCGGTAACGCTTTTAAATGAGAAAAGTAATGTGCGTCGTTGCAGGACAGGGACGCACATATTGATGTCGAAAAAAAAAAATTGCTGACAAAAAAGTCTGGATACTGCGGGAATCGAACTCTGATCTCTGACTCCAAAGACGGGAACGCTCTGGCTGAGCTAAGACTCAGCTTCTCATTTCTATTTGACCTACTGACTTAGGAGAGACCAACATATCGATATTTAGTAATGTAAATCTGGAGCTGTTTTTTCTAATTTTTTTAAATATTTGTAAGTTATAAATATTAGTAAAACCCTACTATTTTAATTATTACTTTTTCTGTAACCATTCTGCCAAGGTTGTAACCGGGCTGAGCTGGGAATATTTCTGACGTCACCACATTACAGGGAGCTGATTGGTCGGGGGGCGGGGCCGTCATCACCCTACTCGCCACTGATTGGTCGGGGGGCGGGGCCGTCATCACCCTACTCGCCACCGATTGGTCGGGGGGCGGGGCCGTCATCACCCTCCGCGCCACTGATTGGTCGGGAGGCGGGGCCGTCATCACCCTACTCGCCACCGATTGGTCGGGGGGCGGGGCCGGCAGACGTTTGAATCAGGAAGCGGGAGTCAGCGCGAGAGCGACTGGCGGCTCGTGGCGATTTTATTATAAAAAAGGGACAACCAATCAGAAGAAGGGGCGGGGCTAATTCAGGCCAAAGAAGCTCAAGGACTCATTGCAGAGTCCCTTGACACCACCTACGACTTCCTATGTCAAACCATTCAAAGTTTATAGCAGAAAAAAGGGACAACCAATCAGAAGAAGGGGCGGGGCTAATTCAGGCCAATGAAGGTCAAGGACTCCATACAGAATCTGATGACACCACCCACGACTCTCTATGTCAAACCATTCAAAAGTTATGGCAGAGAAAAGTATTCAAGGTGGCGCTGTTGAGCCGTTAGGCCACGCCCATTAATGCAAACCATGAAATATAAAATTTATCACCAGGCCTGGCTTGCATGCAAAATTTGGTGACTTTTGGAGAACTATCAAATATGGACCAATCACATGAAGGGGGGGCGCGCCTTTTGGCGTCTAGCGTCGCCACGGTAACACTTTTGAAAGAGAAAAGTAATGCGTGGTGTCGCAGGATGTAGACGCACATTTTGATGTATAACACACCTGGGTGCACGATACGGTTCGGGCTGAATTAACTCTCGAAGGAATGGCATAAATTTCGCCAAAATGACACAATTTATTCAAAATGGCCGACATCCTGTTCGGTTTTGGCCATGGCTCCAAGAGACTTTTCTTTAAGTTGTGCCATGATACAGGTGTGTAGCGATTTTCGTGCATGTACGTCAAACCGTATTGTGGGGCTTGAGGCACAAAGTTTTCCGGGGGGCGCTGTTGAGCCGTTAGGCCACGCCCATTAATGCAAACCATGAAATATCAAATTTATCACCAGGCCTGGCTTGCAGGCCAAATTTGGTGCCTTTTGGGGAACTATCAAATATGGACCAATCAGATGAAGGGGGGGTGCGCTTGTTGGCGTCTAGCGTCGCCACGGTAACACTTTCGAAAGAGAAAAGTAATGCGTGTAGTCGCAGGATGGAGACGCACATTTTGATGTATAACACATCTGGGTTCACGATACGGTTCGGGCTGAATTAACTCTCGAAGAATGGCATATATTGCTCCAAAATTACGCAATTAATTCAGAATGTTCAAAATGGCCGACTTCCTGTTCGGTTTCGGCCATGGCGCCAAGAGACTTTTCTTTTAGTTGCGACATAATACAGGAGTATACCGATTTTCGTTCATGTACGTCAAACCGTATTATGGGGCTTGAGGCGCAAAGTTTTTTCTGTCTGAACCAACCAGATGAAGGGTGGGCGCGCTTTTTGGCGTTTAGCGTCGCCACGGTAACGCTTTTGAAAGAGAAAAGTAATGCGTGATGTCGGAGGATGGAGACGAACATTTTGATGTATAACACACCTCGGTGCACGTTACGGTTCGGGCTGAATTAACTGCCGAAGGAATGGCATAAATTGCGCCAAAGTGAAACGATTAATTCAAAATGGCCGACTTCCTGTTCGGTTTCGGGCATGACGCCAAGAGACTTTTCTTTAAGTTGTCCCATGATACAGGTGTGTACCGATTTTCGTGCATGTACGTCAAACCGTATCGTGGGGCTTGAGGCACAAAGTTTTCAAGGGGGCGCTGTTGAGCCATTTTGCCACGCCCATTAATGCAAACCATGAAATATCAAATTTTTCGCCAGGCCTGACTTGGGTGCAAAATTTGGTGACTTTTTGGGCATGTTAAGGGGGGCAAAAAGGCCATCACTTTGTCAGAAGAAAAAAAAAAATAATAATAATAATTAAAGCTGCAAGCAGCAATGAACGGGCCCTCGCACTCACGGCCACCGCCCCCCATAAGTATCAGAAAGTATCAGACTTCCTATGTCAAACCATTGAAAAGTTATAGCAGAAAAAAGGGACAACCAATCAGAAGAAGGGGCGGGGCTAATTAAGGCCAACGAAGCTTAAGGACTCATTACAGAGTCCCATGACACCACCCACGACTTCCTATGTCAAACCATTCAAAAGTTATAGCAGAAAAAAGGGACAACCAATCAGAAGAAGGGGCGGGGCTAATTTAAGCCAATGAAGGTCAAGGGCTCCATAAAGAATCCCATGACACCACCCACGACTCTCTATGTCAAACCATTCCAAAGTTATAGCAGAAAATCGGGACAACCAATCAGAAGAAGGGGCGGGGCTAATTAAGGCCAACGAAGCTTGAGGACTCATTACAGAGTCCCATGACACCACCCACGACTTCCTATGTCAAACAATTAAAATGTTATAGCAGAAAAAAGGGACAACCAATCAGAAGAAGGGGCGGGGCTAATTAAGGCCAACGAAGCCTAAGGACTCATTACAGAGTCCCATGACACCACCCACAACTCTCTATGTCAAACCATTCAAAAGTTATGGCAGAGAAAAGTATTCTAGGGGGCGCTGTTGAGCCGTTAGGCCACGCCCATTAATGCAAACCATGAAATATCCAATTTATCGCCAGGCCTGCCTTGCATGCAAAATTTGGTGACTTTTGGGGAACTATCAAATATGGACCAATCAGATGAAGGGGGGCACGCTTTTTGGTGTCGAGTGTTGCCACGGTAACACTTTTGAATGAGAAAAGTAATGCGCGTCGTCGCAAGATGGAGACGTACATTTTGATGTTAAAAAAAACACACAAATTGCTGACAATAAACTTTGCATTGTGCTGGGATTGAACCTGCGATCTCTCACACGAAAGACGGCGACGTTACCCCTAAGCCACGAATCAGCCTGGCCGTTTTCTGACTGACTGATTAAGGAGAGACCAACATAGCGATATAATCTGAGTCCCGAATTGTTTTTTCGTAATTTTTAAGATATTTGTAAGATATAAATATTAGTAAGACCCCACTATTTGTGCTTTTGTGAATAGCATGTTCCAGTCTTTACTTACTAGACACACACACTGCATGGAAGGGAGCGTTTGATTTATTGTTCACGTAACATTACTTTTATTTTTTCACAACCAAACCACGCACCCTATTTATGTCATTTGCACCGGGCAAGGACAAAAAATAAATGATTCCACCAAAATTCCAGAGATTTTTGTGGTTGGCTGACACATTACCAGCATATTTCAAATATGTCAAACCATTCAAAAGTTATAGTCAGAAAATATGGACAACCAATCAGAAGAAGGGGCGGGGCTAATTAAGGCCAACGAAGCTCAAGGACTCTTTACAGAGTCCCATGACACCACCCACGACTCTCTATGTTAAACCATTCCAAAGCTATAGCAGAAAATCGGGACAACCAATCAGAAGAAGGGGCGGGGCTAATTAAGGCCAACGAAGCTTAAGGACTCATTACAGAGTCCCATGACACCACCCACAACTCTCTATGTCAAACCATTCAAAAGTTATGGCAGAGAAAAGTTTTCTAGGGGGCGCTGTTGAGCCGTTAGGCCACGCCCATTAATGCAAACCATGAAATATCACATTTATCGCCAAGTCTGGCTTGCATGCAAAATTTGGTGACTTTTGGGGAACTATCAAATATGGACCAATCAAATGAAGGGTGGCGCGCTTTTTGGCGTCTAGCGTCGCCACGGTAACACTTTTGAAAGAGAAAAGTAATGCGCGTAGTCGCAGGATAGAGACGCACATTTTGATGTATAACACATCTGGGTTCATGATACGGTTCGGGCCGTATTAATTCTCGAAGGAATGGCATATATTGCTCCAAAATTACGTGATTCATTCAGAATGTTCAAAATGGCCGACTTCCTGTTCGGTTTCGACCATGGTGCCAAGAGACTTTTCTGTAAGTTGCAACATGATACAAGTGTGTACCGACTTTCGTTCATGTACGTCAAACCGTATTATGGGGCTTGAGGCGCAAAGTTTTTTCTGTCTGAACCAATCAGATGAAGGGTGGGCGCGCTTTTTGGCGTCTAGCGTCGCCACGGTAATGCTTTTGAGAGAGAAAAGTAATGCGTGGTGTCGGAGGATGGAGACGCACATTTTGATGTATAACACACCTGGGTGCTCGTTACGGTTCGGGCCGTATTAACTGCCGAAGGAATGGCATAAATTTCGCCAAAATGACACGACTAATTCAAAATGGCCGACATCCTGTTCGGTTTCGGGCATGACGCCAAGAGACTTTTCTTTAAGTTACGTCATGATACAGGCGTGTACCGATTTTCGTGCATGTACGTCAAACCGTATCGTGGGGCTTGAGGCACAAAGTTTTCAAGGGGGCGCTGTTGAGCCATTTTGCCACGCCCATTAATGCAAACCATTAAATATCAAATTTTTCACCAGGCCTGGCTTGGGTGCAAAATTTGGTGACTTTTTGGGCACGTTTAGGGGGGCAAAAAGGCCCTCCTTTCGTCAGAAAAATAATAAGAATAATAATAATAATTAAAGCTGCAAGCAGCGATGAACGGGCCCTCGCACTCACGGCCGCCGCCCCCCATAAGCATATCAGAAACGACACCACCCACGACTTCCTATGTCAAACCATTCAAAAGTTATAGCAGAAAAAAGGGACAACCAATCACAAGAAGGGGCGGGGCTAATTCAGGCCAATGAAGGTCAAGGACTCCATACAGAGTCTGATGACACCACCCACGACTCTCCATGTCAAACCATTCAAAAGTTATAGCAGGAAATAGGGACAACCAATCAAAAGAAGGGGCGGGGCTAATTTTCACCAATTATGGTCAAGGACTCAATACCGAGTCCCATGACACCACCCATGACTCTTTATGTCAAACCATTCAAAAGTTATGGCAGAGAAAAGTTTTCCGGGGGGTGCTGTTGAGCCATTTTGCCACGCCCATTAATGCAAACCATGAAATATCAAATTTATCACCAGGCCTGGCTTGCATGCAAAATTTGGTGACTTTTGGAGAACTATCAAATATGGACCAATCAGATTAAGGGGGCACGCTTTTTGGCGTCTAGCATCGCCACGGTAACACTTTTGAAAGAGAAAAGTAATGCGCGTAGTCGCAAGATGGAGACGCACATTTTGAGGTATAAGTCACCTGGATGCACGTTACGGTTCGGGCCGTATTAATTGCCGAAGGAATGGCATTAATTGCGCCAAAATTACACAATTAATTCAAAATGGCCGACTTCCTGTTCAATTTCGGCCATGGCGCCAAGAGACTTTTCTTTAAGTTGCGACATGATACAGGTGTGTACCGATTTTCGTTCATGTACGTCAAACCGTATTATGGGGCTTGAGGCTCAAAGTTTTTTCCCTCTGAACCAATCAGATGAAGGGTGGGCGCACTTTTTGGTGTCTAGCGTTGCCGCGGTAACGCTTTTAAATGAGAAAAGTAATGTGCGTCGTTGCAGGACAGGGACGCACATATTGATGTAGAAAAAAAAAAATTGCTGACAAAAAAGTCTGGATACTGCGGGAATCAAACTCTGATCTCTGACTCCAAAGACGGGAACGCTCTGGCTGAGCTAAGACTCAGCTTCTCAGTTCTATTTGACCTACTGACTAAGGAGAGACCAACATATCGATATTTAGTAATGTAAGTCTGGAGCTGTTTTTTCTAATTTTTTTAAATATTTGTAAGTTATAAATATTAGTAAAACCCTACTATTTTAATTATTACTTTTTCTGTAACCATTCTGCCAAGGTTGTAACCGGGCTGAGCTGGGAATATTTCTGACGTCACCACATTACAGGGAGCTGATTGGTCGGGGGGCAGGGCCGTCATCACCCTACTCGCCACCGATTGGTCGGGGGGCGGGGCCGTCATCACCCTCCGCGCCACTGATTGGTCGGGAGGCGGGGCCGTCATCACCCTACTCGCCACCGATTGGTCGGGGGGCGGGGCCGGCAGACGTTTGAATCAGGAAGCGGGAGTCAGCGCGAGAGCGACTGGCGGCTCGTGGCGATTTTATTATAAAAAAGGGACAACCAATCAGAAGAAGGGGCGGGGCTAATTCAGGCCAAAGAAGCTCAAGGACTCATTGCAGAGTCCCTTGACACCACCTACGACTTCCTATGTCAACCCATTCAAAGTTTATAGCAGAAAAAAGGGACAACCAATCAGAAGAAGGGGCGGGGCTAATTCAGGCCAATGAAGGTCAAGGACTCCATACAGAATCTGATGACACCACCCACGACTCTCTATGTCAAACCATTCAAAAGTTATGGCAGAGAAAAGTATTCAAGGTGGCGCTGTTGAGCCGTTAGGCCACGCCCATTAATGCAAACCATGAAATATAAAATTTATCACCAGGCCTGGCTTGCATGCAAAATTTGGTGACTTTTGGAGAACTATCAAATATGGACCAATCACATGAAGGGGGGGCGCGCCTTTTGGTGTCTAGCGTCGCCGCGGTAACACTTTTGAAAGAGAAAAGTAATGCGTGGTGTCGCAGGATGTAGACGCACATTTTGATGTATAACACACCTGGGTGCACGATACGGTTCGGGCTGAATTAACTCTCGAAGGAATGGCATAAATTTCGCCAAAATGACACAATTTATTCAAAATGGCCGACATCCTGTTCGGTTTTGGCCATGGCTCCAAGAGACTTTTCTTTAAGTTGTGCCATGATACAGGTGTGTAGCGATTTTCGTGCATGTACGTCAAACCGTATTGTGGGGCTTGAGGCACAAAGTTTTCCGGGGGGCGCTGTTGAGCCAGTTTGCCACGCCCATTAATGCAAACCATGAAATATCAAATTTATCACCAGGCCTGGCTTGCATGCCAAATTTGGTGCCTTTTGGGGAACTATCAAATATGGACCAATCAGATGAAGGGGGGGTGCGCTTGTTGGCGTCTAGCGTCGCCACGGTAACACTTTCGAAAGAGAAAAGTAATGCGTGTAGTCGCAGGATGGAGACGCACATTTTGATGTATAACACATCTGGGTTCACGATACGGTTCGGGCTGAATTAACTCTCGAAGAATGGCATATATTGCTCCAAAATTACGCAATTAATTCAGAATGTTCAAAATGGCCGACTTCCTGTTCGGTTTCGGCCATGGCGCCAAGAGACTTTTCTTTTAGTTGCAACATGATACAGGAGTGTACCAATTTTCGTTCATGTACGTCAAACCGTATTATGGGGCTTGAGGCGCAAAGTTTTTTCTGTCTGAACCAACCAGATGAAGGGTGGGCGCGCTTTTTGGCGTCTAGCGTCGCCACGGTAACGCTTTTGAAAGAGAAAAGTAATGCGTGTGGTCGCAGGAGGGAGACGCACATTTTGATGTATAATACACCTGGGTGCACGTTACGGTTCGGGCTGAATTAACTGCCGAAGGAATGGCATAAATTGCGCCAAAGTGACACGATTAATTCAAAATGGCCGACTTCCTGTTCGGTTTCGGGCATGACGGCAAGAGACTTTTCTTTAAGTTGTCCCATGATACAGGTGTGTACCGATTTTCGTGCATGTACGTCAAACCGTATCGTGGGGCTTGAGGCACAAAGTTTTCAAGGGGGCGCTGTTGAACCATTTTGCCACGCCCATTAATGCAAACCATTAAATATCAAATTTTTCGCCAGGCCTGACTTGGGTGCAAAATTTGGTGACTTTTTGGGCATGTTAAGGGGGGCAAAAAGGCCATCACTTTGTCAGAAGAAAAATAATAATAATAATTAAAGCTGCAAGCAGCGATGAACGGGCCCTCGCACTCACGGCCACCCCCCCCCCCCCCATAAGCATATCAGACATGACACCACCCACGACTTCCTATGTCAAACCATTCAAAAGTTATAGCAGAAAAAAGGGACAACCAATCAGAAGAAGGGGCGGGGCTAATTCAGGCCAATGAAGGTCAAGGACTCCATACAGAATCTGATGACACCACCCATGACTCTCTATGTCAAACCCTTCCAAAGTTATAGCAGAAAATCGGGACAACCAATCAGAAGAAGGGGCGGGGCTAATTAAGGCCAACTAAGCTTAAGGACTCTTTACAGAGTCCCATGACACCACCCACAACTCTCTATGTCAAACCATTCAAAAGTTATGGCAGAGAATAGTATTCTAGGGGGCGCTGTTGAGCCGTTAGGCCACGCCCATTAATGCAAACCATGAAATATCAAATTTATCACCAGGTCTGGCTTGCATGCAAAATTTGGTGACTTTTGGAGAACTATCAAATATGGACCAATCACATGGAGGGGGGCGCACCTTTTGGCATCTAGCGTCTCCACGGTAACACTTTTGAAAGAGAAAAGTAATGCGTGGTGTCGCAGGATGTAGACGCACATTTTGATGTATAACACACCTGGGTGCACGTTACGGTTCGGGCTGAATTAACTGCCGAAGGAATGGAATAAATTTCGCCAAAATGACACAATTTATTCAAAATGGCCGACATCCTGTTCGGTTTCGGCCATGGCTCCAAGAGACTTTTCTTTAAGTTGTGCCATGATACAGGTGTGTAGCGATTTTCGTGCATGTACGTCAAACCGTATTGTGGGGCTTGAGGCCCAAAGTTTTCCGGGGGGCGCTGTTGAGCCATTTTGCCACGCCCATTAATGCAAACCATGAAATATCAAATTTATCGCCAGGCCTGGCTTGCATGCCAAATTTGGTGCATTTTGGGGAACTATCAAATATGGACCAATCAGATGAAGGGGGGGTGCGCTTGTTGGCGTCTAGCGTCGCCACGGTAACACTTTTGAAAGAGAAAAGTAATGCGTGTAGTCGCAGGATGGAGACGCACATTTTGATGTATAACACATCTGGGTTCACGATACGGTTCGGGCTGAATTAACTCTCAAAGGAATGGCATATATTGCTCCAAAATTACGCAATTAATTCAGAATGTTCAAAATGGCCGACTTCCTGTTCGGTTTCTGCCATGGCGCCAAGAGACTTTTCTTTTAGTTGCTACATGATACAGGAGTGTACCAATTTACGTTCATGTACGTCAAACCGTATTATGGGGCTTGAGGCGCAAAGTTTTCTCTGTCTGAACCAACCAGATGAAGGGTGGGCGCGCTTTTTGGCGTCTAGCGTCGCCACGGTAACGCTTTTGAAAGAGAAAAGTAATGCGTGGTGTCGCAGGATGGAGACGCACATTTTTATGTATAACACACCTGGGTGCACGTTACGGTTCGGGCTGAATTAACTGCCGAAGGAACGGCATAAATTTCGCTAAAATGACACGATTAATTCAAAATGGCCGACATCCTGTTCGGTTTCGGGCATGACCCCAAGAGACTTTTGTTTAAGTTGTCCCATGATACAGGTGTGTACTGATTTTCGTGCATGTACGTCAAACCGTATCGTGGGGCTTGAGGCACAAAGTTTTCAAGGGGGCGCTGTTGAGCCATTTTGCCACGCCCATTAATGCAAACCTTTAAATATCAAATTTTTCGCCAGGCCTGACTAGGGTGCAAAATTTGGTGACTTTTTGGCAATGTTAAGGGGGGCAAAAAGGCCTTCACTTTGTCAGGAAAATAATAATAATAATAAAAATTCCTGCAAATACAATAGGGCCTTCGCACTGAAGGTGCTCGGGCCCTAATAATAATAAAAATTCCTGCAAATACAATAGGGCCTTCGCACTGCAAGTGCTCGGGCCCTAATAATAATAATAAAAATTCCTGCAAATACAATAGGGCCTTCGCACTGAAGGTGCTCGGGCCCTAATAATAAACATCACAGATACAATAGGGTCCTCGCACTTTCAGTGCTCGGGCCCTAATAAACATCACAGATACAATAGGGTCCTCGCACTTTCAGTGCTCGGGCCCTAATAAACATCACAGATACAATAGGGTCCTCGCACTTTCAGTGCTCGGGCCCTAAAAATAGTAAATAACAAAGCTGTATGTTATAAGCAACAATATTAATAGCAGCAGTAATGATAATAGTAATAATGATACTATAAAATAGTTAATAATAAATATAATAATTAAAGCTGCAAGCAGCGATGAACGGGCCCTCGCACTCATGGCCACCGTCCCCCATAAGCATATCAGAAATGACACCACCCACGACTTCCTATGTCAAACCATTCAAAAGTTATAGCAGAAAAAAGGGACAACCAATCAGAAGAAGGGGCGGGGCTAATTCAGGCCAATGAAGGTCAAGGACTCATTACAGAGTCCCATGACACCACCCACGACTCTCTATGTCAAAACATTCAAATGTTATAGCAGGAAATAGGGACAACCAATCAGAAGAAGGGGCGGGGCTAATTTTCGCCAATTATGGTCAAGGACTCAATACAGAGTCCCATGACACCACCCACGACTCTTTATGTCAAACCTTTCAAAAGTTATGGCAGAGAAAAGTATTCTAGTGGGCGCTGTTGAGCCGTTAGGCCACGCCCATTAATGCAAACCATGAAATATCAAATGTATCGACAGGCCTGGCTTTTCTTTAAGTTGCGACATGATACAGGTGTGTACTGATTTTTGTTCATGTACGTCAAACCGTATTATGGGGCTTGAGGCGCAAAGTTTTTTCTGTCTGAACCAATCAGATGAAGGGTGGGCGCGCTTTTTGCCGTCTAGCATCGCCACGGTAACACTTTTGAAAGAGAAAAGTAATGCGTGGTGTCGGAGGATGGAGACGCACGTTTTGATGTATAACACACCTGGGTGCACGTTACGTTCGGGCCGTATTAATGACCGAAGAAATGGCACAAATTGCGCCAAAATTACACGATTAATTCAAAATGTTCAAAATGGCCGACTTCCTGTTCGGTTTCGGCCATGGCGCCAAGAGACTTTTCTTTAAGTTGTGACATGATACAGGTGTGTACCGATTTTGGTGCATGTACGTCAAACCGTATTGTGGGGCTTGAGGCACAAAGTTTTCTAGGGGGCGCTGTTGAGCCATTAGGTCCCGCCCATTAATGCAAACCATTAAATATCAAATTTTTCACCAGGCCTGGCTCAGTGTTTCGAGAGGAGGTAGTAAAACGTTAATACCTGAAGCAACAGCAGGACTGGTGTCATCACCATCACCACCTTTGAACAGCCAATATGCTTACAGTGTTTTTTCATACACGTATAGTTCATACAGGAAGATAGTGTAGCCTTTGTCTCACTTGATTTGGCCTTGTATTCATATACATACTAATTGAATGATTATAGGCTATCCCATTTGTTGCCCAAATAAATAATTTCAAAATCAGTAAATAATTAAAATCAGTACTCGAGTTGTAAAAAAAAAAGAAATCAGGGGGGATGGTGGATTTTATCATATGGGGACAGATAATTGTGCTGATTACAAATAATATAATATATTACAAATAATAGCAGTGACCAAAACACCTGCAGAAATACTGCAGGAATGACATAGCAGCAGTTAAATGCAGCCTTCTGTAAGCTTTAAATATCCACTGGGCTTACATCAAATACATCAAAACACAACAATAAAAACACTTTTCTGAACTTATCAATATGACTCTGTCCTTCACAGGATAAGTAAAATGGATCACTGCAAAAACTCTAAATCTTAACAAGAATATTTGTCTTATTTCTAGTTGAAATGTCTCATTTTAGTAAAAAAATCTCATTACACTTAAAACAAGACTCATCACTGGAAAAAACAACAATTTTCACCTGTTTCAAGTAGATTTTCACTTGTAATAAGTAGAAAAATCTGCATGTGGAACAAGATTGTTTTGCTTGTAATGAGAAGATAAATCTTGTGCCATTGGCAGATTTTTCTACTTATTTCAAGTGAACATTTACTTGAAACAGGTGAAAATTGTCAAATAAATTATTTTTCTGGTGATGACTCTAAATATTGAAATGAAATGACATAAGGGATGGAAAGGGGTGATGGCAGTTTTACAGGGGGATGATTTGGACCGTTTTTATTTCAGGGGGGAAATCCCCCTCATCCCCCCTCAACTCGAGTACTGATTATAATAACGTGTCTTATAAATCAATAATTTTAAAATCTCAATCCTTATTTTTATTTAACGGCCAGGGTTTATAGGCTGCATATTTACACTGTGTAGCCTGAAAGTGAACTGCAACTTACGTGCGGACGCATCTTTGCTGTGGAGGGGGCTGAATAAATCAACCAATTTTTGACATTTGACCGTGTCTTCCTCCAGCGCCTTTTTTTTTTCTCTCCCTCTCGGCACCGCCTTGTCGAGGCAAAACCTCCTTTTAACTCTCCCTCGCTGTGGAAACAGCCCCTGCTTGTAATAATGGCTGCAGCTCGAGCGGCAGAGCCATGGATGTATTGGGCAGAGCTGGTGGTGGGCGTGGTTTCAGCAGCGGAGGAGACCGAAGGGTGGTGTGCATTTTGGTGACGTAAAGAAAATGCACCAATCTTAACGGCTCACAGAAACCACGTGACACTGGGGGACTCTGTAAGGGTGGGGGCGAGCAGATCTTGCAGATTTTCATAGGGATTTAATCTTTTCTGTGTTGGCAGGCTGAGGGGAGACCACTTTAAATATGTTAAAACAAGAAAACACGTGTTTTTCATAATAGGTCCCCCTTTAAAGATTTTCTAACAGTTTAGTTTGTTATGAACGTCAGAGATGTAGTTATAACACTGCATACATGTGAATAATTATAAACATTGAAAAACGTACTTTTATATGAAAATAACCAGAAACAGATAGCTATAACATGGTATTTATATACTGCTTTAATGAACATTATTTTTATAGCCTATAAGCTATAAATATTATTTTTCTATTTTAATAAAATTAAATGTTTTTCTCTCATTTCAATTAAAACAAATAGGAATATTATCGGTTTTAATGACAATTATTGTACATCACAGCTAATTGTAAAATACATTGATTCAATTCGATTATATACAGGAATTACAGGCTATGATAATAATAGAAAAGAAAGAAAAATGACTCAAACAAAAAAAAAACAGTGAGTGAGACAAGACAGCGACAACCAATGCAAGTGGGATGTCAACAGTGTATACATATTTCAAAACACAGACAACAACTTCTGAGCAAGTGGTTTGTTGAGCAGATATTGGAATTAATCTCAGATATTTGCATGAGGTCACTCTCACTCTCAACTAAATAAATAAATAAATATATATATATAAATACAACAACACACCCCTCTCCTCTTAAAATAAATTCAAATAAACAATCAAACTTATTTCCTTTCAGAATAAATGTACGTATTTTTAACGTGTGACAGCATCCTGTATCATAACTACATCTCTGCCGTTTGTACAAACCAAACTGTGTGGAAATCGGGTAAAGAGTCTGAGAGTTATGAATGATTGTAGTCCGGGAGAAACCTTGCTCAGTAGAAATGATGCACTAAGACGCAAATAATGCCCTGTCCAAGATGGCGGCCGCATCGATCGGCGCCCGGTCCAAGATGGCGGCCGCGCACCACCCCCCCTCCCCCGAAGAGCTGCGCGCGCATTCCAAACTGCACTCATCCCCCCACCTTCCCCCCGCGGGAGCTCAACCCCTCCCCTCCCAGTGCTGCTGCAGCAGTCTTCTCAGCTTCTCAGTCCTGCTGGATCTGACTGAGACACAGTCTGATCACACATAAATATTCATTTAAAATCACGTCTAATGATTAAGTTTATCAAAATCACAGGACATTTTCAAAATACAGTAAACAATATACTTATGAAGTCCCATATGTCTATGACATTTATTGACAAAGACATAGCTTTTTACGTTATTAGTTCATTTTTTTAATTTTTAGAGTGACCAAGTTTTTCAAAAACAATATGTTACAGTGTATGATTTTTTACTCCTGTTGTAAGCTATCTGAAACTGTCATTTGATTTTCCTTACACAAAATCTTTGATTTTTAATTAATATTTTTCCAGAAATACAGAGTGACATAAAAATGCCAATTCCTTTCAAGAAATAACCACGATACGCGACACAGTCAACAAGGAACCTACTGCCAATCAAATGTGTCAATTTCATTAAGATTGGATAAACCAAACAGCAACTAAAGCACATAATTTGATGAAAAATGTATACCTGACCAAAAGGTGGCGCTATGGAGTTCATCCAAGATTGTCATATCCACTTGTTCAGAATGCAAGCCCGATTCAATGTATTGAATTTGGGTTCATTCTGACCAATTATGTTTAAGTTACAACAACTTTTATGTTCATGGCGAGACCCCGAAATTTGACAACCTCTGACAGCGACGCCCTTTGACACAAACTTACAGTTTTCTCTGTCACTCATCGTCAATGCCTTACCTATTATCTCACCAACTTTGAGATCAAGAAACTGATCTCGTTTGGAGCACAGATGCAAACTAGAAGACATGACAATTCCTGGTGCCAACAGGTGGCGCTACAACCGATCCTGAATATTCCACCATAGATGGGTTCAGGCCCAACCTACAATCATGCACATACGTTTTCAACAACATAAAATAATGTATTGCTGAATTACAGCCAATTGATGTTTGATGGCGAAGCTTAAAAATGACCTCAAACTTCGCCGGATCACTACGGTCACGCCCTCTGGCAGAAACTTAAAAGCTTCGCAATTTAGCGTCGGCCATGTGTCTAGATTGTACAAACCAAGTTGTGAGCCAATTCGATAAAATCTCTAGGAGGAGTTCGTTAAAGTACGAGGCCTAGAAATGATCAGAATTCATGAAAAATGACATTTTCTGTTCAAAATGCCGGACTTCCTGTGTAACTTAGACCATGGGTCCAAAAGACTTTTTTGTAGCTCTTTGTCTAATATAATACACACATAAAGGTCATTGCTGTAAGTCAAACCATATTGTGGGGCTCGTCAAAAAACATAAAATAGGTGGCGCTATAGAGCCCATTCTTGTGGACCCATGCCTGTCGCCCATAAAATACGTAATTTTACGCGACTCTGGAAGCGTGTGCAAAATTTGGTGAGTTTTTGAGCATTTTAAGGCCTCCAAAAAGGCAATTTATTTATGGCGAGAATAATAATAATAATAATAATAATAATAATAATTAAAGCTGCAAGCAGCGATGAACGGGCCCTCGCACTCACGGCCACCGCCCCCATAAGCATATCAGAAATGACACCACCCACGACTTCCTATGTCAAACCATTCAGAAGTTATAGCAGAAAAAAGGGACAACCAATCAGAAGAAGGGGCGGGGCAAATTCAGGCCAATGAAGGTCAAGGACTCCATACAGAATCTGATGACACCACCCACGACTCCCTATGTCAAACCATTCAAAAGTTATAGCAGAAAATCGGGACAACCAATCAGAAGAAGGGGCGGGGCTAATTTTCGCCAATTATGGTCAAGGACTCAATACCGAGTCCGATGACACCACCCACGACTCTTTATGTCAAACCTTTCAAAAGTTATGGCAGAGAAAAGTATTCTAGTGGGCGCTGTTGAGCCGTTAGGCCACGCCCATTAATGCAAACCATGAAATATCAAATGTATTGACAGGCCTGGCTTTTCTTTAAGTTGCGACATGATACAGGTGTGTACCGATTTTTGTTCATGTACGTCAAACCGTATTATGGGGCTTGAGGCGCAAAGTTTTTTCTGTCTGAACCAATCAGATGAAGGGTGGGCGCGCTTTTTGCCGTCTAGCATCGCCACGGTAACGCTTTTGAAAGAGAAAAGTAATGCGTGGTGTCGGAGGATGGAGACGCACGTTTTGATGTATAACACACCTGGGTGCACGTTACGTTCGGGCCGTATTAATGACCGAAGAAATGGCATAAATTGCGCCAAAATTACACGATTAATTCAAAATGTTCAAAATGGCCGACTTCCTGTTCGGTTTCGGCCATGGCGCCAAGAGACTTTTCTTTAAGTTGTGACATGATACAGGTGTGTACCGATTTTGGTGCATGTACGTCAAACCGCATTGTGGGGCTTGAGGCACAAAGTTTTCTAGGGGGCGCTGTTGAGCCATTAGGTCCCGCCCATTAATGCAAACCATTAAATATCAAATTTTTCACCAGGCCTGGCTCAGTGTTTCGAGAGGAGGTAGTAAAACGTTAATACCTGAAGCAACAGCAGGACTGGTGTCATCACCATCACCACCTTTGAACAGCCAATATGCTTACAGTGTTTTTTCATACACGTATAGTTCATACAGGAAGATAGTGTAGCCTTTGTCTCACTTGATTTGGCCTTGTATTCATATACATACTTATTGAATGATTATAGGCTATCCCATTTGTTGCCCAAATAAATCATTTCAAAATCAGTAAATAATTAAAATCAGTACTCGAGTTGTAAAAAAAAAAATCAGGGGGGATGGTGGATTTGATCATATGGGGACAGATAATTGTGCTGATTACAAATAATATAATATATTACAAATAATAGCAGTGGCCAAAACACCTGCAGAAATACTGCAGGAATGACATAGCAGCAGTTAAATGCAGCCTTCTGTAAGCTTTAAATATCCACTGGGCTTACATCAAATACATCAAAACACAACAATAAAAAACACTTTTCTGAACTTATCAATATGACTCTGTCCTTCACAGGATAAGTAACATGGATCACTGCAAAAACTCACAATCATAACAAGAATATTTGTCTTATTTATAGTTAAAATGTCTCATTTTAGTAAAAAAATCTCATTACACTTAAAACAAGACTCATCACTGGAAAAAACAACAATTTTCACCTGTTTCAAGTAGATTTTCACTTGAAATAAGTAGAAAAATCTGCATGTTGAACAAGATTGTTTTGCTTGTAATGAGAAGATAAATCTTGTCCCATTGGCAGATTTTTCTACTTATTTCAAGTGAACATTTACTTGAAACAGGTGAAAATTGTCAAATAAGTTATTTTTCTGGTGTTATTTTTCTGGTGATGACTCTAAATGTTGAAATAGCAGTAAAACCACATTCATTGATGAAATGACATAAGGGATGGAAAGGAGGGATGGCAGTTTTACAGGGGGATGATTTGGACCGTTTTTATTTCAGGGGGGAAATCCCCCTCATCCCCCCTCAACTCGAGTACTGATTATAATAAAGTGTCTTATAAATCAATAATTTTAAAATCTCAATCCTTATTTTTATTTAACGGCCAGGGTTTATAGGCTGCATATTTACACTGTGTAGCCTGAAAGTGAACTGCAACTTACGTGCGGACGCATCTTTGCTGTGGAGGGGGCTGAATAAATCAACCAATTTTTGACATTTGGCCGTGTCTTCATCCAGCGCCTTTTTTTTCTCTCTCCCTCTCGGCACCGCCTTGTCGAGGCAAAACCTCATTTTAACTCTCCCTCGCTGTGGAAACAGCCCCTGCTTGTAATAATGGCTGCAGCTCGAGCGGCAGAGCTGGTGGTGGGCGTGGTTTCAGCAGCGGAGGAGACCGAGGGGTGGTGTGCATTTTGGTGACGTAAAGAAAATGCACCAATCTTAACGGCTCACAGAAACCACGTGACACTGGGGGACTCTGTAAGGGTGGGGGCGAGCAGACCCTGCAGATTTTCATGGGATTTCATCTTTTCTGTGTTGGCAGGCTGAGGGGAGACCACTTTAAATATGTTAAAACAAGAAAACACGTGTTTTTCATAATAGGTCCCCCTTTAAAGATTTTCTAACAGTTTAGTTTGTTATGAACGTCAGAGATGTAGTTATAACACGGCATACTTGTGAATAATTATAAACATTGAAAAACGTACTTTTATATGAAAATAACCAGAAACAGATAGCTATAACATGGTATTTATATACTGCTTTAATGAACATTATTTTTATAGCCTATAAGCTATAAATATTATTTTTCTATTTTAATAAAATTAAATGTTTTTCTCTCATTTCAATTAAAACAAATAGGAATATTATCGGTTTTAATGACAATTATTGTACATCACAGCTAATTGTAAAATACATTGATTCAATTCGATTATATACAGGAATTACAGGCTATGATAATAATAGAAAAGAAAGAAAAATGACTCAAACAAAAAAAAAACAGTGAGTGAGACAGGCAAGACAGCAACAACCAATGCAAGTGGGATGTCAACAGTGTATACATATTTCAAAACACAGACAACAACTTCTGAGCAAGTGGTTTGTTGAGCAGATATTGGAATTAATCTCAGATATTTGCATGAGGTCACTCTCACTCTCAACTAACTAAATATATATATATATATATATATATATATATATATATATATATATAAATACAACAACACACCCCTCTCCTCTTAAAATAAACAATCAAACTTTTTTCCTTATACAATTTATACAAAAACCATATGTCTTTGTAAAAGAGCATAATACAAAGTCTTTCAGAATAAATGTACGTATTTTTAACGTGTGACAGCATCCTGTATCATAACTACATCTCTGCCGTTTGTACAAACCAAACTGTGTGGAAATCGGGTAAAGAGTCTGGGAGTTATGAATGATTGTAGTCCGGGAGAAACCTTGCTCAGTAGAAATGATGCACTAAGACGCAAATAATGCCCTGTCCAAGATGGCGGCCGCATCGATCGGCGCCCGGTCCAAGATGGCGGCCGCGCCCCACCCCCATGGATCTATAGCCCACCCCCCCTCCCCCGAAGAGCTGCGCGCGCATTCCAAACTGCACTCATCCCCCCACCTTCCCCCCGCGGGAGCTCAACCCCTCCCCTCCCCTCCCAGTGCTGCTGCAGCAGTCTTCTCAGCGGCAGCAGTACTGCTGGATCTGACTGAGACACAGTCTGATCACACATAAATATTCATTTAAAATCACGTCTAATGATTAGGTTTATCAAAATCACAGGACATTTTCAAAATACAGTAAACAATATACTTATGAAGTCCCATATGTCTATGACATTTATTGACAAAGACATAGCTTTTTACGTTATTAGTTCATTTTTTTAATTTTTAGAGTGACCAAGTTTTTCAAACACAATATGTTACAGTGTATGATTTTTTACTCCTGTTGTAAGCTATCTGAAACTGTCATTTGATTTTCCTTACACAAAATCTTTGATTTTTAATTAATATTTTTCCAGAAATACAGAGTGACATAAAATTGCCAATTCCTTTCAAGAAATAACGATACGCGACACAGTCAACAAGGAACCTACTGCCAATCAAATGTGTCAATCTCATTAAGATTGGATAAACCAAACAGCAATGACAGCACATAATTTGATGAAAAATGTATACCTGACCAAAAGGTGGCGCTATGGAGTTCATCCAAGATTGTCATATCCACTTGTTCAGAATGCAAGCCCGATTAAATGTATTGAATTTGGGTTCATTCTGACCAATTATGTTTAAGTTACAACAACTTTTATGTTCATGGCGAGACCCCGAAATTTGACAACCTCTGACAGCGACGCCCTTTGATACAAACTTACAGTTTTCTCTGTCACTCATCGTCAATGCCTTACCTATTATCTCACCAACTTTGAGATCAAGAAACTGATCTCGTTTGGAGCACAGATGCAAACTAGAAGACATGACAATTCCTGGTGCCAACAGGTGGCGCTACAACCGATCCTGAATATTCCACCATAGATGTCTTCAGGCTCAGTCTACAATCATGCACATACGTTTTCGACCACATCAAATCATGTATTGCTGAATTACAGCCAATTGATGTTTGATGGCGAGGCTTAAAAATGACCTCAAACTTCGCCGGATCACTACGGTCAAGCCCTCTGGCAGAAACTTAAAAGCTTCGCAATTTAGCGTCGGCCATGTGTCTAGATTGTACAAACCAAGTTGTGAGCCAATTCGATAAAATCTCTAGGAGGAGTTCGTTAAAGTACGAGGCCTAGAAATGATAAGAATTCATGAAAAATGACATTTTCTGTTCAAAATGCCGGACTTCCTGTGTAACTTAGACCATGGGTCCAAAAGACTTTTTTGTAGCTCTTTGTCTAATATAATACTCACATAAAGGTCATTGCTGTAAGTCAAACCATATTGTGGGGCTCGTCAAAAAACATAAAATAGGTGGCGCTATAGAGCCCATTCTTGTGGACCCATGCCTGTCGCCCATAAAATACGTAATTTTACGCGACTCTGGAAGCGTGTGCAAAATTTGGTGAGTTTTCGAGCATTTTAAGGCCTCCAAAAAGGCAATTTATTTACGGCGAGAATAATAATAATAATAATAAACATCACAGATACAATAGGGTCCTCGCACTTTCAGTGCTCGGGCCCTAATAAACATCACAGATACAATAGGGTCCTCGCACTTTCAGTGCTCGGGCCCTAATAAAATGGTGGACAAGAATTGATTTGATTTTTTTTCTATTTTTCTCTCTAGAGAATGCAATGAAAGATCCAAGAATTGACCGCGCTGTAGGTCTGTGCAAAAAGCTTGTGGGCTGCTTCAGTTACAGTTGGAGACGGAAGAGGGACCTTGCTGAGGCCCAAAAGGAGCTCAAGGTACCCGAACACAAGCTTAAAACTGAGTGTCCAACGAGATGGGGTTCGAGACAAGCCATGATCCAGAGCAGGGGTAGGCAACCCTGGTCCTCGAGTGCCACTGTCCTGCATGTCTTAGATGCTACCCTGCTTTAACACACCTGATTCTAATTAATCATCGTCATCAGCTTGTCATCCAGGGCTGCACAATTCTGTTGATGACACAGGTACTTTTATCACGGTGTGCTGAAGCAGGGTAGCATCTAAGACATGCAGGACAGTGGCACTCGAGGACCAGGGTTGCCTACCCCTGATCCAGAGGGTACTTGAACAGCTACCTGCTATTTCACATGTTCTCTCCTCTGATCGGAAGGCTAGACACCTGATTCCCACATGGCAGGATGTTGAAGTTCTCGAGGCAATCAACAATGCACTCAGCCCACTGACAGACTTCACTGATGCCCTGTCAGGAGAGCAATATGTGAGCATCTCCTCAGTGAAACCAGTTCTCCACCTCTTTGAAACATCAGTTGTGGCCATGCAGGAAGGTGACTCGGATCTCACACGATCAATTAAGTCAAAAATCCTGGGGTACCTTCAGGAAAAATACAGTCATCCAAACACACAGGAACTGCTGGACATGGCCACATCTCTTGATCCAAGATTCAAGATGGAGTACATCAGTGAGGACAATAAAACCACTGTCAAGGCCAGACTGACACGTGAGATGACCGACATACCTTCAGTTACGGTAATTATGTTGATCACATCATACTCAAAATGATATTTACACATTTTAAATGGTTGGAAAAATGTGACAGTGTACTTTAATGTTTAAGTGTGTGTTTAAGTGATATTGCATTGGTGTGTGAAATAGAATATTAAGATTAGCTTTGTTAATTATCTTCTCTCCTTTAAAGCAAACTCCCCCCTCAACTACACCCCCGGCTGCCCCCATGAAGAAGAGCCGAAAGACCTTAGGCAGCTTCCTCAAAGCAGCAAAAGGCAGTGAGGCACCATCCCAGCCTGAGCAAGATGTTGCCTCAGAAATACTGTCATATCTGCTCTCAAGCAAGATTGACAGTGAAGCTGACCCCTTAGTCTGGTGGAAGGAACATAAGGGAGAATTTCCAAAACTGTCTGTACTGGCTAGGAAATACCTCTGCATTACTGCCACAAGTTCCCCTTCCGAGAGGGTGTTCAGCACAGGGGGGAACATTGTAACATGTCTCCGCTCATCACTGAAGCCTCAAAATGTCGACCGCCTTGTGTTCTTGGCATAGAACCTTTAAGCAGCTGGCTGCATAAAAAAAGGACTAGGCCTATGTTCTAGGTTGTTGTAGTCCTGTCATGGTCAACTATCATGTTGTCATGTTTGTTATATTTTGTTAACGATTGTGGATTACATTTGGAGAAACATCTACCTTTCTCATCACCTGACACATATTGCACATAAATATTGTTAAAATTGTTATTGTTAAAATTATTTAAAGACAAGAGAGATGTTTATTGTTTTTATGTTCAATGTCAGCTGTTACAGCAAAAAGCAGCCAGAGGAATAATTTGTTGCCAAATATTGTTCAAAATTGTTATTATTGTTTTAATTATTCAAGGTTTGTGTAAAGAACACAAGAGATGTTTATTGTTATTATATTTTTGTTCAGCTGCTGCAAATTTAAAGTAATAAGTGCAATAAATGTTATATTGGAAAAAAATCGTGAGAGAATCGTGATCTCAATTCTAAGCAAAAAAATCGTGATTCTCATTTTGTCCAGAATCGTGCAGCCCTACTATCGACTACCTCACCAACAGGCCGCAGTACGTGAGGCTCCGCAACTGTGTGTCTGATGTGGTGGTCTGCAGCACGGGGGCCCCGCAGGGTACAGTGCTCGCTCCGTTCCTCTTCACACTTCAGATTTCCACCACAACATGGACTCCTGCCATCTCCAGAAGTTCTCCGATAACTCTGCCATCGTGGGACGCGTGGGATCTGGAGTACAGGGGGGTCATTGCCGACTTCATCACATGGTGCGAACGGAACCATCTGCGCATCAACACCAGCAAGATGAAGGAGGTGGTGATGGACTTCGGCAGGAACCCTCTGCCTCTTGCACCGGTGAACATCCAGGGGCTGGACATTGAGACGGTGGAAGAGTACAAGTACCTGGGTGTTCACCTCAATAATAAACTGGACTGGTCTCACAACACCGACGCCCTGTACAAAAAGGGCCAGAGTCGACTCCACCTGCTGACTGAGGTCCTGGCGTGTGCAGGGAGCTCTTAAGGACTTTTTATGACTCTGTGGTAGCGTCTGCTATCTTCTATGCAGTGGTCTGCTGGAGCTGCGGGAGCTCGGAGAGAGAGAGGAAGAGACTGAACCGACTGGTCAGGAGGGCTGGCTTGGTTCTTGGTTGTGCTCTGGACTCTGCCGAGGAGGTGGGTGAGGAGGATGCTGGTCAAGCTGAACTCTATCATGAACAACCCCTCTCACCCCCTACATGACACTGTGGGAGCCCTCAGCAGCTCCTTCAGCCAAAGACTGCTCCACCCGCGCTGCAAGAAGGAACGCTACTGCAGGTCCTTCATCCCCACAGCCATCAAACTCTTTAATAACCAACTCTAGCCACTCGAGTGCAATAACCTGTTTCTCTCGAAAGTGCAATAACCTTCTCCCGCTAAATACCTCATGTATTTTTGCACATTATTCTCTGTTTTTTAGGTTTAGTATTTTCTCTTGTACATTGCTCATTTTTCTACATTTTATATTGCTATTTTTTTTATTATTTAGCTATTTATTGGTTATTTTTATTTTTATTTTTTTAGGATATACTTTTTTATACCTTTTCATACTTTCATGTGTATTTTGTAAAAACAGTTGAGCGTGTGTGTGTTTTGCACAATTGAATTTCTCCTCTGGGAGATCAATAAAGTCTATTCTATTCTACATACACGGCCACATAGAAGAAATCTGAGCAAAAGCATTGACTTTGTTGTTTTGTACTGTTTTGTTTGTTTTGTTTGTTTTCTAGTGTCCCCTCTTTCCCTGTACCTGTATGCGTTTTTGTTCTGCGCATTTGAATTGTTACCTGTTTTGCATGAAATAAAGTTTTTAAAAAAAAGTATATGCTATAGAAACTGAACAAATAGGGATATCGTTGGCTACGGAGTAATACTTTTTTCACGAGTATTTTGTTCTGCTACAGTCATGAGGCCACAGCCAAGTTTTTCTGAGGCAATCCCCTGATAGATCTGTGTTCAGCTTTTCACAACAAGCTTCTGCTTTTCACTTAGAGAAACTCTCCAGAGTAACACTTGATCCGTTAGTGGATAGTGAATAATGTCAACTTTTTTGTCTTTACAGAAAACAATGTGAATCACAGCAGTATTGCGTGAGAATGGGATATGTGGTTGTTGGAAAGTAGCAATTAACGTTAATACTGGGGGGTGTTATGTTAATGTACCTCACATAAAAATCTATTTTAAACCTCTAAAAAAAATGCTTGGCTGTGGACCGGGACTTGGAACAAGAGTCTTACACCATGTGGACCAGGGCCTTCATTTTTAATTTGAAATAATCCCACACATTCGACATCATTCTCTTCCTCTTATTCGCTTTGCTGCGGTTACTGTTGTCAGTCCCGGCCGGCATCTTGACAGCTAAACTGTTCACACACGTTACGAAAAGCGCAACGCCGTCTTCTTCTGCTCTATAAGGGACACATGCATGTCACGTTGTGTCACAAAAAGAACCCATGCGAAACGTGAAGTTTAAATGTATTTTTTCTTTAAACGAGGCTTCTTCGATCATTTTTTGTAATCGAGTTACTCAAGGAATCATTGCAGCTCTACACCAGGGGTGGACTGGCCATCTGGCGTACCGGGCAATGCCCGGTGGGCCGAGGCACATTTTCGGGCCGGCCCGCACGGGCCTATGATTAGAGAAAAAAAAAAAAAAAAAACTATATTAAAAAGATATCTGTCGACCGCGAAGGCCCATTGGTTGATTTTTTTGAAGGACATTGAGCTAATCCAATGATTTCTCTCAGCCCTCCTCGGCCCGCCCCTCCCTCCCCTGCCCCTTGACCAAAAACAGGTCAGAACATGTTCAGACAGCGAGCGAGAATGGAGAGAGCACCGGTACAAAAGCGCAAGGGGGGGGCAGAAAAATTGAGGGAGAAAAAAAAGAAAAGGCTAAAAAAAGATGCACAAAAGTGTGCTAAACTGACAGATATGTTTGCTGCCCCATCAACGTCAGCAGCAGCAACAGCACCGCTTGCAGCAGGGCCAGAAAGGGTACAGGTGGATTCGGAGGAGGAGGAGGAGAGCGGTCAGGGACAGATAGAAGAGGAAGAGGAGGAGGTATGTGAAGCAAGCATCAGCCTGGAAAGAAGTAATATGTTTCACGTTAGGTCGGGAGGGCGGAGGGCTGTTGAGTGTGTGTGTGTGTGTGTGTGTGTGTGTGTGTGTGTGTGTGTGTGTGCTGCAGGTACACACACGTAAGCTAGCATGCAGTCAGAAAGACACTGGAATGACACATAAATGATGATAGAAAATTTCCCAAAACAATGAAAATGTTTTGGGATGTGTATTATTATTATTACTATTATAATTATTATTATTATTAATAAGACATTAAACAGAAAACATAAATAGTATCTGGAGAAATTGTAAGCTAAAAGTGTGCAAATGATCAACATAGTAAATTATTACAGTATGTTGTTTTATGCATCTTTTACGCAATCTTGTCCTTGCTGGTTTGGAGGTGGTGGTCACCCTCTTGTTTGTGTGTGTGTGTGTGTGTGTGTGTGTGTGTGTGTGTGTGTGTGTGTGTGTGTGTGTGTGTGTGTGTGTGTGTGTGTGTGTGTGTGTGTGTGTGTGTGTGTGAGAGCGAGAGAGAGAAAATTGCATTTATAGCCTTTGTTTTCAAATAATGCAATGAGTAAAGCTAGTGTCCAACTTGTCCAACTAACACGTAGTGTTATTTTAGCTGCCATAAAGTAACAGTTTGCAGGTGTTACACAGCTTACATATATTATTGTCATGTCATCTTAGTGAAATATTGCTTTGCTGAAATTAATAATTGATCATTAGTAGGTAGCCAGAGAAATAACACTAATGAAAGTAACATTTGTGCCTCTCTATTTCTCTGTGTTTAGTCAAGCCAGGCCGCCCCCACTCCTCAAAGAGGCAGGAATTATTTTAATTCCATCCACAACAGGAGTCCACAAACCCTGTTGTCCAGAGGCTCTTCAGTAGAACAGATGACATGGCATGGAAATGGCTGACATATTGTGGTCAACGCCATGCTTTATTTTGTTTTGTTTGCCTTGCTTTTAGCAAGCCTAATGATCAGAGCACGTTCATTAGAGGCATGACAGACTGGAGGCATGTGTATCAAAGGATAGAGGAGCATGACAGAGGCGTGGCACATAGGCGGTGTGCTGAGGCTTATTTTTTTAACTGCTCCAGAGCAAATATTGTACACCTCCTTGAGGGAAGACAGCTCATAGGACACCGTGAGCAGGTGAAGAAGAGACGTCAGGTGTTGGAGCGTGTAGTGGAAGTTGTTAAACTTATAGGGAAGAGAGGCTTAAGCTACAGACAGGAGCACAATGAAGCTGCGTACACCTTGGACAACGACAGTCTTGACCATGGCAATTTCCTACCTCAGCAGTGTAATCGACAAAAGCAAGCAAATCCATGCTTCACACACACAAGGCAGAGGCTCACTGATCACCCTACTGTCCAAATCAACCGTGAATGCAGTCATTGAAACCATCAAGAATTTAATTGTACAGATCATATCTGCAGACATCAAGAGAGCAGGGATGTTTTCTGTGCAGCTCGATACCACTCAACAGTGATTGACAGAGTTGCAGAGACAAGTGAATTAATGAAGAAACTACTTCTGTAAGGTGAGATTTATGATAAATTGATAAAATTGTTAAATTGGTGGATTTAATTGAATTTTGACAGAATGTAATATGATTGTTTTGCTCTCTCTCCTCTCCCAGGGTGTCCTTGCTGCTTTCAGTTCAAGTTCAAGTTCTTAATCATTCAATATCATTGCATTCTTCTTTGTTGTTGAGGATTATTGGAGGGCCATTCAACATTTTCTCAACCAGTAAGTACAGTATGTCAGACTGTTGTCTACCTCTATTTCTTTATTTGAGCCATTAGTCCTGTCATAATGCAATTGGTGTTTATCACTCACTTTTTTGTCTGTCAAACTTTTTCTCTTTAAGGCTGCCCTGTCCCCTGTGAATGTTCCAGGGATGTGCCTTTCATTGGTGTGGACTTCACAGGCATTCTTCATATTTGTAAGTTTACTATACTGTATACTGTCATGTGTTCTTGCTGACATCCAACTGGATGGTTATAAAGCCTACTACTTTTACAGAGTGACTGTAATGAATGCAACCATCTATTATTTCATTATTTGAACCCTCCTGTTGTCTTCTGGCCAAGGAAGTGAGAAGAAGGAAGGGTAGAGGGAAGAAGGGGGGGGGGAAGGGCAGGAAGGAAGGTAAAATGATGGAGGAAGTGAGGAAGGAAGGAAGAAAAAGGGAAAAAAGGAGACTGCAATGAGGAAGGAAAGGAGGAGGGAGGGAGTGTTTAAGATATCAATGTAATTTTTTAGAAACAGTCTCATTCTCAATATTCTCTTGACTCACCTGCTCTCTCTTTCTCCCACTTAGGACATATTTGGAGTGAATATTTGCCTTTACCTGATGTGGAGTCAACATGTTTTTTCTTCTTTTGTCATTGTGAGTTTACTAAATAGTTCTTGTTTTAATTCTAGAAGAGACTATCAGATGAATCAAGCATATCTGACCTCACCTGTTTTCTCTCTCCCCCAGAGAACCAAGGTCCATGCAGCCTTTTGCCTCAGTAAGTACAAAATAAGCTAGTTCATCTCTGTTCACCTGAACATTATTTAAAATACACCATAACTGATCCCTGCTCTCTTTCTTTTGTCTACCTGTCTCTTCCTCTCTCTGTTTTTCATACATAAAGGTGCCACTTTGGTAAAGATAAGAGCTTTTGCTTATTGATATAAGGTCTTACTGTGGGCATAATTATTTACAGTATATTGAACATATTTTATTAAACACTGAAAAGACATCTCTAGCGGTGTTTCTTTGACATGCACCTTCACTTCAAGATGGGAATTCTGACACTGGCCATCTCTCCCAAGATGAAAGTCTTTGTGAGTAGCGAAAGAGTGTATACAGTTTTTTAAACATGATTACTCTTCCATGTAGGCTGCTGCAATTGATTTTAATTTTTGAATCAACACAATGTACACACATATTTCTGGTATGTTGTGTGCCTCTGCATATATGTCATCATGGCGGGCCGCCATGACCAAAAATGCCAGGGCCATTTTTTGGTCCCAGTCCAGCCCTGCTCTACACTGATGTAGAGACATATTACAAAGGTACTTGAATGCACACTGCAGACCAAGAGGAAAGTAATATTGTACCTTACACAGCTTTGACTGAAGTTAGGCATTTGCATTACAGTTACACAAACATCAATTACTTAATAATCAATATGATGCATTGTCAAAATCGTGCTCAGCTGCAAAGGCTGCAAGACCTAATTTACTCTCTGGAAAATAACTCTGAACATACCACGATTTAATTAGCAAAGGAAGGTAGTACTAAAAGAGCTCGGCAAGATCCACAGAGAAAGCTAAGTCCCTTTGTGGTTAACTGAACATGTTTATCACTTATACCAAAGTATGGGCTTTCTGGGGAGTCGTTCATCACTCAAGATCATGTGCTACGATCTATTTAGGAACCACATCAACAAATTACATACATCTGAGTGGTTTCCCCACCTGGCCAACCTGTGATTAGTTTTGGACATATGATTAATGGTGGAAATGTTTGCAAATCCACAAGGGGGGACAGGATTGTGAAACAGCCAAATCCTTGGTTTTGGTGTCCATCCTTTCACTTCACTTGTGCAATCTAAGATGAAATACTGATTCTGTTGATAGCATGTAACTTTTTTGTGGCGAAATTACTGTCAAAAATATTTTTTTAACATCTGAATTAACCAGGTTTCGTTGCATTAAAATAACACTGAAAGTTGTCAAGGCAAAATAATACAGCAGATTCAAAGAAACGTAACTGCCTTAATTAAACTGTACTATCTGAACTGAAGCGCATCACATGACATCGAGCTGCACATACGCAATTCATACGGAGCCATGGAGACGCTTACCCTCCATTTCTTCGAACACCTGGTAGTTTGGAATGGCTCAACGCGAACGTCATCCATCATGGTTTTTGTAAGTATAATATCTTGCTTCTTTGTACGCCATGAAATGATACATTTGTGATAACAGATGGGAAGTATATTGGGTTTTTATACCTTATACCGTTAAGAGTCTGAAAGTACTTTTATGCTAGCTTAATTCTTATAACCATTGTATGTTTTTTCCTAGCTTATTTTTTTTCTGTATTGAAAGCTGTGGTAAAAGTTGGGAAATAATGAGTAAATGTTTTAAAGTAGAGGTTCTCATAGACCCGTCCTAATGGATCGGTTGGTGCTCAGCGGTGGGGGGTGGGGGCGGCGGACCTGAGGGGGCAGGATTTAACCAGATTAATAACTGTAGCAGGGCGAGTGCTACCGGGGCCGGCCGAAGGATGGAGAGACACGGAGTTTCGTGCAGACCCTTTTTTATTTAGCCGTTTTAATCACCCACACACAGTGCACAAGCACCTCAGTATGACAGCAGCTCCTCCGACCTCTCGCTGCTGTCCAGCTCTGCCTTATAAAGGCAGGCAGGGTGGAGAGCTGCAGCCACTCAGGCGGATGGGACACAGGTGCGTGTGTCCCATCAACCTCTCCACCCTGCCACAATAACGAACGATGACAAATAAAGAATCTTGAATAATGAGTGTATTGAATTATTATGTGGAAATGGCAGATACGTGGTGCTCCAGATTTAATTCAAACCCCTGGAAACATGAAATGCACTCAAATGAAAAGTGCAGAAAATTAGTAGAAATTAATGGAAGTTTTCCTTTTCCCGTATTTCTTTATAATTCAAATAAACACAAGTACCTTAATATTGAGATTTTGAGTTTAGCCTGCATATGGAGCAAATAAAAATTTTATGAACATATATTTCAGTAATTGGACATTGTTCAATGTCTCTTGTGCTAAATTTTGCATGTTTGATTTTAGGAACTGATCTGATGAAAGTTGCGCTGAAGACATCTGAAAAGCAAGGACAAAAGGAGAAGATGAACTTAATTACAAACCGGATTCGGTTGAAGTTGGGAAATTGCGTAAAATGTAAATAAAAATAAAATACAACGATTTGAAAATCCTTCTCAACCTATATTCAATTGAATACACTACAAAGATAACATATTTAATGTTCAAACTGATAAACTTAAACCTTAATTGTTTTTTGCAAAATAATAATTAACTTAATTTCATGTCTGCAACACGTCCAGTAGAAGTTGGGAAAGGTGGCAAAAAATACTGAGAAAGAATCAGAATCAGAATCATCTTTATTGGCCAGGTTCGAACATTGTCCAACAAGGAATTTGACTCCAGTTATTTCGCTCTTTAGGCAGTAAAATTGCAAGGAATTTAGGGATTTCAACATCTACGGTCCATAATATCATCAAAAGGTTCAGAGAATCTGGTGAAATCACTGCACGTAAGCGCCACAGCCGGAAACCAAGACTGAATGACCGTGACCTTCGATCCCTCATACGGCACTGCCTTAAAAATCAACATGAGTGTGTAAAGGATATCACCAAATGGGCTCAGGAAAACTTCAGAAAACCACTGTCAGTAAATACAGTTCGTCACTACATCAGTAAGTGCGGGTTAAAACTCTACCATGCAAAGCAAAAGCCGTTTATGAACAACATCCAGAAACACCGGGTTATCTGGTTATCATGTAAAATGGATTGATGCACAATGGAAAAGTGTTTTGTGGTCTGATAAGTCCACTTTTCAAATTGTTTTTTGAAACACTGGACGTCGTGTCCTCAGGACCAAAGAGAAAGCGGACCAAAGAGGAAGCGGACCATCCGGACTGTTATCAACGCAAAGTTCAAAAGCAGCATCAGTGATGGTATGGGGGTGCATTAGTTCCCATGGCATGGGTGACTTACATTTCTGTGAAGGAACATAAATGCTTAAAAGTACATACAGATTTTGGAGCAACATATACTGCCATCCAAGCGACGTCTTTTTCATGGACACCGCTGCTTATTTCAGTAAAACAATGCCAAGCCACATTCTGCACTTGTTACAACAGCGTGGCTTCGAAGTAAAAGAGTCCAGGTTCTCCCCTGGCCCGCTTGCAGTCCAGATCTGTCTCCCATTGAAAATGTGTGGCGCATTATGAAGCGTAAAATATGACAGAGAAGACCCCGGACTGTTGAACAACTGAAGCAGTTCATCAAGCAAGAATGGGAAAGAATTCCACATGAGAAGCTAAGAGAATTAGTCCCCTCTCTTCCAAAACGTTTATTGAGTGTTATTAAAAGGAAAGGTGATGTAACGAAGTGGTAAACATGCCCTTTCCTATGGAGCCAAATCAAGGCCAAAAGTTTTGCTAATTTGAAAATAAAATTGTAATTTAAAAACTAAGATTTTAACCAGAAAATTCAAGTTATTTTTTTAGAGTTTCAATTTTTTTTTTCAGTATCAGATCTTTTTTTCAGTTTCAGATCTTTTTATTTCAGTTTCAGATCTTTTTTTCAGTTTCAGATCTTTTGTTTCCCAGTTTCACATCTTTTTTTTTCAGTTTCACATTTTTTTTTTCAGTTTCAGACTTTTGGCCCCGATCTGGCGTAGGGGGCGTGGCATCAACTGAGAGGGGCGTGGAATCAATTTTCTTACATAAAATGAACGCAGTCATGAAGACTGTGATTCTTTTGGGACCCCGCAGATTTATATTTATTGAACCAAAAGTGGTTAAGTATATTTATTAATTATTATTAATAATAATAATAATAATAATAATAATAATAATAATACATTTTATTTGTACCATGTTATGACAAAATGTGACCAAAATGTGATCAATTCCTGTATGTTGTTGTGGCGGGCCACTTAGACACAGCTGTCCTGTGGGATACTGATAGTAACATGGCAGTCAATCTTCCCCCAAATCTCTCTGACCACTATAAAATATTCATACACATTGGAATGAAGTAGATGGAAGTGTCTTGCCCAAAAAAACAAGGATGGATTGTCATGGAATGCATTTGAACCACAAATCCTCTGGTTATTGCATGACCTGCTCTCCCACCTGGGCCACTGCCACCTTTGTTAAATGTTAATAGATCATCTTGTCTGGCACAGGTCAGAGGTTAACAAAATAAAGTAGCCAAATGAAATAATAAAAGTTTAACAAAAAAGTAACAAAAGTTTCAACTAGGGGGTATTGCACTGCAGCGAAATGGAGTGATGTCCGAAGGGGTTCACGACGGCGTCATGGCAACGGCGTAGGCTCTGCGTTGGTTTAACGCGAAACCATAATTCAGACTTTAGCCTACGGAGCCCCTTTGGTGACATTTGAAAAAAAATGAAATAATGCGTGGCCACGCATAAATAACTCGTGGCCACAAGATAATTAATGCGTGGCCAAGAGATATTAACTCGTGGCCACGCATTATTTTACTTTTTTCAAATGTCGCCACAGGGACTCCGTAATACGCAAACTGCATGTCATACCACTTAAAAGTTATGGCAGAAAATAGGATCTATGAAATATCGAAATCTAAGCAGAAGAAGGGGTGGGGCTAATTACTAAAATACTACTACTACTACTACTAAAATCTGGTGAATCTGGCACAAATTACAAACTTTTTCACATGTGGATAATTCATGAACAGAGCAGATTTCTTCAAGAAATTGTTGACTTTTTGCAGTATTTTTGGAACTTAGTGGCTTTGGCCTGCATTTGGCCTAGTAGGCCTCTCCACCATGCCACCAAAAGCCAACAACTCTTCTGAGGATCATGTCAGCATGTCCCAAATGCGTGAGCTGTTGGACCAACAAAAAAAAGAGGAAAAGAGTTTTAAAACATGTGTGCAGATCTTCGTTGACTCATCAAACAAGAGGATTGATGAGCTCTCAAAGGAAGTCTATGATCTCAAGGTGAGTCCGGAAATGACTCAGGAGTTTGATGATTTTAAAACTACGAGTAAAACCTGGTCCATGAACTGCAATGAAACAAGATCAGATCTAGACACTCACTACGTGCACATGCAGCGATTCAAACTGGTTGGAGATCATTTGCACACATCGTACTGACTTTTAAACTGCATGTGAACACCTTAAGTCAGTCAAGTAATCTGATCAGACTGGATTCATCAACCCGCTTGCAGCACCTAGATAAGCCAGTCGCAACCGCCTTGTTAATGCCATGTGTACGGAGACATGGATATTACAGTCTGCGCATGCTCGAGAATTTCCCCCGGGTGGGGTTTTCCCCCGGGGGAGGGGATTCACCCGGAAGTGAAAGGAGACGACGCAACGCTGCTCAGTAGTAGCTCCCTGGGGTGTCGTGTGACTGCTTCAGGGGTGTCGTCAAAATATTTCCTATTCTGACATTTCATATATAAATACTGTATTTTCGCGACCATACAGGCGCCGTGTGAAAAGGCATAGCCTCAGTCTTATGTGTCATATTTCTGTATTTAAAACACACACGGCGCACCGACCGAAACGGCACACACACAAGAACACACACACACACACACACAAGCACAGGAGTGTGCGTATTTAAAAATACAGCGGGAGCAAAACTTTGTTTGATTGTAGGCTACTTTATTTCAGTTTTTACATTAATCAAACCCATTAAGTCTCATCCTCTGTTTCTGCATTAAAGAGCTCCGCTAAATCAGCTGTGCCAGTCCGAATTCCTCGCTGTCAGAGTCACGTTCCGTGCCGTGCGGTGCCTCGGAAATGCAAGCTTTTGCAAAAGCTCGCAAAATAATCCCAGCAGACACGTTAGCCCACGCATCAACAATCAATCTGCAAACTGTGGCATAAAAAAAAAAAAAATACGCCGTACCCTACGCCGTAGGCTGCGTCTATTTAACTCGGACCTAATGCCGCGTTCCATTTATCCTCGGAAGTGGGGATTTCCCAGTCCCCAGTCGGAATTTTCGACTGGAACGCCCCTCAAAGTGGGGTTTCCCACTGGGTAAGTGGGAGAGTCTTCACCACCCCCGAGTTACCATTCCAAGATGGCTGCCATTCCCAGTTCCCACTTCCGATTTCCGAGGTAAATGGAACGCGGCATAAACTCCGGAGCCGGCAGACAGAAATCTCTAAATTTCGGAGCAAATTTCTTAACAGGCGTAGCTACAACTGTTAGATTTCATCTATTAAACCAACATCTTCCTAAATGATTTATTTCAGCCGGCGTGATTCTCAACAGAGCAGCGTCCCAGAGAGAGTTTCTCTCCCGGGGCTGACGCAGCAGCTTGACCCGGCGGACACGTCTCTTCTCGGGCTGTGAGCTGAGGTTGCTCCCCGGGGGCGGCGGCTCTTCTCATCTCCGAAAACATCGGGTCAAATTTCTTAACAGGCGTTATTTGGATAAACTGAGCCCCGGTTGCGGATCTTAAGGTTACCTTTATACCTGAAAAAATATTAAAACTTAATAAAGTGCCATATTAACAGCGCTACAGCTGAAATTAAAACAGCTTTTGGCTCTCTGCTTCCTGATCAGGTTAGGGATGAAAACGAGGGGGAGTAGGAGAAATGGGACAGGCACCTGGGCCAAGTGCCCTAGATCTCAAGTGCCCTAAAATCTCCCCCTTCTTTTTTAGGGGTTAGGGAAGAAAAGAAGTGCGAGTGGAGAAAAGAAGGGCGAGTGAAGGAGAATTGGGATTGGCCCTTAGAATGCACTTTTTCCTTTCCTCGTTGTTAAGCGGAGGTCAACCGGAAGTGGCTCTTTGTTGAAATGGTTACCATGGTTACCTCGGGTACAGCGCCACCTAGCGTCACGGAGTCAGCCATGCTCTGGTTACAGTGGTTTATTCAATCTGATTCAGTCTGATCTCAGAACAGCATGTGTAATCAGACAAGTTGATCCAATCTTCTGCATGTCATTATCTGATCAGATCTCCAACCACCTTGAATCGCTGCATGTGCACGTACTGAGTATCTGCAAAAGCCTCCTATCAATTTCTGACAAGGCTGAAAATAGAGATGCACCGATCGATCGGCCCCCGATCGGGATCGGGCCGATAATGGCCCTATCGGCTTTGATCGGAGATCGGAAAAATAATAGTTCAGAGCGGCCGATCTGATGACGTTAACAACAACAAACACCGCCCGCGCGGGCGTTCCCGCATCTCAGACCGAGCGGTCCTGAGGGAGCGTGACCGGCCTCGCCGGTGCGGGACTTTTACAACGTATAAGACATTTGAAAGTTCTTCAGACGGAGTAGGCTATATTGAGTTTTCAAAGTTGGCTGCCACAGAAAAAGGGGAGAGAAAAAAAGGAGCGCGCGCAACGGCACTAATTCAGCTGTAACACCTGTAACAGAGACTTATAAACGACAGGAAGAAAAATAAAGAACTAGATCGTAAGGTAATGAATTCATATGCTTTGCTCATCAGCCGCTTTCTGTTGTAGCAGACATCAGGTTTAAACACGTTTGCAGCTTGGATCCGCGCTGCGCACTGCCGCAGTGCGCGCTGCCGCAGTGCGCGCTGCCGCCTCGTAAATATTTCACTGATGAAATCCTGTCGGAGTTTTACCAAACTATAAACAGTCCAAAGCCTCATGCAGGACGACAATCGTGTCAGTCGCTTCACGAGCTCTGGTGTGAAGAGTTTTGCTTCACTCACAAGAGTTTCCTCACACGCGGCGGCTGCTATCACTAAAGCTTTCACAAAGCTTAATAATTCATAATTAATTTTTATTTTAAGATTTAATTCCTCTTTCCACAGGAAAACTAAGGTTTATAGTTTGCAACTTCTATCAACTTTTAGAGAGTGACATGTCTGCTGTTTCTGTGTTGGTCACATGTACATATTTATTACCACAGGAAAGCTGAAGCTACTAAACTACACTTACTCTTTGTAAGCCGAGTTTACACCTAATCTCCTAATTTTTATACGTAATAATACAATGTCAGTGTCGTGTACATGAGACAACAATATTGACGAATTTATGGATTTCACCCTGTGATCGGCAAAATCGGGATCGGCCGATACTGGTTTTCGAGATCGGTGATCGGCACTCAAAATCCTGATCGGTGCATCTCTAGCTGAAAATCTGGAGGGGTACACAAGACGCCATAATGTTGTTGTTGAAGGAATAAAAGAATCTGGAAATGAAAAGCGCTCTGAATCTGAGGAAAAAGTGAGAAAACTTTTTAGTGAAAAACTTCAACTGGATCATCGTAAAATAGAGCTGGACCTGGTTCATAGAGCTGGAAAATGTCCCCATCTCGGAAACCCCAGCCCATTGTGGTCAAATTTCTACGTCTGAAGGACAAGCTTGCTGTTCTTGACAGAGCAAAGAACTTAAAGGGTACAGGTATCTTCATTAACGAAGACTTCCCCGAAGCTGTCCGGCTAAGAAGAAAACAGCTACTACCAGAAATGAAGGCCGCTCGGCAAAGAGGTGACATTGCTTACTTGAGATATGACAAATTAATTGTCCACCCACCAAGCCTGAATCCACAAAGACAAGTAAACTCATAGAGATAGCACAAAAGTCTTGCAGTGTATCCAGTGCATTTATGTTGCTGAACTAAAGTTCACATCTACAGAATATTATGTTACACTTACAATGGCTTCGGAAAAAACAAGCTTTGAAGACATTGTCTTTAATCCTTTTGATTTTTGTAATTTTGACACATATGATGCAAATCTTGATCCTGATCTGAATTTTTTTTCATCTTTTAATGCCTCAAGTTTTTGTAAATTTTATGATGAATCCCAATTTAATAATTTGTGTGATACTTTACCTCCAAATATATTTTCTGCTTTTCATTTAAATATAAGAAGTCTCCCCAGCAATTATGACAAATTTATTCACTATTTATCTTTATTCAATCACAAATTTTCGGTTCTTGCTTTATCAGAAACATGGCTCACTGAGATTACCAGAGAAATGTTTAAAGTGCCTAAATACAACGCAGTTCATCAAGTAAGAGGGAATAGACCTGGAGGGGGTGTGTCACTTTTTATCCATGACGATTATGAATTCAAATTAAGAGATGACCTTACTATTAAATCTATGGTTGAGGTGGAATCTGTTTTTGTGGAACTCATTGGGGTCTTGGGCCACAAGAAGATTATTGTTTGGGTTATATATCGCCCTCCTGACTCCCCTTTAAGAGATTTCATTGAAAACCTCTCTATTTGTCTGGAGTGTATCAACAAGGAGATTTTTTTGGGAGATTTTAATGTAAACCTCTTTAAATGTGATTTGAATAATGTCATGGGTGATTTTTTAAATACCTTTTACTCTAGTTACTTCTTCCCCCTCATCCACAGGCCTACGAGAGTTGGAGATCATTCAGTTTCTTTACTCGACAATATTTTCACAAATTCTCTAGGGAAAGGAATGAATTCTGGGATTTTGTTTTCAGATTTATCTGACCATTTTCCTATTTTTCAGTGTTCTCTAATACAGGCTGATGGGATTAATTACACTAGGAAACCAAAGTATAAAAGGATCATGAGCAAGTCAAACATCTCTAAATTTGAACATATGCTTGCCAACATGTCATGGGATGATATTTATACAAATAATGCTGATTCAGCATACAAGAAGTTCATGGATATAGTAAACACTAGTTTTAATCACTGTTTTACCGTAGACAGTTCTTCTAAGAAAAAAAGCCAAGACTCTAACAAGCCTTTGTTTACAGATGATCTACTTAAGCTACTAAAGAAAAAGAACAAACTCTATAAAAAGTATGCATTTAATCCAACACCTCTTACCCATGGTGCATATAAAAGTTGTAGAAATAAATATATCCATTCCATCAGATCTGCAAAAAAGAACTACTTCAGTGAAGAATTTAAGAGGTATTCAAATGATACCAAGAATACCTGGAAAGTGATTAATCAGATATTGCAAAGAGGGGGAAAAAAAATCAAAGTTACCCTTAGTATTTCATGATAGTGAAAATGCTGTAAATAACCGCTTGACATTGCTAAAAAATGTAATGATTTTTTTGTAAATATTGGCCAGGATTTAGCTGATAAAATTCCTGACTGTCCGGGCAGTCCATTAGACTATTTATCAGGGACCTAGGGCTGGGCGATATGGCCTTTTATTAATATCTCGATATTTTTAGGCCATGTCACGATACACGATATATATCTCGATATTTTGCCTTAGCCTTGAATTAACACTTTGATGCTACAATCACACCAGTATGATAATTCTATATGTCTACATTAAAACATTCTTGTTCATACTGCATTAATATATGCTCATTTTAAATTTTCATGCAAAAAGGGGGAATAAGTCAAATTTACTAAAACTGTATTTATTAAACAGTTACTAAGCAGTGAGTGGCACAAACATAAAAAGTGTCATTTCAAAATAGAAAGTGCACGTTGCATCTCTCTGACTCCCCGTCTGAAGAACAACTGCTAAGAACATGTTCTGGTCCTGGTTTTACGTGGATGACCAGGTTTCACCTGGTTTTACCTGGTTTTACTAGGATGAGCTGCTCTGAGCAGGAGGGGCCCCTTAGAGCACCTTTATATTAAATTGTAGGTGCAGGGACTGCAATGTTTCATCCTTTCCTCCTTTACTTTGCATCACTTTCCCTTATTGTTAGAAATATGACGTCATATAGTCTTGTTTGACTTTGTTTCAATGATAGTGATTGATTTCATGTGGCCACATTTAAGCAACACTAGGTGACGTTTCTCAGCTCTGAACGAGAAAAGCCTGAATTATGGTTCCGCGTTAAATCGACGCAGAACCTACGGCGTAGCCTACGGCGTAGGGTACGCGTCGATGCGCATTTACGCCGTAGGCTCTGCGTCGGTGTAACGCGGAACCATAAATCAGCCTAAAGGCTCGGCTGCGCGTGTCGCGCTAAGCTGCTCTTCCACAGAGCCGTTCGCGTCGTGCAAGGAGGAGAAAACATCCCCTTCCGTCTTTACTAAACCGGTTAGCTTTGAAAAGAGTCCGCCGCGCGTAGCAACCGCACAGATGAGCTCACGGCGCAAACAGGCCGAGTTTGGGAAAGTTAAAGTAAAGTTAAAGCGGGGTGGAATTGAGCGGCGGTCCCGGACAGCAGCGCCGACACCAGCAGCTGGTCGGGGGCCAATGATAATGCACACACGACAGCACGTGACTGACATGTGTGACAGGGTGCGCTTGTTTTATGTCTCAGAGAAGGAGAGACGAGACGAGAGAGTGAGAAAAGCCTGTAATTTAATGCCCGCGGCTAAAAGCAAAATGCGTGAAAATGTATACTCGAATATGCACGATAGAGTCATTTTGTACATCGCACAGAGTAGAAGCCGAGATACATCGGCTATACTCGATATATTGCCCAGCCCTACAGGGACCTTTTCCATTATGTCTTCTTTTAAACCACCCAGTAGCTAAGAGATAAGCGACACAATCAATGACCTCAAAACATCTTCAGCTGGTCACGACAGTATTCCTGGTTTTCTTGTCAAAACAATCTATACTAAAGCCCCTCACTTACATCTTTTCCCTGTCCTTGATTGCAGGAGTTGTACCGGAGGATTTAAAAATTGCAAAAGTTGTTCCGGTGTTTAAAGCAGACGATCCAGGTTCTTTTAACAATTATAGGCCCATATCAATTTTGCCATGTTTTTCAAAGATATTAGAAAAACTTGCATATAACAGATTTCTGTCTCATCTGAACCACAACTCAGTCCTCCACAAACATCAGTATGGCTTCAGGGAAAAGCATTCCACTTATATGGCTTTGCTTCACCTTACTGACAAAATTATTTCTGCACTTGATAATCAGCAATTCACTTGTACTGTAGTATTTTCCTAGACTTTTCCAAAGCTTTTGATGAGTCAATCATCAGGTTTTGCTTCAAGAATTGGTCAAATATGGTTTTCAGAACACAACATACAATTGGTTGAAAGATTATCTCTTCAATAGGTATCAATTTGTTTGCATTAATAATTGCTATTCTGACCAAGCTAGACTTACCTGTGGGGTCTCTCAAGGGTCTATTCTGGGACCATTGCTATTTCTTATTTATGTTAATGATTTATCAAATGTTTCAAATACCCTCTCACCAATTATGTTTGCTGACGACACAACCCTTGTTTTCTCTAACGGTAATTTTAATTCATTGATAAGAGAAACAAATGTTTGTCTAACTGCCTATATGAAATGGTTTAAGTTAAATAAATTGTCTCTAAATATAAAGAAATGCAGATTTATAATTTTCAGTGGCAAAAAATCTTATCCAAAAGATTTATCCAAAATTCAAATTGACTCTGTTGATATGCTCCAGGTATCTTCAATTAGATTCCTGGGAGTTCTTGTTGATGAGAACTTAAATTGGAAAGGTCAAATTGATTGGGTCAATACAAAAATTCACAAATCTCTTGGCATTATTAGACGGATTAGACATTTGGTTAAAACTAATTGTCTTCTCACTCTTTATTATAGTCTAATTTACCAATATATTTCTTATTGTAATAAAGTCTGGGCCAGTACTTTTCCCACAACATTACATAAAATTTTGGTTTGTCAGAAACGTTTTGTCAGGATAGCAACTTGTTCAGATTCATACAGCCCCTCCACTCCTTTGTTTCAGAAACTTTATATTCTCAACATTTATAACATAAATATTTATCAGACATGTGTTTTTATTTATAAGGTCTTAAAGGAGGAAAGCATTCCTGGTCACCTCAAAGACTATTTTACTACCAACTCTCAGGTCCATACTTATGCAACCCGTCGAGCGTTAGATCTGCATCCTCCAAAATGTGTTACAACCAGGGGTAAATATGCAATACGGTACAGGGGTGTCACACTATGGAATACATATTCCTATTTAGCAAAAAAATGCTTCTCTGTACAAGGTTTTAAAGGATGTCTGGAACACCACTTAATTTTTGTTTTGTAAATGGAACTGCTCTGGGATAAGTAATGGATGTGCTGATGTGCTGAAAAACATGCCAGTGAAGATCAAGTACTCAAAACCGAGTCAGATGACACACCACCCACGACTCTCTATGTCAAACCATTCAAAGGTTATACCAGAAAATAGGGACTATCAAATATTGACCAATCAAAAGAAGGGGCGGGGCTAATTAATGCCAATGAAGGTCAAGTACTCAATACCGAGTCCGTGACACCACCCACATGTCTTTATCCCAACCCGTTAAAAAGTTATGGCAGAAAGGGCCTTTCTGTGTGGAGTTTGCATGTTCTCCCCGTGTTCCCTTGGGTAGCAATGTGAGCTACCCTCACAAAAACATGCACAGTCCTGGGCTATACATACCCCCTCTGGCCAGCCGGGGCGCCAGATGGGGTGGGGAGGATCTGGCCGGATTAACGTGATCCTTCCACGCGCTACGTCCCTGTTTGGTGAAAAGAAGCGGCCTGCTCACTCCTCAGGTTAAGGAGGAGACCTGAGCTCAGTGCAGAGCCTCCCGGGGTTGGTAGAGGATGGCAATGCCCAGGACTGTCACTTAGGTAGGAGCACTAGGTGATGAAAATGGGAAAAAAATCGGGAGTAAACATATTGGAAAAAAAAAAAAGTTATGGCAGAGAATAGGGACTATCAAATATTGACCAACCGATATTGACAAAAGAAGGGACGGGGTTAATTTGCACCAATTATGTTCAAGGACTCAAAACCGAGTCTGATGACACCACCCACGACTCTTTATGTCAAACCATTCAAAAGTTATGCCAGAAAATAGGGACTATCAAATATTGACCAATCAGAAGAAGGGTTAATTCATGCCAATGAATTAAAGGCTAATTCAGGCCAATGAAGGTCAAGTACTCAATACCGAGTCCGATGACACCACCCACATGTCTTTATCACAACCCGTTCAGAAGTGAAGTGATGGCAGTGAAAATATTTCTAGGGGGCGCTGTTGAGCTATCAGGCCACGCCCATTACTGCAAACCATGAAATATCGATATAATTTATCGCCAGGCCTGGCTTGCATGCAAAATTTGGTGACTTTTGGGGAACTATCAAATATGGACCAATCAGATGAAGAGGGGGCGCACTTTTTGCCGTCTATCGTCGCCACGGTAACGCTTTTGAAAGAGAAAAGTAATGCACGTCATCGCAGGATGGAGACGCACATTTTGATGTATAACACACCTGGGTGCACATTACGGTTTGGGCCGTATTAACTGCCAAAGGATTGGCATAAATTCTGCCAAAATTACGCGATAAATTCAAAATGTTCAAAATGGCCGACTTCCTGTTCTGTTTCGGCCATGGCGCCAAGAGACTTTTCTTTAAGTTGCGACATGATACAGGTGTGTACCGATTTTCGGGCATGTACGTCAAACCGTATCGTGGGGCTTGAGGCACAAAGTTTTCTAGGGGGCGCTGTTGAGCCATTTTGCCACGACCATTAATGCAAACCATTAAATATCAAATTTTTTGCCAGGCCTGGCTTGCGTGCACAATTTGGTGACTTTTGGGGCACGTTTAGGGGGGCAAAAAGGCCCTCCTTTCGTCAGAAGAAAGAAAAAAGAAAGAAAAAAAATTCCTACAGATACAATAGGGCCTTCGCACTGTAATTGCTCGGGCCCTAATGATGGTGTTCAACATGGGTGCTTGACTCCACAGTGTATAAACAAACAGCACTTTTCACTCCTACAAACTTAGTCGACGTTTGTGGATGCCTCGAGTAGCACGGTATCTTAACCCATCAATGCATTTTCCGATGAATGTGTGCAGAAGGGATAAAAGAAACAAAGAAGCTCCTGCTAGTAGCCTACTCACGGTCTGATGAGCTCCAGAACAAAACCGAACAGGTAACTCACGGTGGGTGGATGGGGATCCGCGGCTCAAACGATTTCCCCTTCAGTTTTCATAAGGATGCTGTTACAACGTCTGGCAGGATTAACTGCAGCAAAGGGAACCAAAGACGATCATGAACCAGTCCGTGTCTGTGCAGCTCGACCCGGACAGACAGGAATCCTCCTCTGATCGACACGTAACAACTCGAGACTGAGAATAGAAAGGAAACACGGGTCGCCAAGTAAGAGCCTGCAGCATTGAGCCGCAAGAAGCTCCGCTGTAAGGCCCGCAGGGCAAGTTCACCGAAGACCTGCCCGTCTCCTTCAACCGGCGCGCTCCCCAAAACAGTGCCCGAGTGACACCTCCACAGCAGCGCCAAAGTTGACGAATTGATGGTCAAATGTTTCCAAAAATTTGAATTGTCTTTTATTCCGCTTTCTTTCGCCTCAGCATCTTCTTCTTCGTCCCTCTAAAAAAAAAGTAAATAAACCACGTAGCCCTTCCCACCGTTGCCTGTTCCAACATTTGATTGGCTGGGGCTACAATGAATGACAATCCCTTACCCAATCAAAATAGGCCTGCTGTGGAAAAATATGACAATACACAGCAAAATTACCAGTATTAACATAACTTGCTTGTTTTCAGCATTTCTTTAAATTAAGAGAAACAAATTATAATTTAAGAAGGCTGTGGGTCTTTGAAAGATGTCGTGTGAGGACTAATGTTAAATATAGATGTGTTTCATTTTTGGGAGTCAAATTATGGAATCAACTTAGTGATGAAGTGAAACTGTGTAAATCTCTGTTGAATTTTAAAAAAATATTGAAAAGTAAAATAATTAAGGATTACAATGCTAAATGATTGGAGTATAATTTGGTTAAGCAGAACAATTTAAAGGGAAATTTCTCTTTTTGTTTCTTTTCATATTGCAGATAATCTGGGTTTTCTGTTGGAAAGTACAGGGTAGGCAAATATAAGCTTTGGCTTCAGCCTATTCCTTTTTCGGTTACAGAGTTTTTTTTTTTTTTTTGTGTGTGAAACTGATGAGTGTAAACTTGTATGGAAGTGTTTTGTCATTTACACACACACACACACACAGTTTGAATTGCAAATAATGTAATGTAACCGAAATAAACAATTCATTAATTCATTCATAACACTCGACAATCTCTATACGTGCCTTTATATAAATATGTTATTTCAACAAAGTTTAGTGTCAAAGTAAAACTTTCAGAGTAAAATTCAGCACGTTTTAGTTTATATTTTGAGTAAGACAAGCTTTCCAACCTTGCAGTGTTAAATTTACAATAGCAAATGACTGAAAAATTATCCAGAGCTGTCGCTAAATAAATGCCCTAAAAAAAAAATTGTGTCTGGTATGCTGGGAATTATTTTGATGTGCTTCCACCACACAATATTTGAGAAATCATTGAGAAAAAATAATTTTGTGATTTTTGGGCCTTTTAGCTGAAATTTTTAAATATTCACAAAAATAGCAATGATGTTTAAAATGCATAATAAATATTCATACATAATAGGAACTGTGTTTAGACATTTGTGATTTTTATTAACGCACCTCAGAGTGATAGTTACTGAATAAAAAAGTGTATTATGCATTTTACAGCAAAATATTTTTTTTTTTAGAAAAGCTGTACGCTGGGGCTTTGATGAATCTTAACCAAACTTCACAGACTTGACCATGACTATTGAAAGTATCCGTCACCCCATAGTCTGGTGTCAATTGCATAATCTGTTACAAATATACACCTCTTTTTTCCATACTTACTGAATAAACAGTGTGTAACATCACTGTAGAAAAGTGTGTTTAGTATCGATAATACAAAACACATGTTTATCAAATAGAACCAGAGCCTATGTCTGCTCTCGATGGCCACTTGATTCACTGCATCTGGAGTAGTTTGGAGCTGAAGAGTTGACTGCTTTGAGGTTCTGGACACTGTGGGTGTCTCCGCAAAGTAAAAGAGTGAATCTTTAACTTATAATCTATTATGTATATATATATACTGTATATATATATATATATATATATATATATATATATATATATATATATATATATATATATATATATACATATTGTATCTGGTGATGGTATATTCTGAATTTAATTTCTCTTTGAGGGAAGCATTGCTATTTGAGTGTCAGCCAAAAAGCTTATGTACACAAATTGGCTATCATTGTGAAGGTCAGCTGTGTGCCATTATCTAGCCTGATCAAAGAATTTTTATATATCTAAAATCTATTTCAAGTGGCCTAAAATGGCAATTTAACCAAATACACTGTTTTGCTAGAAGGATATGAATCAAAACTAGAAGCATAACATGAATCATGTTGGAGTAAACCCAGGAACCACATATTAATAAATTGAGGACAAGTTCCTTAAGTCAGTATGAATTTTTTTGATGTATTGATCTCGGTGCTCTGGGACAGTCTTCTCTAAAACTGATGTAACATGGAAGAGCACCAAGACTTCACCTGTTAATGCATTCAGTTTAAACCAATGCAACCAGTTGCTAAATGTAGTTTCAACAAATAGGTTTCTGGTGTTCCTTTAATTTCTTTTATACATTACTCTGCAAAGTATGTGTGATTTCCATTGTATTTAATTAATTTCCTTTAAAGGATTGATTAAGTATTTTTGAGATTAATTTAATTGATCTTGTTAAGGTCTCCACTAACGAAGACCGGACAACTGCAACCTAACCCCCTGTTTGTCGCATTAAAATTAACAAGTTGTGCTCAAGGCTGCTTAGGTCTGGTCTTAACATGTCATGAGTCATCTAATCACAGGTGAGCAGCACTTAATATGGCTGTGAATGCAATCAAGATGCTTCAAGGGTGCCTTCTGATGTGATCTCTCAGGCTGCGTTGAGTCTGGGATGTTTGTGTTTGCTTTCTTAAAACAGTCTGAACACAGATGTTGACTGGTACACACTATACTGCTTTTACATGTCTTTATATACGGAGTGGAGTTTTCACTAAGACGTTTTCTTACAGTTTCTATACTCTGCATGAAGCAGAATTCAAATTAACAGCATGTATCATTCAAACAAACCCTTCTGCTTGCATGCCATGATAATTTCTTCAGAGACATTGAACAAAGCAGCTGTGAGAACAGTGCCAGAACTGTGGATGTCTCCCAGTGGTTGTAGAAGTCATTTTAATGGGCCTTGCACTGAATATAAAAAGCTTGTAGTCTGAGCTGGACTCAGATCTAGAACCTTAAAAGTTTAAAAGCTTAAATTTGAACATCTTTAGTCAGCAGAGGTGTACTGACACTGAGACCTGAACATCACAAATTAATTTTTATACTTCAACTCCTTTCATAGTTGTTTGATAACCAAACCTACTGAAAAAAAATGAAAGAAATCAAAAAAGAAAGTTCAGTTGAATCAGAAAACTTAATTTTTTCAATGATAGAGGTCAAGTTTTCAAAATTTAAGAGTGATCAGTTTATAAAAGTCTTAATCCCAGGTGTGAACATGTATTTAGTGCTTTTCATTTTTGACCCAGGATATCCAACCCATCTATTGAGTTTCTATACTTGCTTAATCATGTACAGTGTCGTAGGGGTCTGCTAGATCCTTTCCCATCTCATTACATGGGTACACCCTAGACAGGTCGCCAGTCCATCGCATGGCCACATATAGACACTTACACATGCCTGGGCCATTTACAATTGTCAATCATCGTACATACATGTTTTAGGGCTGTGGGAGGAAACCTGAGTACTCGGAGAAGAACCACGCAAACACAGTGAGAGCATGCAAAGTCTACACAGCAGAGCTCCTGCCAGGGAATAGAACGAGGAAACCTTCTTGCTGTGAGGCAACAGTGTTAACAACTAAACTACCGTGCTGCCCTCACCCAGGGTGCCTCATACCTTTTTTTTCTTATTTTCTTTCTTTTGCAGTCTCATGCTTTTGATCTGGAGATGGAATTACCAATCATAATTTGTTTACATGCAATAGATGTACAATACATGTAATACCATACTGTACATGTTTACAGTTTTTGCATACAGATGCACACATGCGAATACATACAAACAGAACTTTGTATTGTATCGAGCAGTGTGCTATCAGTGTGCTACAACCTTACCTCTCCTGTGGCTGACTAATAGCTTTGGGTATCCATAATTAGGAACAGAGGCAAGTCGTGAGAGAAAGGCAGGAATGTTGAGAAAGGACAGATAAAAGAGAGAAGCCAAGGAGAGAAGAAATTGGGACGAGGGAAAACTAGTGCAAGTCAGAGTGAGGGCAAAAAAAAGAGAGGGCCAGAGGGATAGGGTAAGTGGGAAACCCAATCTCTGAGTTGATGGGGCTCCACAGCATAGCGGCAAAATCAATTTGACTGGTGCTGGTTCTGCTGTGAATGAGAGGTAAGGATGATGGAGCAAGTGAGTGGAGAAGTGAGAGAAGGAGAGCAAGATGACATGACATGGATGGAACTGTGGAGTTAATAGGAGTGTGGCAATAAAGAAGAGAAAATGGATGGAAGGAATAGAGGAGTGGATGAAAAGGTCAAGTTGAGGACAGAAGAGAGAGAAGATAGAAGCAAAGAATAAGCAATATAAACACATAAGAGGCTAACTTGCCCATTAGTCCTTACTTCTTTTACAGCAAAGTAGCTGTTTCAGCTTATCTTATCCTGTGATGCTAACTAGCATGGCCTGCATTTATCATTTCAGAGGCTGCCAACAGAACAACTTCTGAAAAGTGGATTGCCAGAGCACAGGGCAAGTGTCGTTAAAGCTATTGTGGCCATTTGTTTCCATCCCAACACTAGCTGCAGTCCTCAAATGTGGCTGGTCAGGAGTTTATCTGGGGGTCTTACTCGTCACTTGGCCAAAGACTTCAAATCAGGTTGTAGCGTTGGTGGCCTTAATCCTGGGGCAGACATGGTTGCAGCCAAATGCATGGGCTGAGCTGTTAGTTGAAGGCTAGCAAAATGGCTCAACTCTGGATAAGCCATCTCAAGTGACAAGGGTGTGTGGCGGACCCAAGTGCAGCACAATGGCATGGAGTGTTTAGTAAAAGTCTTTATTAAACGCAACCTCACAACAGACAATAGAACAGAGTAAGAGTCAGAGCAGAGTTCAGTCCTCAAGATTGTGGTAACGCTGAGAGTTGCAGGAGAGCGAATACCAGAAAACAGCTGGTGTGATCACTAAGCTAGGCTGACCAAACGTCCTCTTTTCCCCGGACATGTCCTCTTTTTACGTCCTGTCCGGGGCGTCCGGGCGGGTTTTATAAATTGATGATAATGTCCGGTTTTCCTTTTGTGTGTGTGTATATGTGTGTGCGCCCCCCAGTTATCCTTGTTTGGTTCAGCGTGTGTGACGTAATCCCCGAGAGCCTGCCTTGTGGGCGGATCTCGGATCTCCAACACTCAACACTCAGCGGCAGACACACGCTCCCAAGATGCCGAAGCGAAAATGCATCTTCACCCAGTGCTTAGTGGGCCGGTACGCAGCGGTACGGAGTACCCCCACTTCTCAGTATTAGCCTCTGGCGTCCCGGGACTTTTTACGGCGTACCGGGACTTCTCATGAGCTCACAGTACTCTGTTCTCTCCTTGTGATTTGGCTACAGTGGCGTCGCAACGCGACTGCCCCTCGTGAGACGTTCACTCGTAAAGCCTGATTTATGGTTCCGCTCTAAATCGACGCAGGCCCACGCCGTATGGTACGCGGGATGCGCAACGTACCCGCGGGTCGCTGCGTACATACGGCGTAGGTTCTGCGTTGGTGTAACGCGGAACCATAAATCAGTTTACGGAGGTCCCGGGAGTCGAGAGTGTGCCAGAAAGCATTACCTCCTGAAATAAAAACGGTCAAAATCATCCCCCCTGAAATACAAATGAATGTGGTTTTACTGCTATTTCAGCATTTAGAGTCATCACCAGAAAAATAACAGCAGAAAAATAACTTATTTGACAATTTTCATCTGTTTCAAGTAAATTGTCACTTGAAATAAGTAGAAAAATCTGCCAGTGGGACAAGATTTATCTTCTTATTACAAGCAAAAAAATCTTGTTCCACTGGCAGATTTTTCTACTTATTTTAAGTGAAAACCTACTTGAAACAAGTGAAAATTGATGTTTTTTCCAGTGATGAGTCTTGTTTAAAGTCTAATGAGATTTTTTTAAACTAAAATAAGACATTTTAACTAGAAATAAGACCAATATTCTTGTTAAGATTTTGAGTTTTTGCAGTGATCCATTTTACTTATCCTGTGAAGGACAGAGTTATATTGATAAGTTCATAAAACTGATTTTTATTGTTGTGTTTTGATGTATTTGATGTAAGCCCAGTGGATATTTAAAGCTTACAGAAGGCTGCATTTAACTGCTGCTATGTCATTCCTGCAGTATTTCTGCAGGTGTTTTGGTCACTGCTATTATTTGTAATATATTATATTATTTGTAATCAGCACAATCTGTCCCCATATGATAAAATCCACCATCCCCCCTGATTTTTTTTTACAATTCGAGTACTGACTGTAACTGTTATTATTTTAGACATAATAAAAAAGTTGAGTAACTTCTGAGAAGCCTATCTGAATTTCCGTCTTTGAGAGATATTATTTTGTAATATAACTGAATATTATATCCATACATATTAACTTTAAATATATTAAAATGATAACGAATCTTTGACTAAACTGCGAGTATCATTTAAGTAGGCTATCTCGTGGCCGGGCTGAGTGTCCTCTTTTTTGAAAATCAAAATATGGTCAGCCTAACTAAGCAGAACTGGAAGCCGAAACTCATGAACTGAAACATAGATCAGTCAGGAATCGCCGGGCAACCCAGGGAGGCAAACAGAAACCAGAGACGCTCAGGCAGAACTTGTGGTCAGAAACAGAAGGCTGAGGTGATTACCAGGACGGAGACAGGCGAACAAGTCGGGAACAGACAGGGTCAAAACCGGGACATAAGTCCAAGGGTAGACTTGCAAAATGCCAAGAACAATCTGGCAGTGACTGGCTGGGAGTGGAGTGCTTAAGTAGCAGCCCAGGGCTGATTGCAGATGCAGAGCAGGTGTGGAAGGTCGGAGAAACCATATGGTGCGTCCGAAATGCCATACTAAAAAGTATATACTAAAAAGTATACTTAAGTTCCGCACACTTTTGAGTAAATATCAGTAGTGTGCATTAATTCGGACGTACTATTAAGAGTTCACACGTCACTTCCTGTGGAGGATGTGACGTGTCACAGCAGCAGTAGCAGCGCTCTGCTCCGCTCTTTCCCGTTTATTCTGGCTGAAACAAGATGACATTATATAATATTATTATATACAAATATTATAATATTAATATTATATAATAATATAATTATACTTTATATTATACTTACGACATATACATTGGGGAGAACAAGTATTTGATACACTGCAGATTTTGCCGGTTTTCCCACTTGAAAAGCATGTAGAAGTCTGTAATTTTTATCATAGGTACTCTTCAACTGTGAGTGACGGAATCTATAAAAAAAATCCAGAAAATCACATTGTATGATTTTTAAGTAATTAATTTGCATTTTATTGCATGACATAAGTATTTGATACATCAGAAAAACAGAACTTAATATTTGGTACAGAAACCTTTGTTTGCAATTACAGAGATCAGACATTTCCTGTAGTTCTTGACCAGGTTTGCACAAACTGCAGCAGGGATTTTGGCCCACTCCTCCATACAGATCTTCTCCAGATCCTTCAGGTTTCGGGGCTGTTGCTGGGCAATACGGACTTTCAGCTCCCTCCAAAGATTTTCTATTGGATTCAGGTCTGGAGACTGGCTAGGCCACTCCAGGACCTTGAAATGCTTCTTACGGAGCCACTCCTTAGTTGCCCTGGCTGTGTGTTTCGGGTCGTTGTCATGCTGGAAGACCCAGCCACGACCCATCTTCAATGCTCTTACTGAGGGAAGGAGGTTGTTGGCCAAGATCTCGCGATACATGGCCCCATCCATCCTCCCCTCAATACGGTGCAGTCGTCCTGTCCCCTTTGCAGAAAAGCATCCCCAAAGAATGATGTTTCCACCTCCATGCTTCACGGTTGGGATGGTGTTCTTGGGGTTGTACTCATCCTTCTTCTTCCTCCAAACACGGCGAATGGAGTTTAGACCAAAAAGCTCTATTTTAGTCTCATCAGACCACATGACCTTCTCCCATTCCTCCTCTGGATCATCCAGATGGTCATTGGCAAACTTCAGACGGGCCTTGACATGCACTGGCTTGAGCAGGGGGACATTGCGTGTGCTGCAGGATTTGAATCCATGACGGCGTAGTGTGTTACTAATGGTTTTCTTGAGACTGTTGTCCCAGCTCTCTTCAGGTCATTGACCAGGTCCTGCCGTGTAGTTCTGGGCTGATCCCTCACCTTCCTCATGATCATTGATGCCCCACGAGGTGAGATTTTGCATGGAGCCCCAGACCGAGGGAGATTGACTGTCATCTTGAACTTCTTCCATTTTCTAATAATTGCGCCAACAGTTGTTGCCTTCTCACCAAGCTGCTTGCCTATTGTCCTGTAGCCCATCCCAGCCTTGTGCAGGTCTACAATTTTATCCCTGATGTCCTTACACAGCTCTCTGGTCTTGGCCATTGTGGACAGGTTGGAGTTTGTTTGATTGAGTGTGTGGACAGGTGTCTTTTATACAGGTAACAAGTTCAAACAGGTGCAGTTAATACAGGTAATGAGTGGAGAACAGGAGGGCTTCTTAAAGAAGAACTAACAGGTCTGTGAGAGCCGGAAGTCTTACTGGTTGACAGGTGATCAAATACTTATGTCATGCAATAAAATGCAAATTAATTACTTAAAAATCATACAATGTGATTTTCTGGATTTTTTTAAGATTCTGTCACTCACAGTTGAAGAGTACCTATGATAAAAATTACAGACTTCTACATGCTTTGCAAGTTGGAAAACCTGCAAAATCGGCAGTGTATCAAATACTTGTTCTCCCCACTGTACGTATCACTTAGCAACCAAACACTGCTGCATTGCATTGTGGGAAGTTTCTGCTCGGCTAGTGTCCATCAATCCCCACTAATACATTTCTACGGAATGAGTATGGATAGAGCATACTATTGAGTACGTTCTAATGTTTCGGACGCACTAAAAATTCTCACATACTCATTAGGGTGGAAGTATGCAATTTCGGACGCAGCCATAATGACAAATGAGGAGGCGGAGCTGGCAGGTGAGTGTGAAAGACAGATATGGAGCTGAAGTGGATGTGACAATATAATAGTAGAATTAAAATACTCAAAGCCATATTGATCTTTATTATAAGAGTGATTTGCACTCTTAGCTTGAAAATCACAGCCCAGATTTCAAGTTTACTGAAAATGCAATGTACTAAGCAACCAAAATGTTGACAACGTGCCATTAATTTCATAGGATAATTTGCAGCTGTTGAAGCACTTTATTTTGATTTATTTATTCAGTCTTGCGGAAAGTGCATACATTTTCCATGAAACACATTAAAATTCTGCACCCTATAGTTACCCAGAATGTGAACTTTAGCTTTTTTCTCTAGCTTCAAATGTATGTATTTATTTATATTTGTCCGTGGTTGTAACAGGAAGTGATGTACACTTTCTTACTGGAGTAATGCACAACATCTGTGAGTGACACACTGTGACTGCATTCTGTGAACAGTTAATGCCTCACCACACAGGTTAGAGGGTTATTCACTTTCTCAGAGAACTAAACCTGCCATTATGGTCATGCAAGTGATTTTACATCAAAGGAGTTTGATGTGATTAAAAATATCTGCCCTCTGTTTGCCCTGTTAACATGGTTCATTTAAACTGGTCTAAGATCTGTCACCATCTTCAACAAAAAATCTCCAATAATATAGCATATTATGTTTGGCTGAATGGTTAATATTGATTGTGATATCACAATCTCAGAATGGAAATGTATCTCTGTTTTACGTTGTTTAATGTTTCTCTTGCACACATCTGTTTTTTTTTTAATTTTTTTTTTTAGAGTTTTTGTGGCTCTAGTAGCCTTTATTTTAAAAGTAGCAAGACAGGAAACACGGGTGTAGAGAGTGGGGAAGAAACCTAGTAAAGAGCAAGGGCTGGGATTTTGACCAGGGCGATAGCGTCTGAATAATAATAATAATAATAATAATAATAATAATAATAATAATAATAATAATAATGATAATAATAATGCATTCCATTTGTAAGGCATTCTTCATCCAATAATTTCAGATTGCCACAGACCCAGTACATAGATAAAACTAACAATAATAAGTCATAAAACTCAACTCAAAAACACCTTCCTGAATAAAAAGGTTTTTAGGCCAGTCTTGAAATAGTCCAGTGTCTGTGCTGCCCTCAGATGGTCAGGGAGACCGTTCCATAAGTGGTGCGCTACTGAGCAAAAGGCCGCCCATTATGCGGAGCTTGGGGTTGACACCCAAAGGAGCGAGCAGTTTGTAAATCTGAGGATGCGGGTAGAGGTTTGGGGAGTAATGAGTTCTTGTAGGTACGGAGGTGCATGTCCATTTATGCATTTCTGGGTGAGGAGTAGGACTTAGTATTCAATCTGGGTTGACACAGGGAGCCAGTGGAGTGAGTGAAGAACGGGTGTTATATGCTCATATTTCCGGACTCTCATCAGGATCCTGGCAGCGCTGTTTTGAATGTATCGCAGTTTCTGGATGTTCTTGCCAGTGATCCCAGTGAAGAGTGAGTGAGTAGTCCAGTCTATAGGAGATGAATGCGTGGACAAGCTACTCTGCATCTGACAGGTTTAAAGTGGGGTGGAGTTTGGAGAGGTTTTTGAGATGATAAAAGGAGGTTTTGCACAGGTGTTTTATATGGTCATTAAAGGTCAGGTGAGGATCAAACCTAACTCCTAGATTAGTGACTGTGGAGGAGAGGGGTATGACCTGACCATCGAAGGTGAGGTTAGTTATGGAGGATGACTGAACCTGGTGTGGAGTGCCAACAAGAAGGGCTTTGGTTTTGCTACTGTTTAGTTGGAGAAAGTTGTTGCTCATCCATGTCTTTATCTCCCCAAGACAGGCAGAGAAAAATGAAATGGTTGCAGAGGAGCTTGGGGCAGTTTTTATGTAAAGCTGCGTGTCGTCAGCATAACAGTGGAAGGACATCTTATGTCTGCTGATGACACGACCGAGGGGGAGCATGTAAATAATGAATAATGACATCAGAGAGCGAATTTTGTTGACCTTTGATCTGAAAAAGTCAATGAAGCTGTTGCATTTGTGGCCTTTCGACACTTTAAGGGCACACGTGAAATTTCGTTTGACCAATACACCAGAGACCGAATGTTATCAAAATGCAATCTGTTTTATTTCAGTGTCAATAAAATCACAATCTTTTTAAAATACGTTACCAAGAGGTCCCTAAATACAGTCACACTTCAACAATGTTTTTGGGGCAGGGGTGAAGGGATTTTCGCGATTGACAGGGCTGATGCCCACCAGCAGGGGGGGGGCAAGGTACCAAGGAAATGGAGCCAGAGTCCGAAGGATACCATGCGAACACACGTGTCACACTCACTGCAAACGTAAGATAATATAAATCAAAAAGCACAACAAAACAAAACTGAGCATACGTGGAATGCACACACACGGAAGTAGAACACCACCACCAAAAGGGTTGGCTGCCACCCTGCCGTGAACGCTCAGCACCTGAAAAGCAAAGAAACAAAAAAGGGGTATGAGTAGGCGAACAAAACAAGGACAAACATACGAAACCAAATATAAACGGCACAAAAGTAATGGGAGGGGGCAAAAACAAAGATTGGCCAATGTGGTTGCTAACCACGCACAAAATACAAATTAGACAAGTTAACAAGAGCAACCAAACCCAAGTTAACCCAAATAAACCCAAGAGAGGAATATCCCCCACACCACACTCCAAACACGCACACACACACTAACTAGTCGCACAACCACTCGCTTGCACACACCCTCTCTCTCTCACACGCGCACAATTGCTAAAAAATAAGCCTATTAAAATGCTTTAATGCTTGGTGGTCTGGCAGCCCTCTTCACACGGACGGCAGCGTCAGTCCAACCAGGACACTGCTCGGTAATTTCAGGTTGACAAGAATGGCAGCGGGACCAAACCGGCAACCCCTAAGAACCAGTGGCGTAGCCACGGGTGTGCCAGGGTGTGCCAGGGTGTGCCAGTGCCACCCAAAGAGACAGCTGGCACACCCAAAAATTTGAGGCATTTTTTTTTGTTTTTTGGTATAGTCTTCTAAGTATTCTAAATCTAGGGTAATCTAGGCTATTAGTATGTAATCATGATGTTCAAAATAATTCAAAATAAAAAATCTTATTTTTGCATGTAAAACCCCCCGTCAGGCGATGTGTCGCGGCAGCTGGACTGTTAAACCTAAATTATGGTCCGCGTTAAATCGACGGCGTAGCCTTCGGCGTAGGGTACGCGGCGACGCACAACGTACGGTGTGCGTCGCCGCGTACCCTACGCCGTAGGCTCTGCGTCGGTGTAACGCGGAACCATAAATCAGCCTTCAGACAACTCATCAAACGGAAGGTGGATGGCGGACATGAGTTCCCGTCCATTATTGAAGTCTTAGACTCCTGCGACAAAGATGTTTTATCCAAGATTATCTGTTTGCATCGTATTCTGATAGCATTGCCTGTTACAAGTTGCTCCGTGGAGTCTTTTTTTAGTCGTCAACAGGACCAGAGCCGTCAGAGCGACGAGGCTCACAGAGAGACTGAGGAGCCTCTCGTTGCTCATGTTTGAAAAAGATTTGAAATGTGCATTTTATGTATTTAACAGCGTTTGTGTGTAATATATATGATTAATAACAGCAGCACTTTATTGATCAGGCGCCCCTCTGCTCTTTTACCTCCTCTCCTCCCCGACACACACACAGCTCCAATGCGCGCCCCCGCGAGCACGCGCTGGAGCGCGAGTGTTTTGGATTGACGGTTAACTTTATGGAGAGGTAGAAAAAAAGAAGAGAGGGAGAGAGAGAAAGAATCAGGACAGGCAGCGGAAGCCAACAGGTTGGTCTAATATTAGGTGGAAGTGTAGGAAGAGCCACTTGATACTAAGTGATTAATATCTAAATATGATTTATATGGAAAGATTGCATAAGCAAGATTTGCAATTTATTCAAAGCTATTAAAAATGCTTGTTGCACAAAAACCTAGATGCCCAGTATGGTTTGAATTTCTGCTGACCAACCTGTCCTTTTGGGAAAATTATATTATTTTATTTTATTATTTTATAATAAAACCATCAGGCCGACCTTAAGCCAAATAGTTGTGTTGATCATGCGTAATGTGGATACGTTATGGCTCTGAGTGCATGAGTGTTATATTTCACTATGTTTGCTTCATTGGGCAGCTATGTGTGTGTGTGGTTATGTTTTTGTGATGTTTTTTTTTAGGACATGCATAAAGTGTGGTTATTATATTACTTATTATTATATTATATATATTATTATACTTATTATATATTGAGAGCACACACAACATGTGGATATGTCTTGCACTGTTAATAATTTGGATATACATGCTTTTGAATGTTTGTGGAGGTGTAACGTCTAGTTTTGTTGAAAAAAACAAGACTTTGGCACACCCAGTCTTTGCTGGTGCACACCCAAAGTCTCTTTTCTGGCTACGCCACTGCTAAGAACATACGACACACTTAATTGATGCTACAAATAATAACTGCCGAAAGTAAGAAAAGCACCTACCAGCATGCCAGGCGTCTTAATTAATCCTAGTAAGGCTCACTGGAAGGAAGCTGAACGCCGGACGTGCTGGAAAAAGCGATCAGGTGCAGGTCGGCAGTAAATTAAAAGTAGTAAACAAGGTGCCGTCACAGCATGCTGAAACAAGCATCGACTACGTACCAGTTGCAGTTAAGTCAAACAAGGAACGAGACAGGAAGCAACCGGAAACCGCAGTGGGCGGGGGCGAATAGTCGCGCTTTTTTCTGAGTTCAATAACCTTAAATAGGCCAGCGACGCACGCCATTGGTTGAGACTGCCCAGTCGCCAATGAATACTTAATTCAGTGCGTCTCACCACACATTGCTCCTCTGTAGCCTCAGTTGAAGAGGATGGTTGAAGCGAGCGTCTTTAAAGGAGACCTATTATGGCATTTAATGTATATTTTAAACAGGTCTTAAATGTCTTAAAAACAATCTAAAGCTTGTTTTTTCTACATAAATCAGAAATCCAGCCTGTGGGCCCTGTCACTAGTTTTACCGCTTGTAACCCCTTTTTCTGTGCTTCATTCTAAGGGAAGGGGGGGCTATGATAATGAGGCTCTGTGCTGATTGGCTCCCTGAATGACGTGTAGCAGGGGAGGAGAATAAACCTCGCTCCGCTAGAGCACCCCAAGCCTGTAAATAAGTCACAACACTGAATTTTCACAAATCGCAACTTTATTGTTAAAAAAATAAAATATGAGTTGTATATAAATAACATTTATGCACTATTTCAGCCGGATCTGCCTGGCGGATGCTGAACGCTGGCCCCGGAGCCACGCCGGGCGCCCAGCATGGCTTTGGGGCGCATCGCCCGTTACCGGTGATCAAACCGACAGATTTCGCTGAAAATCTCGGAGGGTGAAGCTGGTCCAGCCTGGGACGTACCCCAGAAATCCCTGCTCCCAAAGCGGCTGGGAACCTGGACAATTTAGTTGGACGGACTGCGCTTTGGGAACCAGGAAGTAGGCTGGAGCAGCGCGCATCAACGCGGCTTTAACCAGGGAATCTGACCGGCCGGGACCGCAGGAACCCGCCTGGACTGGTAGCAGGGACTCCCGGGGGCCGACCAGCGGAATTTCAGCCGGATCTGCCCGGCGGATGTTGCGCGTTGGCGCCGCAACCCCACGGCGGGCGCACAGATCGGCTCCGGAGCGCATCCTGTGCGCATCGCATCGCCGTTACCGGGGATCAAACCGACAGATTTGGCTCAAAATCTCGGAGGGTGAAGCTGGTCCGACCTGGGACAGACCCCCAAAGACCCAGCTCCCAAACCACCCGGGAACCTGGATGATTTAACCCGGATCCGCTCCGCCGCGGCGCCGCGTCCGACTGGCTCAAGGATGGACCGCTCCAGTGGATATTTAAAGCTTACAGAAGGCTGCATTTTACTGCTGCTATGTCATTCCCGCAGTATTTCTGCAGGTGTTTTGGTCAGTGCTATTATTTGTAATATATTATATTATTTGTAATAGCACAAATTATCTGTCCCCATATGATAAAATCCACCACCCCCCCTGATTTTTTTCTACAATTCGAGTACTGACTGTAACTGTTATTATTTTAGACATAATAAAAAAGTTGAGTAACTTCTGAGAAGCCTACGTATCTGAATTTCCATCTTTGAGAGATATTATTTTGTAATATAACTCAATATTATATCCATACATATAAACTTTAAATATATTAAAATTATAAGGAATCTTTGAGTAAACTGCGAGTATCATTTAAGTAGGCTATCTCGTGGCCGGGCCGAGTGTCCTCTTTTTTGAAAATCAAAATATGGTCACCCTATGTAATACCTTTTCTTAGAGCAAAGAAATAATATACCTAATCATTATCCTACATTTATCCTCATCGCTTGAAACACAATAGATTTACTGGAGGACGACTTGGACTTATTAGACACAGCCTATTAGCTAATTTGTAGAAGAGGGACAATGATTACCCTCATTTTGTCATCACTGGGTACCAGAGAGGCTAGCATCAAGCCACACTAGTTTGAATACAGTGGTATTAAGTGAAGATTTATATGCTGTAGGTGCAGCTGCAGGCAGGCGGAAGCAGCAACGGGATGATCAGAGGGGAGGGGGGGGGGGGGGGGGGGGGCGTCAGCAGCACACAGCAGACATCCACGTAGGCAAGTGGAAGCAGCAACGGGATGACCAGGGATGGCGGGGGGGAACCGGGACCGCAGGCCAGAACGCAGCTCCCGAGGCTCCGGCCTGCAAACATGCACAAAAGAGAAAAAAGGGGGGCCGGCACAAGAAACTACAGGAACGATGGACAAAAACGATAGCTATGAGATATTTATAATAAATACAAATGGAAATGGAGAAGAGAGAAAGGGAAAAGGAGAGGAGAAGAAGGGTGAGAGGCACCGCCCAGCGGATCATGTCGGTGCCCCCCTATAGCAGCATATCTACCGCCAAGCTATATTTGAGACTAACTATTATAGTCTTGTTCTATAGCTGCAACTATGAATACTGACTCTAGAGTTTACACTACCTAGAGATTTACCAACACCAGCTAGAGGTTTACTAAACACTAACTATAGGCTTTACTAAACAGAAAGGTTTTAAGTTTAGTTTTAAAGGTGGAGGTGGTGTCAGCCTCCTTAACCCAGATTGGAAGTTGGTTCCATAGTAATGGTGCCTGATAACAGAACGCCCGCCCTCCAAATCTACATTTAGATACTCTAGGAACTACGAGTAAACCTGCACTCTGAGAGCGGAGAGCTCTGCCAGGAACATAAGGCACTATCTGGTCTTGTAAATACTGCAGAGCTAAGCCGTTTTGGGCTTGATATGCAAGTAATAAAATTTTAAATTGGATTCTGAATTTTACAGGTAGCCAATGGAGCGACGCTAACACTGGAGAGACGTTTATGGTTCATCCAACATTTTTATTCAATGAACTGTACTGTGATCAGCATTTTATTAGTGTGTAGCTGTATACAAATGAGATCAACTTACATGTGCTCTTTAAATAAAACAATATAAATAGATTGAAAGCATTCAACCAAGTCAAATTCTGAGGAAAGATATGAATATGCCCCATTCTTCTGATATTTCAGATAACAAAACAATTTTTTCCCCACATTTTTATAGATATTTTTTAGAATCCTCACAACCTTATCATCAGAGAAAAATTCTACTGAAAATTATATTAGTTCTTTAAAACAGTAGATGAAAACACACTCACAGTTACTCATATGAGTTTTTTTTCGGTTGCTGTCTTTTAATCTGTTTAAGAAGAGCTCGGCATCCTCAAGTGTGATACTGTGAAAGGATGTGCTTTTTGCAATAAGACACTTGTGTGCCATCTAGGAAGTTTGGAGGATAAAGGTATGGGGCTGTTTTTCAGAGTTTGGCCCTTCATCTCCAGGGAAGGACAATCTTTCAGGATACCAAGATATTTTGGACAATGCTATGCTTCAAATTTTGTGACAACAGTATGGGGAAGGTCCTTTTCTATTTCAACATTACTGCCCTCCAATGCACACTGCAAGGACTATAAAAAACATTGTTTGATGAATACGGTGTGGAAGAACTTGACCTCAAACCCTCACCCCCTTTGGGGTGAAATAGAAAGAAGATTGTGATGTAGGTCTTCTTATACAACAGAAGTGCCTGATCTTGAATAAATGGACACCGATTCTAGAATAGATATAATCTCCGTGGAATATGCATCATTGGTCCAACCGCCAATGATGCCATCTCCACTGCCCTTCACTCAGCCTTCACCGATCTGGAGACTAAAAACTCCTATGTTAGAATGCTGTTCATCGACTTCAGCTCAGCATTCACCACAATCATCCCCCAGCAGCTCATCCACAAATTGGACCAGTTGGGGCTCAACACCTCCTTCTGCAACTGGCTGTTGGACTCCCTGATGCTGAGGCCACAGGCAGTTCGGGTTGGCAGCAACACCTTCAGCTCCATCACTCTGAACACAGGGGCCCTCCAAGGATGTATGCTGAGCCCCTTCCTCTTCACTCTACTGACCCACAGCTGCACACCATCATTCAGCTCCAACCTCTTAATAACGTTTGCTGCAAATATATACTAATTTTGTATATATTTTAAAATCTTTCTACTGTTAGTTTACACAGTGGTTCAGAGAGAAACAATTTTTCAATGTTTATGTATGTCCCACACATGTTGAAAATATTGATAACTTTGAACATTCATGCCATTTTCTGTACTACAGTGCAGAGCAAGCAGTCAAACCAGTCAGTTGCTAGATCAAGTGAACCCCACATGTATTCCATCACACCCTGATGATTTCCTGTTGGTTGAAAGAAACTGCAGAGTATGGCTCCAAAAACTAAAGATTGATCCCATGACATTAACATTGTCATAATTTTTATTATGTCGGAGCAGGACTAAGTCAGACGCAAATCTAACTTACATGCATTGTACAGTGTATTGCAGGACTTGCTGGTGATGATTCAGCTATGTATTACTGACATAAGACAGGCCTATTATTTTTTAAACAAGAGCCTACATCCTGAATTTTTTTTCCTCTTAGAAAGTGTAAAATGACACAAACTTTTAAAACTATAATTAAATTAAACTAAGTCTTTCCATTGGGACATTATCTTCAATAACAATAGCAAACTATTTAGGCTGACATAATTTTTACTAAAGCTGTCAGGAAACGTAATACAAATATGAAAGCCTTTTCTTCTGCTATAATCCCATATTTATTTTTTTAGGAATGTCTGCACATACTTCTGGTAGAGTAAAGCTTTCAGATACCACAACTTGTGGTGTCAGCAGATAACTGCTCTGCTCTGTTGACGTGTAATCAGGAGTCAGAAAGTCACTGTGATGTTGACAATAGATGACTGATGAGGAACACACTACACGGTCTGACTGTGATCCGGACATCCAAATGGTCTCAAAAATCCCATTCATACAAGATATTTGTTCACTGTTAGCAATGTCGAAGCGGCATCTGATGACCAATAACTGTTTACTGATTCACCTCAAGCTTCAGCTACCAAACTGAGCTTAAAGGGGACATATGGCATTTAATGTATATTTTAAAAAGGCCTTGAATGTCTTAAAAACAATCTAAAGCTTGTTTTTTCTACATAAATCAGAAATTCAGCCTGTGGGCCATGTCTCTAGTTTTACCGCTTCTAAAGCCTTTTTCTGTGCTTCATTCTGAGGTGAGGGGGGGCTATGATAATGAGGCTCTGGGCTGATTGGCTGCTTGAATGACGTGTAGGAGGGGAGGGAACAAAGCGTCGCTCCGGGGAGAAGAGCAGCGGCTGCGTAGCAAAGCGTGTCCACGGTTCTGCGTTAAATCGACACGTACCCTACGCCGTAGGCTCTGCGTTGGTGTAACGCGGAACCATAAATCAGCCTTTAGTCACCTCGTCTTCACACAGGAAGATTTAATTTAATTCTAAACAGGTACACCACAGTTATTTACTCTGATTCCTCATTTCATTTATGTTACAAGACAAATGAATCATGTTAACCTTAAAGAAATCACAACACTGAATTTTCACAAATGGCAACTTTATTGTTAAAATATATCAAATCATCAAATCAAATCAAACTTTATTTGTAAAGCACCTTTCATACAAAAAATGTAACACAAAGTGCTTTTCATAAAACATAAACATAAAATGTATTAATGCCCCCCGCCCCGCCCCGGCCCGCCCCGCCCCGCCCCGCCCCGCCCCGCCCCGGAGGCCAGCGGAGGCCGACCTATGGAAATCTGCTCCCGTCGTTACGTAACGACGGGAGCAGAATCTGAACGGCTCAAAAAAGTCACATGACACTGGGGGATTCTGCCGGGCGGGGGTACAGACCTTGCAGAAATTCATGGGATTTCATCTTTCCTGTGTTGGCAGGGTGAGGGGAGACCACTTTATATATGTTCAAACAAGAAAAAACGTGTTTTTCATAATAGGTCCCCTTTAATACTGTGTAGTGAGCAAAAAAAATGAATAAAAGCAAGCACAGAAAAACATTAATTAAAGATACAACATTTAATAAATGGTTGGTAAATAATTTGCTTGGTAAGCAAATCGATTAGTTAACCAATCATAAAGAAATTACAGCAAAAAATAGAAGACAATCTTTGATTTAACCCCACATTAAAAATCCCTGCCTGCAAAGTTCTGGAAACTTTTTCTCACCTCTCACTTGTCAAGAGAATACCGACTTCAAATAAAAATGGACTAGGGCCTCAAATTAGGGTCAGCTACCTAATGTGACGGTACATAAACCAGAGGAGAATGGCTGGAGAGATGTCACACATCTGCAGTACACACTATATTCTTACTAACTACTCAAGAGGATTTCCTTTTTTTATCACCAGCAACATATAAGATCACATAACATAACGACAGTAAGAACTCTGTGTACAGTAACTGCCCTCTTAAGTACATGTAGCACTTTCATAGGTAATCCAATGAGGGGTTGGGGTGATGGTTTGTATCCAAAGTAGTGCAGTCAAGCGACTAAAGAAATTTGAAGATTAGTTAATTAAAATCTGTAAGTAATAACTGTAATTAATCTCTGTTTTAATCTGACCTAAAAATTGCTGAGAAAAGCCCTCAACTTGAGGTGTTTTCTTTTAAATTCATTACATTATTTTGGCAGATCAAAACATTGAAATATAACAACAAAAAAAGTGGTTTTATAAAGTAAAACATTTTTTAACAGACTTGAACAGATGCAGTCCTAGACATTTACATCCACTTGGCAAGAACATTCGCCAGCCTCTCGGTCGTGGACGTGCGCACACGCGAGGTGTTCTCCTCGAGTTTAGTTTGGGGGAGAGCGTTGCTGTGGCATGATGAATTGCTAACATCGTTTTGCTTCTAACGCTCATGACCGGGTGCTTTGCGTTTATGTGGTAGACTAAACTTGAGTTGATTTGGTGGTAAGCAAAGTCCTTTCCACAAAGCAGTGGTTCCCAACCTTTTCTGAACCGCGGACCGGTTTAATGTCTGACAATATTGTAATGTGTGACAGACAGGGAGGAGACGGCTCGTACTTTCTTGCCAGTTTATTACCGAGCAGGAAAACAAACAACCAGGTTCTCTCACAATCCCAACGGCAGACTCACACTCTCACGTCTAACGTCTCCAGTAGAACTTAAAACAACCCCTTAACAATAACAACAGAAGAAGGAAACCCCGGAGTTCTAAACCTCCCGGTGACAGGCAGAGAGGGTCGCTACACTACCCCCCCCTTACAAAAGTCCTCGCCCACGAGGGACCAATGAGCCAAAACGAAATAGGCAACTCGGCACACAGTAAAACAACATTCTTTTTTTTTTTTTTTTTTTTTTTTTTTTAAGAACAGGGTGGACTGCATTCCCTTCCACTGAGACTGGGGCGCATTATTGCCCGCTTCTGGAACAAATGGTCTCACTACAACCCAGTACCCCCATAAAAATGAACAAACAAAGTCAAACAAAGTCTCTGAAGCGGCTTGGCGGCCTCCTCTGCCTTTGCGGACGCACCGCCTGGGCGTTTGACAACCCGGGGAACGGGACCGAGGATGCAGCCTCAAATGGGGGAGACGGGGAGGGAGGGGCAGGTGAATCAGTCACTGATGGGCAGCGGACACCCGGTGAATCTGGGTTCCCGGGAGGGGGGTCTGGAAGAATGGGGTGGAGTGCTGTGGACACTGACTCAGGAGCCCACCGTGCTCCCGCTGAGGAACTCTCCCCGGAGTGAGACTGAAGTGAAGCGTCCCCTCTGTACGGGGCCAGTCTGTCTCGGTGGAGCGCCACCTTCCTCCGGGTGTGTGGCAGCTGCACTCGGTACACCACTTCTCCCAGCCTTTCCAGTATTCTGCCAGGGCCCACCCACTGGCTGTCTAGCTTAGGGCAACGGCCCTTTTTCCTCTGAGGGAGGTAGACCCACACCAGCTCCTCGGCCCGAAAATGCCTCCCGTGTGCCCTCACATCGTAATTCCGTTTTTGACGCACCCCTGCTCTCAGCTGTTGCTCCCTGGCAAACCTGTGAGCAGACTCGAGCCGGTCCTGCAGCCTGCTAGCATACTCGGGGCCTGGTGGCCAGTTTGGGGAATCTGGTGGCCGACCAAAGGCCAGCTCTGCAGGGGTGCGGAGCTCTCTCCCCAGCATGAGGAGGGTGGGGGTGCAGGATGTGGTCTCCTGCACCGCAGAGCGACACGACATGAGCACCAGGGGGAGGTGGAGGTCCCAGTCACGCTGGTGCTGAGAGGTGAGAATGGCCAGCTGCTGACCCAAGGTGCGGTGGAACCTTTCCACCAAGCCGTCGCTCTGCGGCCGCAAAGGTGTGGTGCGCGTTTTGCGTATGCCCAGACGTTCACACATGGCTGCAAACACCCGGGACTTGAAATTTCTCCCTTGATCACTGTGCAGGGCTTCCGGCACTCCAAATCTGCTGAACATGCCCTCCACCAGGGCGTCTGCAACAGTCTCTGCTTCCTGATCTGGGATTGCGTACGCCTCGGGCCATCGGGTGAAATAGTCTATGGCGGAGAGGACGTAACGGTTACCCCGGTCTGAGCGAGGTAACGGGCCCATTATATCTACCGCCACTCTTTCCATGGGAGCCCCCACAGGGAACTGCTGGAGGGGAGCATGGGAACGGTCAGGAGGACCCTTACGCGCAGTACATGCGTCGCAGCGGCGACAAAAGTCCTGTACATCCCTCCTGCACTGCCCCCAGTAGAAGCCCTGTCGCAGGCGTCGGAGTGTCTTAGTGACCCCGAAATGCCCCGACCCGGCGGCTCCATGCATGGCCTTGAGCACCGCCTCCTTCAGGCCCCTAGGGACCACCACCTGCCACCTCTCCTCTCCGGTGGCTGGCTCCTTCCACGCACGTTGCAGGACCCCCTGACAAAGCCGCAGAGCCTCAAACTTGGACCACAGCCCCTTGGTGTGTGTGGAGAGAGCGGACACCTCTTCCCATGGCGGCCGCCGCTGAGCTTCTACCCACTGCCGGACTGGCCGTAGGTCTGCATCCTGCTCTTGATGCTGCCCCCAATCTGCTGTGTCAATGGTCTGTAACTCCCGACAGATGAACACTTCTGAGCGTCGCCCCTCAGCACAACTCTCCTCCTCCCTTAGCTCTCTCTCACGGTCTTCTTTCCATGCACAGTAGCGGCACCCTTCAGCTGCGCATGGGCGCCGGGAGAGAGCGTCGGCATTGGTGTGACGAGTCCCTGGCCTGTGCTCCACTTTAAAGTGGAAAGCCTGCAGTTCCTCTAGCCACCTGGCTACCTGCCACTCAGGGTCTTTAAATGTCATGAGCCACTGCAGGGCTGAGTGGTCAGTTCTCACAGTGAAAAGAGGGCCACACAGATAGTACTTGAAATGTCTGATTGACAACACCACTGCCAAGAGCTCCCGGCGGGTGACGCAGTAGCGCCGTTCTGCCTTGCTGAACGCCCGGCTGAAGTACGCCACTACTCTCTCCCCTTCGGGACCCACCTGAGACAGTACACCCCCCACCCCCACCCCGCTAGCGTCTGTGTCAAGGGTGAAAGGCAAGGTGGGGTCCGCTGGGGCGAGCACTGGGGCCTGGCTCAGGGCTCGTTGAAGGCCGGTGAATGCCTCCTGACACTGCTTTGTCCACACATATTCCCTGTCCTTCTGAAGCAGCTGAAACAGGGGGGCAGCGATGCAGGAGAAACCCCTCACAAACCTCCGGTAGTAGGAGGCCAGCCCCAGGAAGCTCTTAAGCTGCTTCTGGTTGGTGGGGGCTGGCCAGCCTGTGACTGCCTGCACCTTCTCCTCCAAAGTGCTGATGCCCTCCCCCCCCACTTGGTGTCCCAAAAAGGTTACCTCTCTCCGCATAAAGTGGCACTTGTCGGGGTGAAGCTTCAGGCCCCCGGCTCGGATCTGTTCCAGTACCAGCTGCAGGGCTGACAGGGCGGCCTCGAAGGAGTTGCCATGCGCCAGTATGTCATCCAGGTAAACCAGGCACTGTTGACGGGAGACCCCAGCCAGCACCTTGTCCATCAGCCTCGCAAAAGTGGCAGGGGCGTTGCAAAGTCCGAAACTGAGGACCTTAAACTGCCACAGCCCCCGACCTGTGCAGAAGGCTGTCTTTGGTCGGGCTTCGGGAGCTAGTGGGACCTGGTAGTAGCCACTGCGGAGGTCAAGGGAGGAGAACCAGGAGGACCCTGAGACCAGGTCTAGCGACTCATCTATGCGAGGTAGGGGGTATGAATCTTTTGTGGTTACTCCATTCACCGGCCTGTAGTCTGGGCAGAGCCGCCAGCTGCCCATCTTCTTAGGAACCATGACGACGGCTGCTGCCCAGGGACTGTCAGATGGCTCAATGATACCGGCCTGCAGCAGGTTCTGCACAGCTTCATCACAGGCCTGTTGTCTAGCCAGGGGGAGGCGGCGTGGTCGACACTTAATAGGACGATGGTCCCCAGTATCAATAACGTGTTGCATGAGCTGAGTCCACCCAACCTCCTCCTCGCTCCATGCAAAACTGTCCTGGAATTCCAGCAACAGCTGCCACAGCTGCTCCTGCTGCAGGGGGTTGAGGCCACCACTGTTCTTACTCCACACCTCTCTTACTGCAGGCAGCGCCCCCTGCTTCCATGACGGGGGCCCCAGAGGTGGGGCTAGGGACGAGTGGCGTATGTGACTGGCCAGATCGGCTGTGGAATCACTCCCGATAGTACTAGTGGGGAGGGGGGAAGAGGAGGAGAGGCAACTCCCTCCCCTCTCCACTGCAACATCGGCTGGCATGAAAAGCCTGACTAGAGGACTAGAGGTGGGGTCATAGGGAGTCAAAGTGATAGCTGGCCCCCCTCGGAAGCGTATGATGCTCCTCCCCAGGTCCAGGTGACAGTGCATGGCCTTCAGGAAGTCCAAACCTAGGATGCACTGGTCCTGTACTGCAGCTATCCACACTGGATGACGCACTGCTCTTTTACCAACTTCCACAGTCAGTTGGCATGTGCCTAGCAGCTGGGCCATCTCACCCGTGACCGTGCGCAGCCGTACTGTGGAGGAGTCCAACTGAGTCCCCGCTGGTAGGAAGTCAGGCCTCACCAGGGTTACTGTTGATCCCGTGTCAACTAGGGCCAAGCAGGGCACCCCCTCCACTGAGGCCGGGACATAGCATGAGTCCCCCACACCGGTGTGACCCACTGCTACGACAGGCTCCCAGGCTGCGATGTCCTCTGTTTCCATGGGGGGTGGAGCCCGGCTCTGGCTGCTGTCAGATGGGGCTCCTCCCCCCGCCGAGGGAGAGGTAGGAACCGCTGAGGGTGGGGTGGGGCCCGGGGGCCGCATATCCCTCTCTACGCGTGCCCCGAGCCGTTTCCCTGCCTTGTGTGTGACTGGGGGCACTCCCTCACTAAGTGCCCAGGCTGGCCACAGCCCCAGCAGACCCTAGGGCCCGGGCGTGGTCTGCGTGGCGCCTGCAGCGAGACTGCACTATCAGTTCGGTTATTTCACCCACCCAAGCCGGTCTCTCCTCCGGTGGGGGGCTCCCTACTGCAGCCCGGGCCGCAGGTGAAGTCATCCTCTGCTCGCTCCCAGCGGCTCCGCCCCACACCTGCTCTCTCTCTACGGCCAGCTCCAAGGCCGACTGCAAGGTCTGAGGATGCTGCAGCTGAACCTGAACACGCAAGTCAGTGGGGGACAGAGCTCTGATGAACTGGTCTCGGGCTAACTCGCTCTGGACTCCCGGGGGCATGTGTGAATAAGCCCGACGTGTCAGGCTCTCTATGTCGTTGGCTAAGACCCTCAGCGGCTCCCCGTATCTTCTGCAACGGTTGTTCAGCTCCGTCCGCAGGAGCTCCGGCTGAGAACACTGTCCAAAACGCCTCTGCAGAGCTCCCACCAAAGCTTCATAACTACGACGTTCCTCAGGGCTGAGCATCAGCAGGCATGAGAGGGCATCCTCTGTGAGGCACAAAGCCAGCTGGAGGGCTTTAGTCTCTATTGTCCATCCCTCTGCCTCCGCTAGTAGGTCAAATTGGGCATGGAAGGCTTCCCACTCTGACCTACCGGAGTATTTGGGTGTTTTGACAGCTGAGCATGACGTAGGGCGAGGGGCGGGGTTTACCTCCCGAGCCTCACTTGGGGGACCGGCTCGAACTGACGGGGAAGGCGTCATGCCCGCCTCACTAGCCATCCTAACAGCTGACTCTCTCAGGCGGTCCTTTGCCTCCCGTGAAAGTCTCTCCATCTCTTTGGCAAAGTCTACTGACCACCCGCCTGCAGCTTCCTCCTCTCCGCCCCTCCTCTCTCTCGTCTTTGGTCTCGCACCGTAATTCATGCTCCAACTGCCGCCAGCCAGCCCGTTAACTAGAGCCGCCGTCACTGAAGATTTTTTTTTTTTTTTAATCTTCCTTTCCTCCTTTCTTTCTTTCTTTCTTTCTTTTTCTTCTCTGGCTTGTCCGATGTCCGAATTTTCACTTCTGACACCAGTGTAATGTGTGACAGACAGGGAGGAGACGGCTCGTACTTTCTTGCCAGTTTATTACCGAGCAGGAAAACAAACAACCAGGTTCTCTCACAATCCCAACGGCAGACTCACACTCTCACGTCTAACGTCTCCGGTATAACTTAAAACAACCCCTTAATAATAACAACAGAAGAAGGAAACCCCGGAGTTCTAAACCTCCCGGTGACAGGCAGAGAGGGTCGCTACAATATTTTCACGGCCCAATCTAAAGGTGTAGTTGATAAAAACGAAATAAAATGACAAGATCGGCATTAAAAACTGTGGTATTTTCTCTATAGTAATAATAATAATGAATAATAATAAAACATAATTTTCGAATATGAGTATTAATATGAGTATTTCTATAAATGTGTTTTTATGTTTTTATGTCTCATTAACGTTATTTAAAGCCAGGCTTTTATTTTATTTATTAAGGAGACCGATATTTAGTGCTTTTATTTTGAAGGCGCCTCGCCGAGACCTTGTAAACATCCGGTGCTTCGGACTTTAATGGTAAAAGTTTAACGGTGGTAGAAAGTGTGTCTGAAAGACTAAACTAGTGTCAGGAATGCTAAAGTGGAGCCCAACTGACACAAAAAGCACCTTCTGATAAGGATTTGTTTTCTTTGCAAATGTTATGCCGTATTTATGTACATATTGAGTTTGGCTGTCATGGTTATTAGTGTATTGTGGTTAGCGGTAGGCCTGATTTATGGTTCCGCGTTAAATCGACGGCGTAGCCTACGGCGTCGCCGCGCACCCTACGCCGTAGGCCCTGCGTAGGTGTAACGCGGAACCATAAATCAGCCTGTGTAGCTGTTATTACCGAGCGAGCAGCTGCGTCGGTCCGTATTTAAGTTAAATGAAACTTATATGAATGTAGAAAGACTAACTCTATTTTATTTTATTCCTTTATAGCTCTTACGGTGTTTGCAGTGTATTTATTGTACATCCAAGGAATAAAAACATTGTGAACCATCAGTTTGAGAGTCAACCATCATCAGTCGGGGCTACAGAATTTTTTTTTTCTCTCTGTGCGGCCCGGTACCAGATGACCCACGGCCCGGTACCGGGCCAGGGCCCGGGGGTTGGGGACCACTGCCACAAAGAACACATATCACGCTACCTTTATCAATGGTGCCGTGGGGGCGTTTTAGAAATGTAAATTCCCCATTCACTGGACCGACAACTTTCACATGCTCCTCCATTTTCACTACCTCTACTCACCGTTCCTCCCCATGCCTGTCCAGCTACAATGGGAGCCTACCCGGGTATGCTAAACAAGCCCAAACACAGTGACAGTTAATCAATGTCCACTTCACTTGTTCACTTGTTCCACTTGTTCTGACTGACCATTGTTTTCCACCCCTAACAATCAAGCACAAGAAGCCCACCGCACACACACAGATTTCAAAATAAAGGCAACTCGCAAACAGGAAAAGTAAAGTTTCTATGTGGGCCTTTCTATGTGGAGTTTGCATGTTCTCCCCGTGTTCCCATGGGTAGCTAATGGGAGCTACCCTCACAAAAACATGCAGCAGTCCTGAACTACACACTGCCCCCTCTGGCCAGCCGGGGTGCCAGATGGGGTGGGGAGGATCAGGCCGGAATAACTTGATCCTTCCAGGCGCTACATCCGGCCGGAGAAACCCCACCCTGTCTGGTGAAAAGAAGCAGCTGGTTCACTCCTCAAGTTAAGGAGGAGACTTGAGCTCAGTGTAGGGCCTCCTGGGGTTGGTAGAGGGAGCAATGCCCAGGACTGTCACTTAGGTAGGAGCACTGGGTGATGAAATGGGAAAAAAAAATTGAGATAAAAACATGAAGAAGAAAAAAAAAACCTAATGCGCTGAATATGTCTGTAATCAATTAATTGCAATTAACACACTAATTTGACACCCCTAATCTAAAGCATCAAATCAAATCCAAAGCACTTTGAATCACCTTGTGGTTGAAATTTGTTATAAAATTTAACTTGTTTTCCCTTGGCAAAGAGCAATACATATATATATATATATATATATATATATATATATATATATATATATATATATATATATATATATATATATATATATATATATGTAACCCACGTTTTCTGTTCAGCACTGTAGCCAGGCTGACAAAGAGTCACAACTCTGTTGAGCCGTGCATTCCTGCAGCTCTCAGTAGTGAGGACTTTATGAGCTTCTTCAACAGTAAAATCGCGAGAATTAGAGAAGAAATCAACCAGCCGGTTGTGGGCGTTTCTTCAGCTTTAGCGACTTCCCTACGCTCTGACTTGCCTCTAGACTGTTTTGATCCTATAGACCTCCCTGAGCTGACCACACTCGTCAATAGAGCTAAGTCAACCACATGTATGTTAGACCCCATCCCGACTCGACTATTCAAGCATATTTTTTCTCTTATTGGTACGACAATACTGGACCAAATTAACCTATCCCTAAGTTTAGGATATGTACCACAGGTTTTCAAAGTCGCAGTAATTAAACCTTTACTTAAAAAACCTTCTCTTGACCCAGACACCTTAGCTAATTATAGACCAATTTCCAACCTTCCATTTGTGTCTAAAATTCTGGAAAAGGCAGTTTCAAGCCAGTTATGTGACTATTTGTATAGAAACTATCTGTTTGAAGTCTTTCAGTCAGGGTTCAGAATGCATCATAGCACAGAGACAGCACTGGTTCGAGTCACGAATGACCTCCTTATGGCCTCAGATAAGGGATTAGTGTCCATACTGGTTCTACTGGACCTCAGTGCTGCTTTTGACACTATAGATCATGGCATTTTACTGCACAGGTTAGAGCATGTTGTTGGGATTAAAGGGACAGCTCTATGTTGGTTTAAATCATACCTATCTGACAGGTTCCAGTTTGTTCATGTACATGAGGTTTCTTCAGAACAGTCAAGGGTCTGTTATGGTGTTCCGCAGGGTTCAGTGCTAGGGCCAATCTTGTTCAGTTTATACATGCAGCCGTTGGGAAGTATAATCCAGAATCACGGCATACACTTTCATTGTTATGCTGATGATACGCAGCTCTACTTGTCTATGAAGCCGGATGAAACAGAACCATTAGTTAAACTTCAGGCATGTCTTAGGGACATCAAGGACTGGATGTCCAGAAATTTCCTGCTTCTAAATTCAGATAAAACAGAGGTTATCATTCTTGGTCCAGAGCATCTTAGGAAGGGATTAGATGGTGTTGCGATGGCTTCCAGTGCAACTGTGAGAAACCTTGGTGTTATTTTCGATCAGGATTTGTCGTTTAAACCATATGTCAATCAGGTTTGTAAAATAGCCTTTTTCCATCTCCGTAATATTGCAAAGATTAGGAAAATCCTCTCGCAGAGTGATGCAGAAAAACTAGTTCATGCGTTTGTATCTTCTAGACTAGATTACTGTAATGTGTTGTTAGCAGGATGTCCAAGTAATTTGCTGAATAGGCTCCAGCTGATCCAGAATGCAGCAGCACGAGTACTGACAGGAATTAGCAGGAGAGACCACGTCTCTCCAGTGTTAGCGTCGCTCCATTGGTTACCCGTAAAATTCAGAATCCAATTTAAAATTTTATTACTTGCGTATAAAGCCCAAAACGGCTTAGCTCCGCATTATTTGCAAGACCTGATAGTGCCTTATGTTCCTGTCAGAGCTCTCCGTTCTCAGAGTGCAGGTTTACTCGTAGTTCCTAGAGTATCTAAATGTAGATTTGGAGGGCGGGCGTTCTGCTATCAGGCACCACTACTATGGAACCAACTTCCAATCTGGGTTAAGGAGGCTGACACCACCTCCACCTTTAAAACTAAACTTAAAACATTTCTGTTTAGTAAAGCCTATAGTTAGTGTTTAGTAAACCTCTAGCTGGTGTTGGTAAATCTCTAGGTAGTGTAAACCTTAGTGTGTCAGAGTCGCTCCTGTAGTTTCTTGTGCTGGCCCCCCCTTCTCCTCCCTTTTCTCTCTTTTGTCCATGTTGCAGCATCCTTTGCCGGACACCGGAACCTGCAGGTGGTTGTGGGTGGCTTGTAGCTTGCATTACGGAGCACAAGTCTTTCCCTGACCCTGCACCCCAAACTGGGACTTGCTGATTGGGCCGGAGCTTCGGGAGCTGCATGCTGGCCTGCGGTCCCCACCCCTGGTCATCCCGTTGCTGGCCCCCCCTTCTCCTCCCTTTTCTCTCTTTTGTCCTGCAGGTGGTCGTGGGTGGCTTGTAGCTTGCATTACGGAGCACAAGTCTTTCCCCGACCCTGCACCCCAACCTGGGACTTGCTGATTGGGCCGGAGCTTCGGGAGCTGCGTGCTGGCCTGCGGTCCCCACCCCTGGTCATCCCGTTGCTGCTTCCACCTGCCTGCTGTGCTGTTGCCGTCCCTGACCCACCAGTCTGGCCCTCGGCAGGAGGGTCCCCCCTTATGAGCCTGGTCCTGCTCAAGGTTTCTTCCCTCCTAAAGGGGAGTTTTTCCTTGCCACTGTTTGGCTTAAGGTTTTTCTCCCACTAGGGGAGTTTTTACCTGCCATTGTTTATGTAATAATTGCTCGGGGGTCATGTTCTGGGTATGGGTCTCTGTAAAGCGTCTAGAGACAACTCTGTTGTATTAGACGCTATATAAATAAAATTGAATTGAATTGAATATATATATATATATATATATATATATATATATATATATATATATATATATATATATATATATATATATATATATATATATATATGTGTGTATATATTCTGGATAATTTATTCAACAAAAGAAAGAAAGAAATTACATCAATAACTATATTTAACCTGGATATCAAAATGACATCCGTTGAAAGTAAACTTGTATGTTGGAGTGTGTGTGTGTGTGTGTGTGTGTGTGTGTGTGTGTGTGTGTGTATGTGTGTGTGTGTGTGTGTGTGTGTGTGTGTGTGTGTGTGTGTGTGTGTGTGTGTGTGTGAGAGTGTGTGTGTGTGTGTGTGTGTGTGTGTGTGTGTGTGTGTGTCTGTGTGTGTGTGTGTGTGTGTGTGTGTGTGTGTGCGTGTGTGTGGCGGTGCCTTCCCTCAGCCACCCTGTCCTTATTGTATCACGAAGTGTGCTACCTCCAGAATGGAACTCCTTATTTTCTCATTACAGCTGACAGCCTCAGCCAAGAGGCTTCTATTTTTAAAAAGGAGTGGGTGACAGTGTGAGCTAATAAATGAGTGCAGTCACAAACACACCGACACATTTGCTTGCATTTGCATGCACAGAAACATCTGTGCAAACATATGTAAGAACAAAAACATACGTGTCCACTTTAAGTCAGTTATGCAAAAACAGACATGTTTTCAACAGCACCTGCAACATTTATATTGCCCTTACCTTTATGCGTCATCTCATCAGCATTTCTACATATAGATTTAACAACACAAACGCACACATACACATGCACACAGCTATGGGAGATCTTTTAACCATATTCGTGTTTCAGACTCCTGTGTTAGTTTGAATAACAGATTTAATTTTCTTCAAAGCTGTCTGTATTATCAATTGACACCAGTAAGCAGATATAAATCATTTCTGATTTCATGTAGTTTAAGATGTAACTGCACCTGTTTTTGTTCTCAAATGGGAGGAGAGACAGGGAGGAATACAAGAGACTGACAGTAAGGCAGGGAAGGAGTGGGAGAATGAAGAGTTCCTTCTTCAAGTTATCTCCTTCACTTTATTTTTTCTAATTCTGTCTTCCTTCCTCCCACATTTTGCTCCTTTTCATTTTCTGTTCATTTGAAGTTTTGTACACCACTGATTTTCTTCCCTCTGACAGCCACATACTCTCGTCAACCACCATACTGTTTGTGTCAAGATTTGGCCAAAATCTAGGTTTTTTCCTGTCAAGTCAATCCCTGCTCTTTTTGGTCTTCTCTCCTTGCTAAAGCCATTTTAGTGATTGTCTGTTGGGATTGTGTTGTAGTCTAATTGGAGTCCCCACAGACATTCGTCTAGTGTTCGGCTATTGACCAATGGGGTCAAATGCATCAGCTATTTTGCTGCTAAATGCCTAATTTATATCCCACCTCTAAATGCAGAGCAGTTAGTGGATTAGGATGTGTCCACCAGTACTAATGATTGCCTCAAGGTTTCACAGGGTTTTAGGGAAATGTTTCCAAGTATGTTGGCGTAAACACATAGATACATTTAGAGCTTATGCTAGTTTTGAAATATTTATCAAATATTAGAAAAATGTAATAACATAAAATGAAAGTCACTTTTCCAGCATCTTAATGATGACTGAGTATGAGGACTATACGTGCCTGATTCTACCCTGTCTTGGATAGATGGTCAAACACAATGGCATACTTCAAAAGTATTTTGCATTAAATCTAAGGAATATCATCAGCATTGTCACCATGATAATATTTTATGAAAATGACACAGGAAAATGTAACTGCAACTTACAACTGCGAAGGTGTGTATGGAAAGTAAAACCTTACATATTAGTGAATGCACTTGAGGTTCTGACTTTGAGACACTGTGTGGTCCATCGGTAGGATGTTGCAGTTCTGCACCCTGGCTCCCAGTTGAGCTCTGCTCTCTCTTTGTTGGTGTGACATTGAAACTGGCCTCTTATCCCTTGATCACAGCTAGCTTCATTTGTCTCAATTAGCTATGACAGATTTCGGTTTTCTCATGTCCACTTCAATTAGCTGGCTTTGCATTGCTCGTGCATTCATGTCAGAGATAGCATGTGTATGTGTGTGGAGGCTAGCATATGAATGTGGGTAGAAACATTGAAGTAAAGCAAAAGATAACAGCTTTTTGCATCCGTTTGCTCATAGCATTAAACATTGATGTACAAATTTATCACTTGGCAACCCATAAGTACGTAAAATGTACCTTTGTGTCTTTCATTCAGTTTATAAATAATTAACAAATCTTATTTTCAACTAAATTGTACTCTGTAGCACAAATGACACATTTTGAGCAATGTATTTTCTGATGAGATTATGTAGGACTAAAATGAAAAGAGGAATGTAACAATAAGTCTTGAAAATCTAATCTAAATAAAATTAAGAGACTGTTTTACTTTCAGATTGACCACATGTGGCCTCTTTGTTACCATAGCTCTTTTTACACAGAGGTCACATCATATCATAGGGTGACCATATTTTGATTTTCAAAAAAGAGGACACTCGGCCCGGCCACGAGATAGCCTACTTAAATGATACTTGCAGTTTATTCAAAGATTCCTTATAATTTTAATATATTTAAAGTTTATATGTATGGATATAATATTGAGTTATATTACAAAATAATATCTCTCAAAGACGGAAATTCAGATAGGCTTCTCAGAAGTTACTCAACTTTTTTATTATGTCTAAAATAATAACAGTTACAGTCAGTACTCGAATTGTAGAAAAAAATCAGGGGGGGTGGTGGATTTTATCATATGGGGACAGATAATTTGTGCTATTACAAATAATATAATATATTACAAATAATAGCACTGACCAAAACACCTGCAGAAATACTGCAGGAATGACATAGCAGCAGTTAAATGCAGCCTTCTGTAAGCTTTAAATATCCACTGGGCTTACATCAAATACATCAAAACACAACAATAAAAAACAGTTTTCTGAATTGATCAATATGACTCTGTCCTTCACAGGATAAGTAAAATGGATCACTGCAAAAACTCAAAATCTTAACAAGAATATTTGTCTTACTTCTAGTTAAAATGTCTAATTTTAGTAAAAAAAACATCCCATTACACTTAAAACAAGACTCATCACTGGAAAAAACAACAATTTTCACCTGTTTCAAGTAGATTTTCACTTGAAATAAGTAGAAACATCTGCCAGTGGAACAAGATTTCTTTGCTTGTAATAAGAAGATAAATCCCACTGGCAGATTTTACTACTTATTTCAAGTTAAAGTTTATTTGAGACAGGTAAAAATTGTCAAATAAGCTATTTTTCTGGTGTTATCTTTTCTGGTGATGACTCTAAATGTTGAAATAGCAATAAAACCACATTCATTGATGAAATGACATAAGGGATGGAAAGGGGGGATGGCAGTTTTACAGGGGGGATGATTTGGACCGTTTTTATTTCAGGGGGGATGATTTGGACCGTTTTTATTTCAGGGGGGATGATTTGGACCGTTTTTATTTCAGGGGGGATGCCACCCCCGCTCATCGCACACACACACAAGGAAAACCGGACAATATCATCAATTTATAAAACTCCCCCGGACGCCCCGGACAGGACGTAAAAAGTGGACATGTCCGGGGAAAAGAGGACGTTTGGTCAGCCTAAGCTGTATGTTCTGCCAGGCCTTTTAACCCTTACACATATGCCAGTTTGGGTCTGTGATTACCTTTTCAGTGTGGGCCATCAGTTTTGTGTCTTCGATCCAACATTCTACCTCGTAGTGGCACAGAAGAGATAAATGTACAAGGAAAGTTTGTCTGAACAGTTTTATTGTGATATGTGAAAGAGGGAGGCTAATGGCCAACGTGAAACACAAAGTACTTGATTCCTGATGATCCCACTTTCTCCTCATTAGCATTCTTTACCATTATATGTACCACTGAACTCACATTCCCAGTGAATGGTTTAAACTTCCTCCCCCTTGCCCTCCTTTTTTACTGCTGCTTAACATCCTCAATGACTCCTCTTCAACCCATCTGTATCTGGGCATTACTTGAGCTTCAACAAAGTTCAGTCATTTGCTCCCATGTGAAAACAATGGTAACAATGGTTACAATGGTTGTCATGGTTACTTATCATAAAAGATAATAAGAACAGACAGATTTACCAGTAGATACACTTTAGGTAGCACAGAATGTAAAGAAAAGAAGAATAGAAAAAAAAAGTTTAAAACAAATCTAAACATTTTCCGAAAAACAAAAAAAAACAACAACATGACCATAATTACTGCAAGAGGCCAACACCAGTTCAGCACACTCTTGAATGTTTTTCAGACATTAAAATGCCCAATCTTTTCACACTGGCCAACTGATGATAAAAAATGGTGGAACAAGAAAGTGAAGTTCATTATTTGTTTGACAATCTGCCAAATCACAAGCCAATTGTCAGTTTGACATTTCCCCCAGTTTGTGTTTTCAGTTCTGCTCCTCCTGTGTTCCATCTGCCCTGATTGTCCGCACCTGTTTCTCGTTATACCCTGGGTATATCTGGTCTTGTATTTCCCTGCTCCATGTCGGTCCGTACTGTTTCCTTCCTCCTTCCTTCCTGTCAGGTTTTTGCTCTCTGGTTTTTGTTAATCCTGCTCTGCAGCA